>NC_079189.1:179365966-179733983 GCF_029499605.1 Hyla sarda | reverse complement strand
TCTACTATACACACTCTCCATTCTATATACTGTATACTCTCCAGTCCATACCATATACACTTTCCATTCTATATACTGTATACTCTCCAGTCCATACTATATACACTCTCCATTCTATATACTGTATACTCTCCAGCCCATAGTATATACACACTCCATTCTATATACTGTATACTCTCCAGCCCCTACTATACACACTCTCCATTCTATATACTGTATACTCTCCAGCCATACTATATACACACTCCATTCTATATACTGTATACTCTCCAGCCCGTACTATACACACTCTCTATTCTATATACTGTATACTCTCCAGTCCATACTATATACACTTTCCATTCTATATACTGTATACTCTCCAGCCCGTACTATATTCACTCTCCATTCTATATACTGAATACTCTCCAGCCTATAATATATACACTCTCCATTCTATATACTGTATACTCTCCAGCCCATACTATACACACACTCCATTCTATATACTGTATACTCTCCAGCCCGTACTATATACACACTCCATTCTATATACTGTATACTCTCCAGCCCGTACTATATACACACACTCCATTCTATATACTGTATACTCTCCAGCCTATAATATATACACTCTCCATTCTATATACTGTATACTCTCCAGCCCGTACTATATACACACTCCATTCTATATACTGTATACTCTCCAGCCCGTACTATATACACACTCCATTCTATATACTGTATACTCTCCAGCCCGTACTATACACACTCTCCATTCTATATACTGTATACTCTCCAGCCCGTACTATATACACTCTCCATTCTATATACTGTATACTCTCCAGCCTATAATATATACACTCTCCATTCTATATACTGTATACTCTCCAGCCCGTACTATATACACTCTCCATTCTATATACTGTATACTCTCCAGCCTATAATATATACACTCTCCATTCTATATACTGTATACTCTCCAGCCCGTACTATAAACACACTCCATTCTATATACTGTATACTCTCCAGCCCGTACTATATACACACTCCATTCTATATACTGTATACTCTCCAGCCCGTACTATACACACTCTCCATTCTATATACTGTATACTCTCCAGCCCGTACTATATACACTCTCCATTCTATATACTGTATACTCTCCAGCCTATAATATATACACTCTCCATTCTATATACTGTATACTCTCCAGCCCGTACTATATACACTCTCCATTCTATATACTGTATACTCTCCAGCCTGTACTATACACACTCTCCATTCTATATACTGTATACTCTCCAGCCCGTACTATATACACTCTCCATTCTATATACTGTATACTCTCCAGCCTATAATATATACACTCTCCATTCTATATACTGTATACTCTCCAGCCCGTACTATATACACTCTCCATTCTATATACTGTATACTCTCCAGCCTATAATATATACACTCTCCATTCTATATACTGTATACTCTCCAGCCCGTACTATATACACACTCCATTCTATATACTGTATACTCTCCAGCCCGTACTATATACACACTCCATTCTATATACTGTATACTCTCCAGCCCGTACTATACACACTCTCCATTCTATATACTGTATACTCTCCAGCCCGTACTATATACACTCTCCATTCTATATACTGTATACTCTCCAGCCTATAATATATACACTCTCCATTCTGTATACTGTATACTCTCCAGCCCGTACTATATACACTCTCCATTCTATATACTGTATACTCTCCAGCCTGTACTATACACACTCTCCATTCTATATACTGTATACTCTCCAGCCCGTACTATATACACTCTCCATTCTATATACTGTATACTCTCCAGCCTATAATATATACACTCTCCATTCTATATACTGTATACTCTCCAGCCCGTACTATATACACTCTCCATTCTATATACTGTATACTCTCCAGCCTATAATATATACACTCTCCATTCTATATACTGTATACTCTCCAGCCCGTACTATATACACACTCCATTCTATATACTGTATACTCTCCAGCCCGTACTATATACACACTCCATTCTATATACTGTATACTCTCCAGCCCGTACTATACACACTCTCCATTCTATATACTGTATACTCTCCAGCCCGTACTATATACACTCTCCATTCTATATACTGTATACTCTCCAGCCTATAATATATACACTCTCCATTCTATATACTGTATACTCTCCAGCCCGTACTATATACACTCTCCATTCTATATACTGTATACTCTCCAGCCTGTACTATACACACTCTCCATTCTATATACTGTATACTCTCCAGCCCGTACTATACACACTCTCCATTCTATATACTGTATACTCTCCAGCCCGTACTATATACACTCTCCATTCTATATACTGTATACTCTCCAGCCTATAATATATACACTCTCCATTCTATATACTGTATACTCTCCAGCCCGTACTATATACACTCTCCATTCTATATACTGTATACTCTCCAGCCTATAATATATACACTCTCCATTCTATATACTGTATACTCTCCAGCCCGTACTATATACACACTCCATTCTATATACTGTATACTCTCCAGCCCGTACTATATACACACTCCATTCTATATACTGTATACTCTCCAGCCCGTACTATACACACTCTCCATTCTATATACTGTATACTCTCCAGCCCGTACTATATACACTCTCCATTCTATATACTGTATACTCTCCAGCCTATAATATATACACTCTCCATTCTATATACTGTATACTCTCCAGCCCGTACTATATACACTCTCCATTCTATATACTGTATACTCTCCAGCCTGTACTATACACACTCTCCATTCTATATACTGTATACTCTCCAGCCCGTACTATATACACTCTCCATTCTATATACTGTATACTCTCCAGCCTATAATATATACACTCTCCATTCTATATACTGTATACTCTCCAGCCCGTACTATATACACTCTCCATTCTATATACTGTATACTCTCCAGCCTATAATATATACACTCTCCATTCTATATACTGTATACTCTCCAGCCCGTACTATATACACACTCCATTCTATATACTGTATACTCTCCAGCCCGTACTATATACACACTCCATTCTATATACTGTATACTCTCCAGCCCGTACTATATACACACTCCATTCTATATACTGTATACTCTCCAGCCTATAATATATACACTCTCCATTCTATATACTGTATACACTCCAGCCCGTACTATATACACACTCCATTCTATATACTGTATACCCTCCAGCCCGTACTATATACACACTCCATTCTATATACTGTATACTCTCCAGCCTGTAGTATACACACTCTCCATTCTATATACTGTATACTCTCCAGTCCATACCATATACACTTTCCATTCTATATACTGTATACTCTCCAGTCCATACTATATACACTCTCCATTCTATGTACTGTATACTCTCCAGTCCATACTATACACATTCTCGATTCTATATTTCTATATACTGTATACTCTCCAGTCCATACTATATACACTCTCCATTCTATATACTGTATACTCTCCAGCCCGTACGATATACACTTTCCATTCTATATACTGTATACTCTCCAGCCCGTACTATACACACTCTCCATTCTATATACTGTATACTCTCCAGCCCGTACTATATACACACTCCATTCTATATACTGTATACTCTCCAGCCATTACTATACACACTCTCCATTCTATATACTGTATACTCTCCAGCCCCTACTATACACACTCTCCATTCTATATACTGTATACTCTCCAGCCTATAATATATACACTTTCCATTCTATATACTGTATACTCTCCAGCCCGTACTATACACACTCTCCATTCTATATACTGTATACTCTCCAGTCCATACTATATACACTCTCCATTCTATATACTGTATACTCTCCAGTCCATACTATATACACTCTCCATTCTATATACTGTATACTCTCCAGCCTGTACTATACAACACACTCTCCATTCTATATACTGTATACTCTCCAGCCCCTACTATACACACTCTCCATTCTATATACTGTATACTCTCCAGCCCATACTATACACACTCTCCATTCTATATACTGTATACTCTCCAGTCCATACTATAAACACTCTCCATTCTATATACTGTATACTCTCCAGTCCATACTATATACACTCTCCATTCTATATACTGTATACTCTCCAGTCCATACTATACACACTCTCCATTCTATATACTGTATTCTCTCCAGCCCATACTATACACACTCTCCATTCTATATACTGTATACTCTCCAGCCCGTACTATATACACACTCCATTCTATATACTGTATACTCTCCAGCCTGTAGTATACACACTCTCCATTCTATATACTGTATACTCTCCAGCCCGTACTATATACACACTCCATTCTATATACTGTATACTCTCCAGTCCATACTATATACACTCTCCATTCTATATACTGTATACTCTCCAGCCCGTACTATACACACTCTCCATTCTATATACTGTATACTCTCCAGCCCCTACTATACACACTCTCCATTCTATATACTGTATACTCTCCAGTCCATACCATATACACTTTCCATTCTATATACTGTATACTCTCCAGTCCATACTATATACACTCTCCATTCTATATACTGTATACTCTCCAGCCCATAGTATATACACACTCCATTCTATATACTGTATACTCTCCAGCCCCTACTATACACACTCTCCATTCTATATACTGTATACTCTCCAGCCCATACTATATACACACTCCATTCTATATACTGTATACTCTCCAGCCCGTACTATACACACTCTCTATTCTATATACTGTATACTCTCCAGTCCATACTATATACACTTTCCATTCTATATACTGTATACTCTCCAGCCCGTACTATATTCACTCTCCATTCTATATACTGAATACTCTCCAGCCTATAATATATACACTCTCCATTCTATATACTGTATACTCTCCAGCCCATACTATACACACACTCCATTCTATATACTGTATACTCTCCAGCCCGTACTATATACACACTCCATTCTATATACTGTATACTCTCCAGCCCGTACTATATACACACACTCCATTCTATATACTGTATACTCTCCAGCCTATAATATATACACTCTCCATTCTATATACTGTATACTCTCCAGCCCGTACTATATACACACTCCATTCTATATACTGTATACTCTCCAGCCCGTACTATATACACACTCCATTCTATATACTGTATACTCTCCAGCCCGTACTATACACACTCTCCATTCTATATACTGTATACTCTCCAGCCCGTACTATATACACTCTCCATTCTATATACTGTATACTCTCCAGCCTATAATATATACACTCTCCATTCTATATACTGTATACTCTCCAGCCCGTACTATATACACTCTCCATTCTATATACTGTATACTCTCCAGCCTATAATATATACACTCTCCATTCTATATACTGTATACTCTCCAGCCCGTACTATATACACACTCCATTCTATATACTGTATACTCTCCAGCCCGTACTATATACACACTCCATTCTATATACTGTATACTCTCCAGCCCGTACTATACACACTCTCCATTCTATATACTGTATACTCTCCAGCCCGTACTATATACACTCTCCATTCTATATACTGTATACTCTCCAGCCTATAATATATACACTCTCCATTCTATATACTGTATACTCTCCAGCCCGTACTATATACACTCTCCATTCTATATACTGTATACTCTCCAGCCTGTACTATACACACTCTCCATTCTATATACTGTATACTCTCCAGCCCGTACTATATACACTCTCCATTCTATATACTGTATACTCTCCAGCCTATAATATATACACTCTCCATTCTATATACTGTATACTCTCCAGCCCGTACTATATACACTCTCCATTCTATATACTGTATACTCTCCAGCCTATAATATATACACTCTCCATTCTATATACTGTATACTCTCCAGCCCGTACTATATACACACTCCATTCTATATACTGTATACTCTCCAGCCCGTACTATATACACACTCCATTCTATATACTGTATACTCTCCAGCCCGTACTATACACACTCTCCATTCTATATACTGTATACTCTCCAGCCCGTACTATATACACTCTCCATTCTATATACTGTATACTCTCCAGCCTATAATATATACACTCTCCATTCTGTATACTGTATACTCTCCAGCCCGTACTATATACACTCTCCATTCTATATACTGTATACTCTCCAGCCTGTACTATACACACTCTCCATTCTATATACTGTATACTCTCCAGCCCGTACTATATACACTCTCCATTCTATATACTGTATACTCTCCAGCCTATAATATATACACTCTCCATTCTATATACTGTATACTCTCCAGCCCGTACTATATACACTCTCCATTCTATATACTGTATACTCTCCAGCCTATAATATATACACTCTCCATTCTATATACTGTATACTCTCCAGCCCGTACTATATACACACTCCATTCTATATACTGTATACTCTCCAGCCCGTACTATATACACACTCCATTCTATATACTGTATACTCTCCAGCCCGTACTATACACACTCTCCATTCTATATACTGTATACTCTCCAGCCCGTACTATATACACTCTCCATTCTATATACTGTATACTCTCCAGCCTATAATATATACACTCTCCATTCTATATACTGTATACTCTCCAGCCCGTACTATATACACTCTCCATTCTATATACTGTATACTCTCCAGCCTGTACTATACACACTCTCCATTCTATATACTGTATACTCTCCAGCCCGTACTATACACACTCTCCATTCTATATACTGTATACTCTCCAGCCCGTACTATATACACTCTCCATTCTATATACTGTATACTCTCCAGCCTATAATATATACACTCTCCATTCTATATACTGTATACTCTCCAGCCCGTACTATATACACTCTCCATTCTATATACTGTATACTCTCCAGCCTATAATATATACACTCTCCATTCTATATACTGTATACTCTCCAGCCCGTACTATATACACACTCCATTCTATATACTGTATACTCTCCAGCCCGTACTATATACACACTCCATTCTATATACTGTATACTCTCCAGCCCGTACTATACACACTCTCCATTCTATATACTGTATACTCTCCAGCCCGTACTATATACACTCTCCATTCTATATACTGTATACTCTCCAGCCTATAATATATACACTCTCCATTCTATATACTGTATACTCTCCAGCCCGTACTATATACACTCTCCATTCTATATACTGTATACTCTCCAGCCTGTACTATACACACTCTCCATTCTATATACTGTATACTCTCCAGCCCGTACTATATACACTCTCCATTCTATATACTGTATACTCTCCAGCCTATAATATATACACTCTCCATTCTATATACTGTATACTCTCCAGCCCGTACTATATACACTCTCCATTCTATATACTGTATACTCTCCAGCCTATAATATATACACTCTCCATTCTATATACTGTATACTCTCCAGCCCGTACTATATACACACTCCATTCTATATACTGTATACTCTCCAGCCCGTACTATATACACACTCCATTCTATATACTGTATACTCTCCAGCCCGTACTATATACACACTCCATTCTATATACTGTATACTCTCCAGCCTATAATATATACACTCTCCATTCTATATACTGTATACACTCCAGCCCGTACTATATACACACTCCATTCTATATACTGTATACTCTCCAGCCCGTACTATATACACACTCCATTCTATATACTGTATACTCTCCAGCCCGTACTATACACACTCTCCATTCTATATACTGTATACTCTCCAGCCCGTACTATATACACTCTCCATTCTATATACTGTATACTCTCCAGCCTATAATATATACACTCTCCATTCTATATACTGTATACTCTCCAGCCCGTACTATATACACTCTCCATTCTATATACTGTATACTCTCCAGCCTATAATATATACACTCTCCATTCTATATACTGTATACTCTCCAGCCCGTACTATATACACACTCCATTCTATATACTGTATACTCTCCAGCCCGTACTATATACACACTCCAATCTATATACTGTATACTCTCCAGCCCGTACTATACACACTCTCCATTCTATATACTGTATACTCTCCAGCCCGTACTATATACACTCTCCATTCTATATACTGTATACTCTCCAGCCTATAATATATACACTCTCCATTCTATATACTGTATACTCTCCAGCCCGTACTATATACACTCTCCATTCTATATACTGTATACTCTCCAGCCTGTACTATACACACTCTCCATTCTATATACTGTATACTCTACAGCCCGTACTATATACACTCTCCATTCTATATACTGTATACTCTCCAGCCTATAATATATACACTCTCCATTCTATATACTGTATACTCTCCAGCCCGTACTATATACACTCTCCATTCTATATACTGTATACTCTCCAGCCTATAATATATACACTCTCCATTCTATATACTGTATACTCTCCAGCCCGTACTATATACACACTCCATTCTATATACTGTATACTCTCCAGCCCGTACTATATACACACTCCATTCTATATACTGTATACTCTCCAGCCCGTACTATATACACACTCCATTCTATATACTGTATACTCTCCAGCCCGTACTATATACACACTCCATTCTATATACTGTATACTCTCCAGCCTATAATATATACACTCTCCATTCTATATACTGTATACACTCCAGCCCGTACTATATACACACTCCATTCTATATACTGTATACTCTCCAGCCCGTACTATATACACACTCCATTCTATATACTGTATACTCTCCAGCCCGTACTATACACACTCTCCATTCTATATACTGTATACTCTCCAGCCCGTACTATATACACTCTCCATTCTATATACTGTATACTCTCCAGCCTATAATATATACACTCTCCATTCTATATACTGTATACTCTCCAGCCCGTACTATATACACTCTCCATTCTATATACTGTATACTCTCCAGCCTATAATATATACACTCTCCATTCTATATACTGTATACTCTCCAGCCCGTACTATATACACACTCCATTCTATATACTGTATACTCTCCAGCCCGTACTATATACACACTCCAATCTATATACTGTATACTCTCCAGCCCGTACTATACACACTCTCCATTCTATATACTGTATACTCTCCAGCCCGTACTATATACACTCTCCATTCTATATACTGTATACTCTCCAGCCTATAATATATACACTCTCCATTCTATATACTGTATACTCTCCAGCCCGTACTATATACACTCTCCATTCTATATACTGTATACTCTCCAGCCTGTACTATACACACTCTCCATTCTATATACTGTATACTCTACAGCCCGTACTATATACACTCTCCATTCTATATACTGTATACTCTCCAGCCTATAATATATACACTCTCCATTCTATATACTGTATACTCTCCAGCCCGTACTATATACACTCTCCATTCTATATACTGTATACTCTCCAGCCTATAATATATACACTCTCCATTCTATATACTGTATACTCTCCAGCCCGTACTATATACACACTCCATTCTATATACTGTATACTCTCCAGCCCGTACTATATACACACTCCATTCTATATACTGTATACTCTCCAGCCCGTACTATACACACTCTCCATTCTATATACTGTATACTCTCCAGCCCGTACTATATACACTCTCCATTCTATATACTGTATACTCTCCAGCCTATAATATATACACTCTCCATTCTATATACTGTATACTCTCCAGCCCGTACTATATACACTCTCCATTCTATATACTGTATACTCTCCTGCCTGTACTATACACACTCTCCATTCTATATACTGTATACTCTCCAGCCCGTACTATATACACTCTCCATTCTATATACTGTATACTCTCCAGCCTATAATATATACACTCTCCATTCTATATACTGTATACTCTCCAGCCCGTACTATATACACACTCCATTCTATATACTGTATACTCTCCAGCCCGTACTATACACACTCTCCATTCTATATACTGTATACTCTCCAGCCCGTACTATATACACACTCCATTCTATATACTGTATACTCTCCAGCCCGTACTATATACACACTCCATTCTATATACTGTATACTCTCCAGCCCGTACTATACACACTCTCCATTCTATATACTGCATACTCTCCAGCCTATAATATATACACTCTCCATTCTATATACTGTATACTCTCCAGCCCGTACTATATACACACTCCATTCTATATACTGTATACTCTCCAGCCCGTACTATACACACTCTCCATTCTATATACTGTATACTCTCCAGCCCGTACTATATACACACTCCATTCTATATACTGCATACTCTCCAGCCTATAATATATACACTCTCCATTCTATATACTGTATACTCTCCAGCCCGTACTATATACACACTCCATTCTATATACTGTATACTCTCCAGCCCGTACTATATACACACTCCATTCTATATACTGTATACTCTCCAGCCCGTACTATACACACTCTCCATTCTATATACTGCATACTCTCCAGCCTATAATATATACACTCTCCATTCTATATACTGTATACTCTCCAGCCCGTACTATATACACACTCCATTCTATATACTGTATACTCTCCAGCCCGTACTATACACACTCTCCATTCTATATACTGTATACTCTCCAGCCCGTACTATATACACACTCCATTCTATATACTGTATACTCTCCAGCCCGTACTATATACACACTCCATTCTATATACTGTATACTCTCCAGCCCGTACTATACACACTCTCCATTCTATATACTGTATACTCTCCAGCCCGTACTATATACACACTCCATTCTATATACTGTATACTCTCCAGCCCGTACTATATACACACTCCATTCTATATACTGTATACTCTCCAGCCCGTACTATATACACACTCCATTCTATATACTGTATACTCTCCAGCCCGTACTATACACACTCTCCATTCTATATACTGTATACTCTCCAGCCCGTACTATATACACTCTCCATTCTATATACTGTATACTCTCCAGCCTATAATATATACACTCTCCATTCTATATACTGTATACTCTCCAGCCCGTACTATATACACTCTCCATTCTATATACTGTATACTCTCCAGCCTGTACTATACACACTCTCCATTCTATATACTGTATACTCTCCAGCCCGTACTATATACACTCTCCATTCTATATACTGTATACTCTCCAGCCTATAATATATACACTCTCCATTCTATATACTGTATACTCTCCAGCCCGTACTATATACACACTCCATTCTATATACTGTATACTCTCCAGCCCGTACTATACACACTCTCCATTCTATATACTGTATACTCTCCAGCCCGTACTATATACACACTCCATTCTATATACTGTATACTCTCCAGCCCGTACTATATACACACTCCATTCTATATACTGTATACTCTCCAGCCCGTACTATACACACTCTCCATTCTATATACTGCATACTCTCCAGCCTATAATATATACACTCTCCATTCTATATACTGTATACTCTCCAGCCCGTACTATATACACACTCCATTCTATATACTGTATACTCTCCAGCCCGTACTATACACACTCTCCATTCTATATACTGTATACTCTCCAGCCCGTACTATATACACACTCCATTCTATATACTGCATACTCTCCAGCCTATAATATATACACTCTCCATTCTATATACTGTATACTCTCCAGCCCGTACTATATACACACTCCATTCTATATACTGTATACTCTCCAGCCCGTACTATATACACACTCCATTCTATATACTGTATACTCTCCAGCCCGTACTATACACACTCTCCATTCTATATACTGCATACTCTCCAGCCTATAATATATACACTCTCCATTCTATATACTGTATACTCTCCAGCCCGTACTATATACACACTCCATTCTATATACTGTATACTCTCCAGCCCGTACTATACACACTCTCCATTCTATATACTGTATACTCTCCAGCCCGTACTATATACACACTCCATTCTATATACTGTATACTCTCCAGCCCGTACTATATACACACTCCATTCTATATACTGTATACTCTCCAGCCCGTACTATACACACTCTCCATTCTATATACTGTATACTCTCCAGCCCGTACTATATACACACTCCATTCTATATACTGTATACTCTCCAGCCCGTACTATATACACACTCCATTCTATATACTGTATACTCTCCAGCCCGTACTATATACACACTCCATTCTATATACTGTATACTCTCCAGCCCGTACTATACACACTCTCCATTCTATATACTGTATACTCTCCAGCCCGTACTATATACACTCTCCATTCTATATACTGTATACTCTCCAGCCTATAATATATACACTCTCCATTCTATATACTGTATACTCTCCAGCCCGTACTATATACACTCTCCATTCTATATACTGTATACTCTCCAGCCTGTACTATACACACTCTCCATTCTATATACTGTATACTCTCCAGCCCGTACTATATACACACTCCATTCTATATACTGCATACTCTCCAGCCTATAATATATATACTCTCCATTCTATATACTGTATACTCTCCAGCCCGTACTATATACACACTCCATTCTATATACTGTATACTCTCCAGCCCGTACTATATACACACTCCATTCTATATACTGTATACTCTCCAGCCCGTACTATACACACTCTCCATTCTATATACTGCATACTCTCCAGCCTATAATATATACACTCTCCATTCTATATACTGTATACTCTCCAGCCCGTACTATATACACACTCCATTCTATATACTGTATACTCTCCAGCCCGTACTATACACACTCTCCATTCTATATACTGTATACTCTCCAGCCCGTACTATATACACACTCCATTCTATATACTGTATACTCTCCAGCCCGTATTATATACACACTCCATTCTATATACTGTATACTCTCCAGCCCGTACTATACACACTCTCCATTCTATATACTGTATACTCTCCAGCCCGTACTATATACACACTCCATTCTATATACTGTATACTCTCCAGCCCGTACTATATACACACTCCATTCTATATACTGTATACTCTCCAGCCCGTACTATATACACACTCCATTCTATATACTGTATACTCTCCAGCCCGTACTATACACACTCTCCATTCTATATACTGTATACTCTCCAGCCCGTACTATATACACTCTCCATTCTATATACTGTATACTCTCCAGCCTATAATATATACACTCTCCATTCTATATACTGTATACTCTCCAGCCCGTACTATATACACTCTCCATTCTATATACTGTATACTCTCCAGCCTGTACTATACACACTCTCCATTCTATATACTGTATACTCTCCAGCCCGTACTATATACACTCTCCATTCTATATACTGTATACTCTCCAGCCTATAATATATACACTCTCCATTCTATATACTGTATACTCTCCAGCCCGTACTATATACACACTCCATTCTATATACTGTATACTCTCCAGCCCGTACTATACACACTCTCCATTCTATATACTGTATACTCTCCAGCCCGTACTATATACACACTCCATTCTATATACTGTATACTCTCCAGCCCGTACTATATACACACTCCATTCTATATACTGTATACTCTCCAGCCCGTACTATACACACTCTCCATTCTATATACTGCATACTCTCCAGCCTATAATATATACACTCTCCATTCTATATACTGTATACTCTCCAGCCCGTACTATATACACACTCCATTCTATATACTGTATACTCTCCAGCCCGTACTATACACACTCTCCATTCTATATACTGTATACTCTCCAGCCCGTACTATATACACACTCCATTCTATATACTGCATACTCTCCAGCCTATAATATATACACTCTCCATTCTATATACTGTATACTCTCCAGCCCGTACTATATACACACTCCATTCTATATACTGTATACTCTCCAGCCCGTACTATATACACACTCCATTCTATATACTGTATACTCTCCAGCCCGTACTATACACACTCTCCATTCTATATACTGCATACTCTCCAGCCTATAATATATACACTCTCCATTCTATATACTGTATACTCTCCAGCCCGTACTATATACACACTCCATTCTATATACTGTATACTCTCCAGCCCGTACTATACACACTCTCCATTCTATATACTGTATACTCTCCAGCCCGTACTATATACACACTCCATTCTATATACTGTATACTCTCCAGCCCGTACTATATACACTCTCCATTCTATATACTGTATACTCTCCAGCCCGTACTATATACACACTCCATTCTATATACTGTATACTCTCCAGCCCGTACTATACACACTCTCCATTCTATATACTGTATACTCTCCAGCCCGTACTATATACACTCTCCATTCTATATACTGTATACTCTCCAGCCCGTACTATATACACACTCCATTCTATATACTGTATACTCTCCAGCCCGTACTATACACACTCTCCATTCTATTCAGCGCGCACAACGAGCTGTTCATTCAGTACCTCGCACCCAGAGCGTGAGATTACTCAGCAAACCCGCCCCCGTGACGTCATCGAGCACGGCTCGTATGCCAGCGGTCAGCACAGAGCAGGCGCACTACGATTGGAGGGCCGTGTGTCAGCAGACATCACAAGATGACGCTGATTGGCTGCTCAGTGAGAGCCGCTGTAACTGTCATTCAGCGCTGTGAGCCTCCGCTATGCTGCATGCGGCGAAAAAAACTCCCATTCAAATTCCAGCACTGGTTATAGGCGTGTAACAATGTGCATTTCTTACCTTCCACTATGAATAGCCTACACAATGACGGGCATTCTGCATTCGCATTAATGTTACATATCCATGTACCGTGCTATAAAACTCCACTACTGACCCACCACACTAGCTACAGGTAGCCCACCAGCCTGCTAACAGATAGTAAGCCTAGCCTCAGAGTACCCTCCAAGATGGGGTCCTAGAAGCCCCTCAGCCTTACACTGCTCTCAAAAGCATTCTCACGAGAGGGTGTCCCTCAATGAAAGTGTCCAAGGAGCCCCTCTGCCACACAGTGCTCTCAAAAACACTCACCAGAGGGTGCCTCTAAAGGTGTCACAGGAGCCCCTCTGCCACACAGTGCCCTCAAAAACACTCACCAGAGGGTGCCTCTGAAGGTGTCATAGGAGCCCCTCTGCCACACAATGCCCTCAAAAACACACCAGAGGGTGCCTCTGAAGGTGTCATAGGAGCCCCTCTGCCACACAGTGCCCTCAAAAACACTCACCAGAGGGTGCCTCTGAAGGTGTCATAGGAGCCCCTCTGCCACACAGTGCCCTCAAAAACACTCACCAGAGGGTGCCTCTGAAGGTGTCATAGGAGCCCCTCTGCCACACAATGCCCTCAAACACTCACCAGAGGGTGCCTCTGAAGGTGTCATAGGAGCCCCTCTGCCACACAATGCCCTCAAAAACACTCACCAGAGGGTGCCTCTGAAGGTGTCACAGGAGCCCCTCTGCCACACAGTGCCCTCGAAAACACTCACCAGAGGGTGCCTCTGAAGGTGTCATAGGAGCCCCTCTGCCACACAATGCCCTCAAAAACACTCACCAGAGGGTGCCTCTGAAGGTGTCACAGGAGCCCCTCTGCCACACAGTGCCCTCGAAAACACTCACCAGAGGGTGCCTCTAAAGGTGTCACAGGAGCCCCTCAGCAACACAGTGCTCTCAAAAACACTCACCAGAGGGTGCCTCTGAAGGTGTCACAGGAGCCCCTCAGCAACACAGTGCCCTCAAAAACACTCACCAGAGGGTGCCTCTGAAGGTGTCATAGGAGCCCCTCTGCCACACAGTGCCCTCAAAAACACTCACCAGAGGGTGCCTCTGAAGGTGTCATAGGAGCCCCTCTGCCACACAATGCCCTCAAAAACACTCACCAGAGGGTGCCTCTGAAGGTGTCATAGGAGCCCCTCTGCCACACAATGCCCTCAAAAACACTCACCAGAGGGTGCCTCTGAAGGTGTCACAGGAGCCCCTCTGCCACACAGTGCCCTCAAAAACACTCACCAGAGGGTGCCTCTGAAGGTGTCATAGGAGCCCCTCTGCCACACAATGCCATCATAAACACTCACCAGAGGGTGCTTCTGAAGGTGTCACAGGAGTCCCTCTGCCACACAATGCCCTCAAAAACACTTTGACCAGAGGATGCCTCTTAAAGAAGGTGTCCTAGGACCCCCCCCCCCCCCCCTCCCCTCAGCATAACTGCCCTCAAAAACAGACATCTGCTTTACACTTATCCCAGTGGCACTGAGCGATATCAGTAGACATCTGTGCCATGAAAGATCTGTTTTGGCCAAGTAATGATCACTTCTGGCCAAACTGAGAAGTTGAGCAAGTTAGATTAGGGCAAATATTTTGGTCAGTATTTTTACAATGACATAAAAGAAAATGATAATGGACATATTTTAATGTGTCTCTGTGTTTTCGACCCACTCCTGGTTTTAGCTAAAAACACTGACCATGTGTGAACAAAGCCTGAAGCTAAAATTGTAATCCTCATTTTGAGCTGGCAATGACTAAAAAAGGGGCAAAAGGCAAAAAACAGCTGAGAAAACTGTTAAACATAGCCTGTCACATCTGAAGTCGCCCTGGGTCTATTTCTATTTTTTTTAATGGCTTTTTACTACAATTGGGAAGAATTATTATAAAAAACATACATTCACCCATGACATCCTGTACCCAATAGAAACTGCAAGTAGAACATAAAGGGGTTATCCAGGAAAAAAAAGCTTTTTTTTATATATCAACTGGTTCCAGAAAGATAAACAGATATGTAAATTACTTCTATTAAAAAATCTTAATTCTTTCAGTACTTATGAGCTTCTGAAGTTAAGGTTGTTCTTTTCTGTCTAAGTTCTCTCTGATGACATGTGTCTCGGGAACCGCCCAGTTTAGAAGCAAATCCCCATAGCAAACCTCTTCTAAACTGGGCGGTTCCCGAGACAAGTGTCATCAGAGAGCACTTAGACAGAAAAGAACAACTCAACTTCAGAAGCTCATAAGTACTGAAAGGATTACGATTTTTTTAATAGAAGTAATTTACAAATCTCTTTAACTTTCTGGAGCCAGTTGATATATAAAAAAAAGTTTTCTCCTGGATAACCCCTTTAAATTACTAACAATTCCCGCTGTGGCTGTATTGGTGAAGCTGCATTTTGACATGGTCCCTTAGGTTTAATTAGGGGCATAACAGTAAGTTAGCAGTGCTATTTTTTCTGGTAAAATGCTGCACGCATGGGAGAAACCAGATGGACCCCTTTAAAGCGTAACTGACAGCCGGTTCATTCACACTTAACCCAATTTACATAGTTCTAGTGTGCTTGAACTGGATTAGAATGAGGTATAACTTATCTGCATCTGTGGTCCAGTTCCCTAGATAGACCATTTATTAGCCGGCATTGCTTATATGTTAATTGCGCAATGGAGGACCCAGAACACGCAGAATCCCTGCCTCCTTGCCAATACTGCCTCCATTGGGCAAAGCTGGTGAATAACATATTAGCAATGCCGGCTAATAACGGGTCTATCCCTGGAACCGAAATGGGTAAGTTATACTTCGTATTAATCTTGTTCACTCACACTATAACCCCGCTTTAAAGTCAATGGGGTTAATCAGGAATCTTTGGTGTCTGGTATACAGCTAGGATCACACAGTGTTAATGCAGTCCATCCTAGATTGGTACCCCCCAAAAAAGGGATGCTGGTGAATACTGTGGTATACCGTAGTGGGCCCATTCAGTTTAATGGTCAAAACATAGTCAGCCACTGACTACATTCAAGTCACTTCCCACATATATACACATATTTAGTCTGCTGCGCTGGCATGGTTACTTTATTCTTACAGGATTCTGACAGGATTTACCTAGTGCATTAAAGCAGTGTGAATATTGCCTTATTATTAATGATGAGCAGATTAATGGAAGGAATGATGGTGGTGTAAACCAAGCCTAAACTATGCAGGCAATGTCTGTGTATATTTGGCAGCATGGTCAAATTTAGTTTCACATAACAAAGATCACCCAGTCTCATATGTCACAAATGCACACAATCGGTGTGAGGAGCAGAAATTGTAAGGAAATCTTGGATACTAGAATCACAACTCTGCTTTTACTGGGATTCTGGATCAGGCATTTCCACTGATCAGAACAGCTGTGCAAGGAATCTCAGCTATGGCCATGTATGCCAATACTTACAAGAAACAACTTACAGGTTAAAGGGAAACTGACAGATGGACCAACTCTACTAACCTGAATATACAGCTGGTCAGTGTGGGTGATTATGAGTAAAACAATACATTCCTTATCCCAATCCATTCAGCCGATCCTGAGATATAGCACAATCTTACAATATGCAAATAAACTCTCTTTTGCAACAGGGGTGGGTTTAAAGACTTTTAGCACTTCTGACACTGCCCCCTGGGTGCCTAGATGACTATTGATGAAAGGCACATATTGAACGGGAGCCAGTTTGGTGGCATCAGAAGTGCAGATAGTCTTCAAACCTGCCCTGGTGCAGTTAACAGTTCATTTGCATATTGCAAGATTGTGCCATACCTCAGGAATGGCTGAACGGATTAGGGTAAGGTATACATGATTTTAGTCAGGATCACCCACACTAACCACCTGTGCAAATGGGATGGAAAACAACTAAAGGGTGAACTGTGTGTGTGTTTAACCTTTTAATCAGGTATTTCTCTAAAAAAATAATTATAACATATTAAAGGGGTACACCCTGTCATGGCGTGACATCACGATCCCATAGACTTGAATGAAGGGGGCGTGACGTGACACCATGACCGTAATGCTGCAGCGCCGGTCTGAAGATTGCAACCCCCAACCCGCCAGATCAGATCCCCCCCCCCCACACAGATCTTCGGGCCGGCACTGTGGTGTTACGGTCACGGAAGCCTGTAGCTTCTGTGATTGTGATGTCATGCCACGCCCCCTCCATTCAAGTCTACTGGAGGGGGTATGACGGCTAATACAAAGGATAGATTTTGAATGTATTGTGGCTCTAAACAACTTTGTACTCGGCAGTGAGGCATCCATAGATGTTTATAGAGAGGAGACCTACTGTACCTTTTTATGCCTTCAAATGAACTTTTGTTGTAAAAAGGCTTAAGAAATCTCACAAATGAAAAGTTTTACTATTTTACCACATAAATTATAAAAGTTTAGAACTGTTACAATAAATAGGTTAAAAGGATAATGTTAAAGGAAAACTGTCAGACATTTTCTACCGCACTATCCACAGACGCTGATTAAAATGAGCCCTACCTTACCCGGATCCGCCCGGCCGTTCGCCCGCAATTGTAGTTTTATTCTATGTGTACATCTTGCTGTAACTGGCACTGGCGGGGCTTCTGCAGGGGAACTGGCACTGACGTCAGCGCCGCTTATGAATATTCATCCCCCCTCCCTCCAGTTAGGAGCGGCGAAGAGAGGGATAGCATTCCAGGACAGTGGGCAGACTATCTGCATTGCAAATCTGCATACTGATTTACATGAGGATTTAGAAACATTTCATGTATCCATGAAAACCCCATGACAGATACTGTAGGTGCACGGCTTTAATTTCTATCCCTAAAGAAGTTTTATTATACATGCAATGCCGGAAAGTAATCTCTTAGCCAGTGAAACCTGATGTTTCTGTTATTGTTAGTTAGAGACTTGGAAGGTCCCCAACCAATTTATTTATTGTTCCAACTGATCTAAAATAAAAAATTAAGCACCTTACATTATATATTAAAATAACCTTCTATTTTATGCCTAGAGCTCCTATACAAACGTATGTGTCTCCATGGGTCCAGACCACAAACAGTCTGATCATGTTATGCTTTTATACCATGAAGCTATTAATGTGAAGACAGATGCTTGATCCGGCTACACAGAGAATGTTTGTAGTCTGTTACCATAGAAACACATATGTCTCCATAGGAGTTGTAGAAATAATTGTTAAAGAGGTTTTCCGATAATTAAAATATATAATAGCTATCCACAAGAAAGAGTATAGGGTTCTTATGAGTGAGGTTCCAACCACCTTTCACAAGAACATATTCAAAGTCTATGGTCTTTTAAAATTGAGTGCAGTAACTCCCTGGAAGCCCCATGCAGTTTGAATTGTACAGCATCATTCAGCCAGGGGGACACTGATGTACCAAGCTCATTGGTATGCCAGCATTGAGATGAAATTGCACAAAACTGTAATATTTATGGCATACATTCTACATGCTTAATTTCTGACATAATAAGACTAATAAGTTTTGCGCAAAACACAGCATCCAGTAGAGCATGTAGTGAGGATAATATTTCTTTTTAATTAGTAAAGACTGTTTACTAAGGAGCATAAGCAATGCCCAGAAGACGTCTCTACCCAGAGGATTGCAGCATTAAAAGGCAACTAACTAATTAATTATTTAGGTGAGGCAAAAATAAATAAAAAAAATAACAGGCAATACTTTGAAAACTACTTTTTTCCATGGCAAATGTGTTTCTTTAAGAATGCAAGTTATTTTTAGTAGACACCAAAACATGAACACAGAGTCAAAATATCTGTGCATTTCAAATTCAATTGTTACGCCGAGCGCTCCGGGTCCCCGCTCCTCCCCGGAGCGCTCGCTTCACTCCCTCCGCTGCAGCGCTCCGGTCACGTCCTCTGACCCGGGGCGCTGCGATCCCGCTGCCAGCCGGGATGCGATTCGCGATGCGGGTAGCGCCCGCTCGCGATGCGCACCCCGGCTCCCCTACCTGACTCGCTCCCCGTCTGTTCTGTCCCGGCGCGCGCGGCCCCGCTCCCTAGGGCGCGCGCGCGCCGGGTCTCTGCGATTTAAAGGGCCACTGCGCCGCTGATTGGCGCAGTGGTTCCAATTAGGGTAATCACCTGTGCACTTCCCTATATTACCTCACTTCCCTTGCACTCCCTTGCCGGATCTTGTTGCCTTAGTGCCAGTGAAAGCGTTCCTTGTGTGTTCCTTGCCTGTGTTTCCAGACCTTCTGCCGTTGCCCCTGACTACGATCCTTGCTGCCTGCCCCGACCTTCTGCTACGTCCGACCTTGCTTCTGCCTACTCCCTTGTACCGCGCCTATCTTCAGCAGCCAGAGAGGTGAGCCGTTGCTAGTGGATACGACCTGGTCACTACCGCCGCAGCAAGACCATCCCGCTTTGCGGCGGGCTCTGGTGAAAACCAGTAGTGGCTTAGAACCGGTCCACTAGCACGGTCCACGCCAATCCCTCTCTGGCACAGAGGGTCCACTACCTGCCAGCCGGCATCGTGACAGTAGATCCGGCCATGGATCCCGCTGAAGTTCCTCTGCCAGTTGTCGCTGACCTCACCACGGTGGTCGCCCAGCAGTCACAACAGATAGCGCAACAAGGCCAACAGCTGTCTCAACTGACCGTTATGCTACAACAGTTACTACCACAGCTTCAGCAGTCATCTCCTCCGCCAGCTCCTGCACCTCCTCCGCAGCGAGTGGCCGCTCCTGGGATACGCTTATCCTTGCCGGATAAATTTGATGGGGACTCTAAGTTTTGCCGTGGCTTTCTTTCCCAATGTTCCCTGCATCTGGAGATGATGTCGGACCTGTTTCCCACTGAAAGGTCTAAGGTGGCTTTCGTAGTCAGTCTTCTGTCCGGAAAAGCCCTGTCATGGGCCACACCGCTCTGGGACCGCAATGACCCCGTCACTGCCTCTGTACACTCCTTCTTCTCGGAAATCCGAAGTGTCTTTGAGGAACCTGCCCGAGCCTCTTCTGCTGAGACTGCCCTGTTGAACCTGGTCCAGGGTAATTCTTCCGTTGGCGAGTATGCCGTACAGTTCCGTACACTTGCTTCAGAATTGTCCTGGAATAATGAGGCCTTCTGCGCGACCTTCAAAAAAGGCCTATCCAGCAACATTAAAGATGTTCTGGCCGCACGAGAAATTCCTGCTAATCTACATGAACTTATTCACCTAGCCACTCGCATTGACATGCGTTTTTCTGAAAGGCGTCAGGAACTCCGCCAAGATATGGACTCTGTTCGCACGAGGCGTTTCGTCTCCTCGGCTCCTCTCTCCTCTGGTCCCCTGCAATCTGTTCCTGTGCCTCCCGCCGTGGAGGCTATGCAGGTCGACCGGTCTCGCCTGACACCTCAAGAGAGGACACGACGCCGTATGGAGAACCTCTGCCTGTACTGTGCTAGTACCGAACACTTCCTGAGGGATTGTCCTATCCGTCCTCCCCGCCTGGAAAGACGTACGCTGACTCCGCACAAAGGTGAGACAGTCCTTGATGTCTTCTCTGCTTCTCCACGTCTTACTGTGCCTGTGCGGATGTCTGCCTCTGCCTTCTCCTTCTCTACGGTGGCCTTCTTGGACTCTGGATCTGCAGGAAATTTTATTTTGGCCTCTCTCGTCTACAGGTTCAACATCCCGGTGACCAGTCTTGCCAGACCCCTCTACATCAATTGTGTAAATAATGAAAGATTGGACTGTACCATACGTTTCCGCACGGAGCCCCTTCTTATGAGCATCGGAGCTCATCATGAGAGGATTGAACTTTTGGTCCTCCCCAATTGCACCTCAGAAATTCTCCTTGGACTTCCCTGGCTTCAACTTCATTCCCCAACCCTGGATTGGTCCACTGGGGAGATCAAGAGTTGGGGGTCCTCTTGTTCCAAGAACTGTCTAAAACCGGTTCCCAGTAACCCTTGCCGTAACTCTGTGGTTCCTCCAGTAACCGGTCTCCCTAAGGCCTATATGGACTTCGCGGATGTTTTCTGCAAAAAACAAGCTGAGACTCTACCTCCTCACAGGCCTTATGATTGCCCTATCGACCTCCTCCCGGGCACTACTCCACCCCGGGGCAGAATTTATCCTCTCTCTGCCCCAGAGACTCTTGCCATGTCCGAATACGTCCAGGAGAATCTAAAAAAGGGCTTTATCCGTAAATCCTCCTCTCCTGCCGGAGCCGGATTTTTCTTTGTGTCCAAAAAAGATGGCTCCCTACGTCCTTGCATTGACTACCGCGGTCTTAATAAAATCACGGTTAAGAACCGCTACCCCTTACCCCTCATCTCTGAACTCTTTGATCGCCTCCAAGGTGCCCACATCTTCACTAAATTGGACTTAAGAGGCGCCTATAACCTCATCCGCATCAGAGAGGGGGACGAGTGGAAAACGGCATTTAACACCAGAGATGGACACTTTGAGTATCTGGTCATGCCCTTTGGACTGTGCAATGCCCCTGCCGTCTTCCAAGACTTTGTCAATGAAATTTTTCGTGATCTGTTATACTCCTGTGTTGTTGTATATCTGGACGATATCCTAATTTTTTCTGCCAATCTAGAAGAACACCGCCAGCATGTCCGTATGGTTCTTCAGAGACTTCGTGACAACCAACTCTATGCCAAAATTGAGAAATGTCTGTTTGAATGCCAATCTCTTCCTTTTCTAGGATATTTGGTCTCTGGCCAGGGACTACAGATGGATCCAGACAAACTCTCTGCCGTCTTAGATTGGCCACGCCCCTCCGGACTCCGTGCTATCCAACGCTTTTTGGGGTTCGCCAATTATTACAGGCAATTTATTCCACATTTTTCTACCATTGTGGCTCCTATCGTGGCTTTAACCAAAAAAAATGCTGATCCCAAGTCCTGGCCTCCTCAAGCAGAAGACGCCTTTAAACGACTCAAGTCTGCCTTTTCTTCGGCTCCCGTGCTCTCCAGACCTGACCCTTCCAAACCCTTCCTATTGGAGGTTGATGCCTCCTCAGTGGGAGCTGGAGCTGTTCTTCTACAAAAAAATTCTTCCGGGCATGCTGTCACTTGTGGTTTTTTCTCTAGGACCTTCTCTCCAGCGGAGAGGAACTACTCCATCGGGGATCGAGAGCTTTTAGCCATTAAATTAGCACTTGAGGAATGGAGGCATCTGCTGGAGGGATCAAGATTTCCTGTTATTATCTACACCGACCACAAGAACCTCTCCTACCTCCAGTCTGCCCAACGGCTGAATCCTCGCCAGGCCCGGTGGTCTCTGTTCTTTGCCCGATTTAATTTTGAGATTCACTTTCGTCCTGCCGATAAGAACATTAGGGCCGATGCTCTCTCTCGTTCCTCGGATGCCTCAGAAGTTGATCTCCCTCCGCAACACATCATTCCACCTGACTGCCTGATCTCCACTTCTCCTGCCTCCATCAGGCAGACTCCTCCAGGAAAGACCTTTGTTTCTCCACGCCAACGCCTCGGAATCCTCAAATGGGGTCACTCCTCCCATCTCGCAGGTCATGCGGGCATCAAGAAATCTGTGCAACTCATCTCCCGCTTCTATTGGTGGCCGACTCTGGAGACGGATGTTGGGGACTTTGTGCGAGCCTGCACTATCTGTGCCCGGGATAAGACTCCTCGCCAGAAGCCCGCTGGTTTTCTTCATCCTCTGCCTGTCCCCGAACAGCCTTGGTCTCTGATTGGTATGGATTTTATTACTGATTTACCCCCTTCCCGTGGCAACACTGTTATTTGGGTGGTCGTTGATCGTTTCTCCAAAATGGCACATTTCATCCCTCTTCCTGGTCTTCCTTCTGCGCCTCAGTTGGCTAAACAATTTTTTGTACACATTTTTCGTCTTCACGGGTTGCCTACGCAGATTGTCTCGGATAGAGGTGTCCAATTCGTGTCTAAATTCTGGAGGGCTCTCTGTAAACAACTCAAGATTAAATTAAATTTTTCCTCTGCATATCATCCTCAATCCAATGGACAAGTAGAAAGAATTAACCAGATCTTGGGTGATTATTTGCGACATTTTGTTTCCTCCCGCCAGGATGACTGGGCAGATCTCCTTCCATGGGCCGAATTCTCGTATAACTTCAGGGTCTCTGAATCTTCCTCCAAATCCCCATTTTTCGTGGTGTACGGCCGTCACCCTCTTCCCCCCCTCCCTACCCCCTTGCCCTCTGGTCTGCCCGCTGTGGATGAAATTTCTCGTGACCTTTCCATTATATGGAGAGAGACCCAAAATTCTCTCTTACAGGCTTCTTCACGCATGAAGAGGTTCGCGGATAAGAAAAGAAGAGCTCCCCCCGTTTTTTCCCCTGGAGACAAGGTATGGCTCTCCGCTAAATATGTCCGCTTCCGTGTCCCTAGCTACAAGTTGGGACCACGCTATCTTGGTCCTTTCAAAATTTTGTGTCAAATTAATCCTGTCTCTTATAAACTTCTTCTTCCTCCTTCTCTTCGTATCCCTAATGCCTTTCACGTCTCTCTTCTCAAACCACTCATCCTCAACCGTTTTTCTCCCAAATCTGTTCCTCCCACTCCTGTTTCCGGCTCCTCGGACGTCTTCTCGGTCAAGGAAATTTTGGCTGCCAAAAAGGTCAGAGGGAAAAATTTTTTTTTAGTAGACTGGGAGGGTTGTGGTCCTGAAGAGAGATCCTGGGAACCTGAGGACAACATCCTTGACAAAAGTCTGCTCCTCAGGTTCTCAGGCTCCAAGAAGAGGGGGAGACCCAAGGGGGGGGGGTACTGTTACGCCGAGCGCTCCGGGTCCCCGCTCCTCCCCGGAGCGCTCGCTTCACTCCCTCCGCTGCAGCGCTCCGGTCACGTCCTCTGACCCGGGGCGCTGCGATCCCGCTGCCAGCCGGGATGCGATTCGCGATGCGGGTAGCGCCCGCTCGCGATGCGCACCCCGGCTCCCCTACCTGACTCGCTCCCCGTCTGTTCTGTCCCGGCGCGCGCGGCCCCGCTCCCTAGGGCGCGCGCGCGCCGGGTCTCTGCGATTTAAAGGGCCACTGCGCCGCTGATTGGCGCAGTGGTTCCAATTAGGGTAATCACCTGTGCACTTCCCTATATTACCTCACTTCCCTTGCACTCCCTTGCCGGATCTTGTTGCCTTAGTGCCAGTGAAAGCGTTCCTTGTGTGTTCCTTGCCTGTGTTTCCAGACCTTCTGCCGTTGCCCCTGACTACGATCCTTGCTGCCTGCCCCGACCTTCTGCTACGTCCGACCTTGCTTCTGCCTACTCCCTTGTACCGCGCCTATCTTCAGCAGCCAGAGAGGTGAGCCGTTGCTAGTGGATACGACCTGGTCACTACCGCCGCAGCAAGACCATCCCGCTTTGCGGCGGGCTCTGGTGAAAACCAGTAGTGGCTTAGAACCGGTCCACTAGCACGGTCCACGCCAATCCCTCTCTGGCACAGAGGGTCCACTACCTGCCAGCCGGCATCGTGACATCAATGCATTTCAAATTCAATAAAAACTCAACTAATCAACTAATGGGCATGTTAAAGGGAACCTGTGCTCACTTTCATGCTGCCTGAACCATGAGTCATCAGAGCGAAGCCTGATGGCCTCTCTGTACTCAGCAAGCAGAAGACAGTAGTATAGTGCATTTCATTTTATTTTTAATCTCCAAGCAAATCGAGTCACAACTCAAATTGCAGGAGATAAGGTTTAGGGATTGATGTGAACCACAAAGCTGGATACAAAGCCCCACTGACAACAGTCAAACACCAGAGGATACAGGTTTAAAGAGAATCTGTCACCAAACTAAACTTTTAATATATTGATCCTTAAGTAATTATAAGACACTTTGCTATTTACTTGCTGTAAAAATTCTCAACCTTTATATGTTTTTAATGTGATTGAAAAAACTGCCACTAGGTGTCTCTATTCTGTTCCCTGCACAAGTCAGTTAGTTTGGGCTCCACTTGGCCAGGCAGGAGACCAAACTCAGGAAGTGGGAGCTGTTGCAGGCTTCAGTGATGTAGCGCCTGCTGGGGAACGCCCATCTTCTCCTGCCAGGAGCTCACACAATGTGAGTTAAGGGAAAGGTATCATACAGAGTTTTAAAGCTCAGAATTTTTTTAAGGGCAGGAGGAGTGTTAGGAGTAGTTATGGAAAATATGGTTTGATGACAGGCACTCTTTATGTGTTGTCATATATAGACTGGAGCAATTACAATTCCTATGTAAATAGGAATTATAATTCCTATTTACAGAAATAAAATATAAGTTTCACCAATTAAGAACATAACAGTGCCAGTTCCAGAATGTGTAATAAAGACAAAGATGAAGTTGTCCTTTCTTTTCTACACAGTGCATCTATAATAACCGTAGGCTTTTCCATAAGTGCAATAAATTAAAGGAATCTATATACCTGCAGATCTTCTTTTTGGGCTTGTTCACACGAGCAGATTTCTTTTCAAACCTGCTGCGGACCTCTTGCTGCAAGTTTGAAAAATTTGCTGCAGACCCCATTGACTTCAATGGGGTGTGCGGCACGGAGGTCCTGCCCCTTTTCAAACTCGCAGTGGGAGATCCGCGCAGGTTTGAAAAGAAATCCACTCATGTAGACGAGCCCTTAAAGGATAGCTCCCACCATCACTTTTTTTCTTTTTTCTGTCCCTGCCTATTACCCATCTATCCCTAACCCCCTCCCTGCCTTTAATTTTTTTTTTTACATATTAAAAATGCCTTTTTGTCTGCCTGGTAGTGTGCTCACTACCAGGCAGACTTCCCCAGCAGGCTCAACGTCACTGATGCCTGCTGGGGCCGACACTTCCGCCCTTAGTTCACCTATACAGGGTGCCTCCAGCTGTTTCCCCACTGCAACTCCCAGCTTGCCCTGACATCTATTGGCTGCCAGGGCATGCTGGGAGTTGTAGTGGGGAAACAACTGGAGGCACCCTGTATAGGTGAACACCAGATCTGTGATGGCCACACATACCGCTCCCCACCGCGCAGCCCGCAACCCCCCGCCCCGTTGCACCGCTCAACTCACTCCCCCTCCCCCTTAGTTCACCCAAAGTATTTTCCACATGGGCCTTCCGCAGCAGCAGAGTCCCATTGATTTCAATAGGATTCTGCTGCACTGTTCACATGGCAGAATTTCCAAGCCAGATATTTTTGCCGCAGAAATTCGGTTTCCGAATTCTGCAGAAGGAATAGTCAAGTCTATTCTTTCTGCGAAGTCCAGAAGGAAATGCATTGATGTAGTTACAATGCATTTCCAAATGGTCCTAGCACCAGCTGGTTAGTCAAATGTGCACCGGTTTTTGTGCGAATATTCCGCACATTTTTTGCCCGTGTGAACACAGCATTAGAGTATGTTTGCATGTGGCAGATATGCTGCAGATTTTCTGTTTCCAATTAACTACAATAGGGAAGTCAAAATCTGCAACAAATCTATAGCAAATCCACCATATCTCAACATACCTATAAGACAAGTGCAACCAGTGTGGTTGTAATCTGGTATGTATACTTTAAAATATAGTTACCAATTAATTCAATAATAATCCTATAACCCTACAATGCTTTGGTTTGACCAGAGCTGGGGGGGGGGGGGGTCATTAAGTCTACTTTGTACTATTACGAGATGCTTAGATATATAGCTTTTAGCATCGTGATGGACTAAACTACTTGTCTCCAAGGAAACAAATTCCTTTACCTTGAAAGGTTTAATCACATTATTACCAAAGAAACATCCTTTCCATGTAATAATGCACACTTATTTTGGTTCTAATATATTTTGGAAAAAGTTACCTTTCACGCAAGACAAAACGACAAGAGCTAATGTCTTTCTACTGTTCTAGAGGCTAGTGCAATATTAATGAAGGCTCTAAGACAGGTACAAGCTCTGCACCACCATATATATTACTATTATGTATGGAATTGTAATATGAAAGCCACAGAGGTCCTTTTCGGTATTTCCATAATCCTTTAGTTTTATACTATGGCATAAGGAGAATTTTATTTTTTCAATTTCGGCACACAAACTAAATTGTGGCACGCTCCACAGGGCCTCAAACACCTGGTGTTGGACGAAGTCTGTATGGTAGCTCATATTGTACTGATATATTAGATTGTTTTGTTAAGTTTCATTGTGACTAACAAGCTAGACCTCAACTCTTACAACTCTACAACACCTCTATTACCAGACAAAATTCTATAATCCCCTGCGCCTGTGTTTACATGTGACATTAAGGCTAAATGTTCCTGTCCGACAATTGGTCTAATGACCCAAAACAGCAGCAACATAGTGATCTATGATGCCATTAGTTTGATTCATAAGACCTGCATAATAGCTGCAGTAATCTGCCCATATTACACATGTGTCAAACTAAATATCGGAGTCGTAGTAATATGGTTGATGCCACAATCAAAAGTTTTTACAACTCTTTTATGGCAGTGTTCACTTTACCTCTTATTGCTTTACCTACACACAGTGAAACTGTCTTGCAAACAAACAAATAAAAAAAATGACAAATTCTACCTTCCCCACTACCATGCCCCAATCATGGGCTAGATACAAGTGTCTATTTCGGTATGGTCTGACATATAGTGCACATTGACAAAACTACTGTGGCCAATGGTTGAACAATTATCCCTGTAAAACCAATACAAAACTATTTCCAGCAAAATCATGCAGTCATTGGCCATTAACTTACCACATTCCATCACTTTCTTGGCATCCCCAATGACACACACTAAGGCTATGTTCACACAGCAGAACTTTTCGTGCATAATTCCGCATTGGAATTCCGCAGCAGCAGAGTCCTATTGATTTCAATGGTATTCTGCTGCACTGTCTGGCGGGGAAATTCAAATTCTGGTGTCCACAAAAAGAATAGACATGCCAATTCCTTCTGCGGACAAAGCACGGAATACAATGCCATCTTTGAGACAGCGCATGATACTGAATTCTTTAAGTAATTTAAAGATTTTCACTGGAACAGCTTCAGTTGCAGTACAATTATATAGAAGCTCTCTTTACAGGTATTGTCACATTTTGGGTAGGGTCACATGTACCGTATTTTGCTGCATATTTGCTGGTGTGCATATTCCTACCCATTGAATTCAATAGGTGGCAAAATCAGCTGCGGGTTTTGCTACCCAGCTGATCTCAATGGGTAGGAAAATATGCAGCAGCAAATACGCAGCATAATACAGCATGTGTGAACTTACCTCTACTGAATAACTGTAACACTATACAGTGAAGCCTCTTTAAGAAAACCACCCTAAAAAATATGTACACAATACATAAAGTATAGTGAATTAAAAATCTGTGAAAATCTGGTCTGGTTGATGGAATGGTCTTCTCAAAAAGGTGGTCTTTTAAGGGGGTTGTGTTGTATATATCTTCTCTTCTTGTTGGCAGCCTAGCTGTTGCAAACTATAAATTGGCACTTTACCCAAAGAACATACTCTCAGCCCAACTCTGCCCATGCTGCATAGTATGCACACATACAGTACTTGTCTTATCTACAACCCACTTTCTTGTTAAAGGGGTACTCCGCTGGAAAACATGTTTTTTTTAAATCAACTGGTGCCAGAAAGTTAAACAGATTTGTAAATTAAATAAAAAGAAAGTGTGTATGCCGGAAGAAGCACGCACTCACGTGCAAAACTGCCGGCGTTGCCTCCGAGCGCTACCAACATGCACCGATGCTGGGATCCAGCACCCCGTGATCCGGACCCCGGACCGCTGAGCGCATACACACTTTCTTTGTATTTGATTTATTGATACTTTATCTTGAGTATATGCACCCCGCAGGAGGCACTGAACTAGGTCTCCGGGACTGAGGTACGCACCAGATACAGGTGTAGTTGCCTTTTAGTGTGCCCTCCCCTTTCGGTCTCATTGTTTAGATTTATAAATTACTTCTATTAAAAAATCTGAATCCTTCAGCTACTTATCAGCTTCTGTATGATCCACAGGAATGTTATGGTCATGGCAGGTGGTGGATCCTCTGGACCTGTGTGGATGATGACGTGAGCCGTGCCAGGGAGCGGAGTCTAAGGTGCCGCTGGTTTTCACCAGAGCCCGCCGCAAAGCGGGATGGTTTTGCTGTGGCAGGTGGCACCCAGGTCGCTACCCCTGGCATGACTCGTCCAAACAGGTAGCTGGGAAGTGGCATGGCACAGAAGGAGACTGGCAGGACGAGGCAAGATGGCAGCAGGTCAGGGCAGGAACACAGATGCAGGGTAGGAAGGTAGCAAGGAACAGGTACACAGAAACAGAGACACTTTCACTATGGCATTAGACAACCAAAGATCCGGTAGGGAACCAAGGGAGGAGCTAATATTTAAGGATCTGGGTGCAGGTGTAGACACTGGACTAAATGAACACTGGCCCTTTAAGAATGAGAGCTCTGGCGCGAGCGCTCCCTAGGAGGCGGGGGCAAGCACACCAGGGCTGCGAGGACAGGGAGGTGAGTGACGGGCTGGGATACGCATGCGGGCGCGTCCCGCGATACGAATCCCAGCCCCGCCGGCAGTGGGGACATGACAGAGTGCTCACGGCCAGCTCGGATGTTACAAGGAAGTTCTTGTCTTTTTGAATTTCCTTTCTGTCTGACCACAGTGCTCTCTGCTGACACCTCTCTCCATGTTAGGATCTGTCCAGAGCAGGAGAGGTTTTCTATGGGGATTTACTCCTACTCTGGACAGTTTCTAAAATGGACAGAGGTGTCAGCAGAGAGCACTGTGGTCAGACAGAAAGGAAATTCAAAAAGACAAGAACTTCCTGTCGATCACACGGCAGATGATGAGTACTGGAAGGATTAAAATTTCTTAATGGAAGTAATTTTAAATCTGTTTAACTTTCTGGCACCAGTTGATTTAAAAACATTTTTTCCAGTGGAGTTCCACTTTAAGCATTGAAGACATCCCAAACTTAAATGCACTTTTTGATAAGGAAAGTACAGAGACTACATCTGACCACAAACAGGACGTGTTGTGATTTGATGAGCATCCTGGATATAGAATAGGGTCATGTATAATTCATACATAAAAGTTTACATTGTGTTTTACAAGAAGTAGGATTTTTTTTATTTTATTTTATTTTTTTATTTCTCCACTGAATTTTGTAATGTGTTTCAACCAATCACTGACTTAAGTCCCACAAACTAAAACTGCATTAGTCAGATCCTTGGAGACTTTAGTCTCAGCCCAGAACCTATTGTACAAATCTGTGCATCTTATTCTTCCATCCAAGAGCCATTAGATTAACAGTATAAAGTGCAACATATGTCTATGAGCAGCACAACAGCAAGATCATCAACTAGACCAGTGTTTCCCAACCAGGGTGCCTCCAGCTGTTGCAAAACTACAACTCCCAGCATGCCCAGGCAGCCTTCGGCTGCCTGGGCATACTGGGAGTTGTAGTTTTGCAACAGCTGGAGGCACCCTGGTTGGGAAACACTGAACTAGACAGTGCACTATGGCAAATGAACCAGGAGGATGTTGTTTTCTGTGAGAAGTAAACACTCTATGTGAAATGATACAATAGATGCACAATGTATAACAAAAAGAAATCCAAACCAAGCTACATTTGACAAGATGAAGGCATGAGCATACACCACTCACACCAGTCCCTGTGCCCTGGAGGCTCACAATCTAATCTAGAGAAGAAGCCATTTACATAGGAAGCCCACATGCTGAAAAGACACAAGGGATGCTGCGGCGGCAGTTCAGGGGTTAATGGCTATTAGCTTATTACAGTTTAGGCCCTCTCAGTATAAGGCTCCGCTGTGCATCCATACAAGCCCTATAGCGCTGCCCCCATTCATTGTACATGCAGCAGGGCCCTGGCACAGCAGCGTGCACCCAGCACCCCTGAAGTGCCAGAAAGGCCTGCTCTCCTGGCATAGATGAGCCCCCCAGCACCCCCAGTCTCTGCAGCATGTGATAGCAGTGTGCAGCAGCTCGGAGACAGGCGTGCAGTGTGCGGGGAAGGACACCATCGCATCTCCCTCCAGTCCCTAGGATCGCTCACATCATGCCCACCCACCACAGGGCAGCCAGCCATACATGACGGGGGCACCTACCAGTTCTCCTGCATCCACTGGATCGCCTCATTCTCGTTGAATTGCTTCTCGAATTCATATTCCTGCAAAGTCAACACTGACATGTTCATTGCTGGCAGATACCTGGGAGGAGAGTAAGCCTGAGCCTTCCTGAGAGTCTCTAATAGACACACACCTCCTCCTCCCCAATCCCTTTCCTTAGGTGTCTGTGTGCCTACTGTACCCTTGATTTAGCATTGCTCTCTCCTCGCCCTATCCTCCTCCCGGGTCACAGGCTTTCCTCCTCCTTTCTTCTGCATCCACCCTGACAGCACTGCGGCGCTGCGGTCCTAGAGCCGCCTCTTATCTCTGCTGGAGCACCTGACATCCACACATCTCACCAGGGCTACCACACAAGGGCTCATTCATTTCATCAATAGACATAACAGTAAAATAATGCTTGGGCTTCACAATCCTTTTTCACCTTAAATGTATACATTTTTTTATTTCTGCATTTGAGTTCTTGTTTTGTGGTGGCCCAGTACATACCCTTCTCCTGCCCTGTCAGGCAGAGTCCCTTTATGTTCCCAGGGCCCCTGCAGTGTTATTCCTTATGTACATATGTTAAAAGTGTCATGTTTCTTTAATTATTGTGGTCATGTGCTTGTTACCCAGGAGGCACTAGTGACCAGGTGACCCCTCTAGTGACCTATGGGCTCTTTGCTAGACACCCCAATAAAACCAGGGGTGATTCTACAATCTCTCTCTTCCAGCATTCTTGCTCCTGAGGTCCAGTTCAGCCAAGATGTCTCAGAGTGTGTGTCCAGAGCATTGGAGGCCTCAAGCCTAAAGTCCGCAGCCACAAAGTCAGCCCAAGTAAGCTCAAAATCATCTTCATGTCAATTGCCAAGTCAGTCAAGTCTTCTATATAGTCACTGTGGCCTGGACTAAAGTGTCTCTATATATTGCAAGTCCCAGCAAGCCTGGGAGGTCCCCATGTGTCACTGGTCACCTCCTTCGGATATTAGGGGAGATTTATCAAAACCTGTCCAGAGCAAAAGTTGCTGAGTTGCCCATAGCAACCAATCAGATCACTTCTTTCATTTTCCAGATGCCTTTGTAAAAATGAAAGAAGCGATCTGATTGGTTGCTATGGGAAACTCAGCAGCTTTTCCTCTGGACAGGTTTTGATAAATCTCCCCCATTGGCTGTACTGCATAGACTGTATCACCTGTCTACCCTCAGTAATGCTACAGTTGTCTGTAACTTGGCATTGGTGTTGTCATTGACCCGTGCCTAGCCCAGGACCAGCGGTATTACCTTCGGGTAGTTAAGGCTAAACCACGCCTTGGCGTCACGACAAGAAGGGGTTAATAACATCTGCCCCCCCAGGGTTACAACATCTGCCCTACATTGCACCTCCACACGCCACAGTTTTTTAAATTTTTTTAAACTGTCTAGATTAGGGTAGGTTCACATTGCCACCAGGTTCAGCTAAGGCCTCGTTCACATTGCTATCCGGTGCTCCGTCGGCAATCCGGCCAGAAAGAGTTTAGTGGAAAAAAAATAGTGCAAGTTTTATTTTTTTTTCTCTGCTAAAATCCCTTAAAATTACTGTAAGTGAATGGGGGCCGTGAGGACCCGGCAGTAGCCGTTTGCATCCGGCCCGTTTTATGGTCAGATCAGTTCATAAAAAGAAAAAGAGGCGGGTCGAATGCAAACGGCCATGTGAACCTAGCCTGAAGGAAGCTCAGTCAGCAAGTCCGTCGTAACAATGGGAATTTAGCGGAGAAAAAAATAGTGCATGCATTCCTGGGGGATCCTACTGACCCGATAAAATCAGTTGTGATCGACATTATTCCCTATGTGGCCCAAGTTAACATCTGGCCAAAGTATTTTTTGGTCCAAAATAAACACCACGTGGCGAGTCTGGCCTTTTTCGGGTATTTTTTTTGTTTTTTTTATGTTTAGCAAAAACATTGTTTTTAGCCTAAAGGTAGGGTCACGCGTGCCGTACTTTGCTGCATATTTCCCTACCTATTGAAGTCAATGGGTTGCAAAATCAGCTACCGAAAATACGCAGCAAAATATGCAGCAAGCTACAACACGTGTGTCCCTACCCTAAAGGTTATGGGAATACAAAATATGGGAATACAAACATGGTTCTGTACTAACCTTAGACCCTGTCAGGTTGAGTCCCTCAGTGACCTGGGGGCTCTCCTGCAGGGTCTCCCCTGCTGTTATTATAAGTGTAATTTATTGTCATAGGACATCAGTTTGATGCTTACCGTGCCCGGATCCACCGCATCGTTCGGCCATAATCTTCGATTTTCAGTATATATGCTAATGAGGTGCACTCTGACGCCAGCGCCGCCGGCCGCAATGCTACGCAGCTCATCAATATTCCTCTCCATCTTCTCCCCGCTCTGTGATAAAGAGAGAGGGGAGGAATTTTGATGAGCTGGGTGGCACTGCAGCCAGAGGCGCTGACGTCAGAGTGCTAGTTAGCCCGGCCAGTTAGCACCTCATTAGCATATACCAAAAATCGAGATGTCTAAAGGACCTGTGAAATGTGACATGTTATGTTGTCACATGATGTTACCCAGAGGGCACCAGCTTAACCTATTACCCGCAGCTTGACCAATGGGCTTTGGCTCAGCCCCCCCTCTCATCTTAGATCTTGTGTCCAGTACACCTGGAGGCCACAAAGCATGCACACCAGACACATTGTCAGTAAGTCATCTCATCTATGTCTGCTGTCTCTACTAAAGTCAAGACACTAATCAAGTCTATTCTAGTCTGCGTGGTTGAACTAAAGTCTATTACAATAACTACAAGTCCCACCAAGCTGCATGGACCTTTCCGTGTTACTGGTCTACTCTCTGGGATTCCTATACCGCTACACCCTGTGGTCCCGCCATCACCATGGGTCACCACACATATGGGTTATATTCAATAGAATACTTTTTTTATGTGCTTTGTGTGTTTTTTTTTACAACACATTGTCTCTGACTTACAATGCACTAACATATTAATATATGCACAGACACTTGTTAGGGCATATCATAAGTCACTCCCTTGTAGAGTGCCCTAAAGGGGTAAAGAGAAGGGTATTCCAATTTCAGCAGATGTTAATGTTTGTATCAGAAAAAAAGATCAAAATTTCCAATAAAATTTGTGTATTAACCCCTCACTGTTTTCAGGATCACTGCTTGCTGAAACCTTTACTTCTAGCAGATAAATACTGTCCTAGCTATGTGAACACACAGGTGCAGCATTTTTATCCCAAGAAACAACGTTAATTCACATAATTTAACTGCAATTGGTCCTAAAACTTGGTCATGGCAGATTTTTGTTCCTACTAATTGACAGCAGGCAGAAATCCTGACATCTATTAGGGATTCATACATTTAAGTATAATGTTATATTTTATCATTATTTATTTTTATTATGCTATACTACTACACTTTATTTACATATTAAAGAGGACCTGTGCAGCCCCCCACCCCTCAAATGAGATTGCATTTTCATTACATAGCTTAGGGTACCCTGATCACACATGTTTTTACAGTTTCTTGATATGCCCTCCCATTCCTAAAATATGAGGGTTTATAATTTGTCTGACAATTCATGGAAATAGTCTGATGGGTGTGAACTTAATTATATTAATGGGAGTGAATATCAGGTGATGGTGGGGTTATACTGTCAGGGGGTATGTGTGGTACCACGAGTGGTATAGGGAAATACCTTATCACTTCATGATGCCAGGGCACCATTAGCCTATACACGGTTGGAGACAGCTTCTCCTGGGCCAGACACAGGGAGTAAAGGAACACACCGATGCTAGGTTAGGGATAACTGTATTTACTGAGCAGGGTGCAGATGTTGATATACGGACAGTGTGGTGCAGAGTGGAGAGGATGCAGTGTACCCCCTTGGGAGCCCTGTTGCCTTGCTGGGACTTGTGGTGCTTTCACCCAATAGATTCATACTGACTTGAGAGATGATTGAAGATTTATCCAGGTAGCTAGGGTTCTGTTCAGGTCCTTTAGCCATCTCTTCCGAAGCATAAAGTTCCACCGTGCGGGTGATTCTTCCACAATGACCGGATAAAATAGATTTGATCTGGGCCTTCCCTTAGAGCTTTTCCACACACCTCACATATTTAAAACTCTTGTGCTCAGCATGAGCTCACACAGGAACTGGGGTAACTCCTCCCCCCACTACACTATATGGCCAAGAACTTAGGGGTTCCCATTGGCAGGCAGAGTCGCATGGGTCCACACTGCTCCTCTCTTAAAGGTACAATAACATATACAAATAACATACATAGAAATAACATACAACATGATAATTATAAAAATATATTAACTTTTATCAAAGTGGCAGAGCACAATTGATAATGACAATAAGTCCCTCAGTGGGCCCAACACCTGTTCCGCAGGTCTGCCTGAGGAAGCCTGAAGCCACAGGACAGCCTTTGGTCCTGGGACACCATATATGTATTAGGCAAACACGCTCTTCATTGTAAACATTCAGACCCCCTGCCAGTACAACCCCCCCCCCCAACCATCTGATATTTACTCCTATTACTAAGTCCCTGTCCATCTGACTGATTCCCTGAATTGTCAAATAAACTATATGTGGTAGGCCTCTGGGGTAGGGGTAGTGTAGTCAGGGTTTTGCTTTAGTATATCAGGGGTTAAGGTTAACCCTACAGTTCATGACGCCAGGCTGAAGGGCTAGGATGCTGAGGTAATTCTCCGGCCTATCGCCGCACTTCCCAGTAACGATAGGTGCATGGAAATAATAACTGGAGGTCCACAAGGTAGCTGAACTTGGATAAACTTTACTCAAAGGCTTGCGGTACATCCAATGAACAGTAACAGTCTCATCAATACAGTCTCTATACACTTCAGTGACTGACAGTTGTTGTGGACCTTGACTTTTGCTATAAGTCTCTGAATTTAGGGTTATTTGCGAAGATCCGTCTGGATTTAGGGGATAGATACGGTCCGGTGATCTTGCAGAGTGCTTAGGGATTGATACACTCACGGTTTCGTAATGGTCAGCCGTCGCCGCAAGGCTCAGGCCTAACTCACTGATGACAGCAGCGCAGATCCTTCTCTCACAACAGCCCAGGAACAAGAGAGTGAGCAATGGCCGCCGCTCCCTTATATGGGCAGGGGCAGGGCCGTTTCTATTGGTCCGAATATCTGTCACTCACCGTTACAAGGAATGATGGGTGCAATACGTCATAGGGACCTCCAAATGTCCTTAAGCAAAAACCATAGAGTTTACCTGATCACGTGACCAGCAGGTCCTGCTACGCTGCGTACAGGTAATTAACCAATTATATACATTTGTACAATCAGATTTATATAAATCCTGAATAAACTGCTAGATCTACTAATTCCTAGATGAGATGGGACAAGGGGCGGACTAGATAAGAAGGACCCCGACATCCTAGGGACTCTATGGGGACCTATATACAGGTACCGTGTAGGATGCGGTACCGGGACACCACATATACACCTACATGTTCCAGGAACGGAAGGGCATATCAAGAAACTGTAAAAAGGTTTTTGATCAGGGCAACCTAAGCTATATATATATATATATATATATATATATATATATATATATATATATATGGCAGTAAAATCTCCATGTCTAGGGTCGGCCACAGGTCCTCATGAAGTTGTACAAAGTATAATACTTATTTATAGAAACCCAAATACCCCTTTAACTATGTGTTGCCACAAGAGTGCCTAGTAGCCACACTACTGTTGGTGGTCATGTGAGCTTAATATTGGTGTCTGCAGAGTCATCCTAATATTAGTATATCACAGTAAAAGAACTTTCAGAGCTTTGACATACTTTCAGTTTGCCTTTCAATGAACCCTGATTTTATTTAAATTAAAGGGGTATTCCAGGAAAAAACTTTTTTATATATATCAACTGGCTCCAGAAAGTTAAACAGATTTGTAAATTACTTCTATTAAAAAATCTTAATCCTTTCAGTACTTATAAGCTTCTGAAGTTAAGGTTGTTCTTTTCTGTTTAAGTCCTCTCTCATGACACCTGTCTCGGGAAACGCCCAGTTTAGAAGAGGTTTGCTATGGAGATTTGCTTCTAAACTGGGCGTTTCCCGAGACAGGTGTCATCAGAGAGGACTTAGACAGAAAATAACAACCTTAACTTCAGAAGCTCATGAGTACTGAAAGGATTACGATTTTTTAATAGAAGTAATTTACAAATCTGTTTAACTTTCTGAAGCCAGTTGATATATAAAAAAAGTTTTTTTCCTGGATAACCCCTTTAAGAGTGTGATCAGAAGTAGAGGACCCAACTGGAACTGCTGAGAGGCTGCATCATGCAATGCTGCTTGGAAACAACACTTTAGCAATGGAGCTTACAAATTGGCTCAGAAGTTCTGTCAAAGAATTAAACTTATGTATTGTTTTTTGCATTAGCAAAATGGGTACTGCAGTGCAGGGTAATTTTAAAAGGGTAGGGTGTCTGATCCCGGAGGTCCGACCACTGGGGCCCCCAACGATCTCCTTTCCGAGTGCTTCGGCTCTCGTCGTGTCCAGAGCGGGGGTTGGCACACACCCTCCATTCATCACTATGGGAGAGCAGGAGATAAACGAGTACGGTGCTCGGGTATCTCTGGCTCTGCAGTGCTCCATTAACCCCTTAAGGACCCAGCCCATTTTCACCTTAAGGACCCGGCCATTTTTTGCACATCTGAACACTGTCACTTTAAGCATTAATAACTCTGGGATGCTTTTACTTTTCATTCTGATTACGAGAAAGTTTTTTCGTGACATATTCTACTTCATGTTAGTGGTAAATTTTTTGTCAAAACTTTCATCATTTCTTTGTTAAAAATTCCAAAATTTGATGAAAAAATAGAAAATTTTGCATTTTTCTACCTTTGAAGCTTTCTGCTTGTAAGGAAATTTTTCAGGGACCAGTTCAGATTTGAAGTGGATTTGAGGGGACTTCATATTAGAAATACCCCACAAATGACCCCAATATAAAAACTGCACCCCTCAAAGTATCCAAAATGACATTCAGTAAGTGTGGAATAGCAGCAAATTGAAGGAGAAAATTAAAAATCTTCATTTTTTACACTCGCATGTTCCAGGAGGAGAAAAAGTCCCACAAAATCTGTAACCCAATTTCTATCAAGTAAGGAAATACCTCATATGTGTATGTCAAGTGTTGAGAGGGCGCAGTAGAGGGCTCAGAAGGGAAGGAGCAACAATGGGATTTTGGAGAGTGAATTTTTCTGAAATGTTTTTTGGGGGGCATGTCACATTTAGGAAGCCCCTATGATGCCAGAACAGCAGAAAACCCCCACATGGCGTACCATTTTGGAAACTGAAGAACAAAGAGAGATGGATCCAGCTCGGTGCAGATAAAATGATTTTAATCCATAGGACAAGGAGGATACAAGTCACGCGGTTCAAGCGCTGTACGCGCTCTTAGTCATGGTATGACTAAGAGCGCGTACAGCGCTTGAAATGCGTTACTTGTATCCTCCTTGTCCTATGGATTAAAATCCTTTTATCTGCACCGAGCTGGATCCATCTCTCTTTGTTCTTCTGATTGGCTGGTGCCGTCCAGCACCTGGATCCGTGCTCTGCTGTCCGAGGCGGGGTGAGCTGGTCTTCACTTCATTTGCATTTTGGAAACTACACTCCTCAAGGCATGTAACAAGGGGTCCAGTGAGCCTTAACACCCCACAGGTGTTTGACGACTTTTTGTTAAAGTCGGATGTGTAAATGAAAAAAAAATTTCACTAAAGTGCAGTTCCCCCCCCCCCCCCCCAATTTACCATTTTTACAAAGGGTAATGGGGGAAAATGCCCCCCAAAATTTTGAACCCCATCTTTTCTGAGTATGGAAATGCCCCATGTTAGGACGTAAAATGCTCTGGGGGGTGAACTACAATACTCAGAAGAGAAGGAGTCACATTTGGCTTTTGGAAAACAAATTTGCCTGAAATGGTTTTTGGGGGGCATGTCGCATTTAGGAAGCCCCTGTGGTGCCAGAACAGCAAAAAAAAAAACACATGGCATACTATGTTGGAAACTACACCCCTTGAGGAACGTAACAAGGGGTACAGTGAGCCTTAACACCCCACATGTGTTTTGACGACTTTTTGTTAAAGTTGGATGTGTAAATGAAAAAAAAGACATTTTCCCTAAAATGCCTTTTTTCCCCCAAGTTTTACATTTTAACAAGGGGTAATAGGAGAAAATGACACCCAAAATGTGTAACCCAATTTATTCTGAGTATGGAAATAGCCCATGTGTGGATGTCAAGTGCTTTGCTGGCGCACTACAATGCTCAGAAGAGGAGGAGCGCCATTGAGCTTTTGGAAAGAGAATTTATTTGGAATGGAAGTCAGGGGCCATGTGCGTTTATAAAGCCCCCCGTGGTGCCAGTACAAAGCACCCCCCCCACATGTCACATGTGGGGGGGGGGAGTCCATTGTTCTAGCACTATGGGGGCTTTGTAAACACACGTGGCCTTCAGTTCCGGACAAATTTTCTCTTCAAAATCCCAATGGCGCTCTTTCTCTTCTGAGCATTGTAGTGCACCCGTAGAGCACTTTACATGCACATATGGGGTATTTTTGTAAGAAATGGGGTTACAAATTTTGGGGAGCTTTTTCCTATTTTCCCTTGTGAAAATGAAAAATTTAGGGTGACACCAGCATTTTAGTGAAATTTTTTTTTTTCATTTTCCCATTCAAGTTTAATAAAAATTCTTCAAACACCTGTGGGGTGTTAAGGCTCACTACACCTTGTTATGTTCCGTGATGGGTGTAGTTTCCAAAATAGTGTCATATATGGGTATTTTTTTTTTTTGCGTTTATGTCAGAACCGCTGTAAAATCAGCCACCCCTGTGCAAATCACCAATTTAGGCCTCAAATGTACATGGTGCACTCTCACTCCTGAGCCTTGTTGTGCGCCCGCAGAGCATTTTATGCCCGCATATGGGGTATTTCCGTACTCAGGAGGAATTGTGTTACAAATTTTGGGGGTCTTTTTTTTGTTGTGAAAATAAAAAGTATGGGGCAACACCATCATGTTAGTGTAAACATTTAAATTTTTTTACACTAACAGGCTGGTGTAGCCCACAACTTTTCCCTTTCATAAGGGGTAAAAGGAGAAAATGCCCCCCAAAATTTGTAGTGCAATTTCTCCCGAGTACGGAAATTCCCCATATGTGGCCTAAACTGTTTCCTTGAAATACGACAGTGTTCCGAAGTGAGAGAGCGCCATGCGCATTTGAGGATTACATTAGGGATTGCATAGGGGTGGACATAGGGGTATTCTTCTCCAGTGATTCCCAAACAGGGTGCCTCCAGCTGTTGCTAAACTCCCAGCATGCCTGGACAGTCAGTGGCTGTCCAGAAATGCTGGGAGTTGTTGTTTTGCAACAGCTGGAGGCTCCGTTTTGTAAACACTGCCGTACAATACGTTTTAAATTTTTATTGGAGGGGACAGTGTAAGGGGGTGTATATGTAGTGTTTTACCCTTTATAATGGGTTAGTGTAGTGTAGTCTTTTTAGGGTACATTCGCACTGGCAGGTAACGGTGAGTTTCTAGCTAGGAGTTTGCGCTGTGGCGAAAAATTTGCCGCAGACCAAACTTGCAGAAGAAAACTCACTGTAAACTCGCCCGTGTGAATGTACCCTGTACCTCAAGCTGTTTCAAAACTACAACTCCCAGCATACACTGACAGACCATGCATGCTGGGAGTTGTACTTTTGCAACAGCTGGAGGCACACTGGTTGGAAAACCTTCAGTTAGGTTCTATTACCTAACTCAGTATTTTCCAACCAGTGTGACTCCAGCTGTTGCAAAACTACAACTCCCAGTATCTACTGATCGCCGAAGGGCGTGCTGGGAGATGTAGTTATGCAACAGCTGTAGGTACGCAACTACAACTCCCAGCATGCCGAGACAGCTGTTTGCAGTTTTCAGTTTTGCAACAACTGGAGAGCTACAGTTTAGAAACCACTGCACAGTGATCCCCAAACTCTGGCCCTCCAGATGTTGCATAACTACAAATCCCAGCATTCTGGTAGTTGTAGTTTTGCAACATCTGGAGGGCTGCAGTTTAGAGACCACTGTATAGTGGTCTCAAACTGTAGACCTCCAGATGTTGCTAGGCAACTCACCAGCTTTCGTAGGATCCAGTGAGCCAGTAAGTGGATCTTCTGCCGTTGGTCCTCTGTCGGTTTCCCCGTTCTGCCCCAGCTATTGTGGGTGGGCAGAACAGGGAAACAAAAAGTTAACCCCCCGCCCCCGATCGCTCCTTGATGACCAATAGCGGGGATAGGAGGGGGCACCTCACCTCACTCCTATCCCTTCAGGGGGATCATGGGTGTCTTGGACAACTGCGATCCCCCTTATATTCTGGGTCACCGGGTCACCATAGACCCGTAGTGACCCGTAATCGGCGCAAATCGCCGGTGTGAATTCACATCGCCGACATGGGGGGGGGGGATCTGATGACCCCCCCTGGGCATTTGCGCGGGGTGCCAGCTGATAGATATCAGCATTCACCACGGTCCGGTCCCCGCCCGGCGAAGACAGAAATTCCCACGGCATATGGATACGTCCTGGGTCCTTAACCCCTTAAGGACCAAGGATGTACCGGTACGTCCTTGGTCCTGCTCTCCTGATATAACGTGGGGTTACACAGTAACCCCGCGTCATATCACGGCGGGCCCGGCGTCATAGTGAAGCCGGGACCCGCCTCTAATAGCGCGCAGCGCTGATCTTGGCTAAAAGCGAAAGTGAAAGTTGCCGGCTAGCTCAGTCGGGCTGTTCGGGATAGTCGCGGCTAATCGCGGCATCCCGAACAGCTTACAGGACAGCGCTGTCCGATCGCTGTCCGATCGCCGAATGACTGCTCAGTGCCTGAGATCCAGGCATGAGCAGTCATGCGGCAGAATCGTCGATCACTGGTTTCCTATGAGAAACCAGTGATCAATGATGAAGATCAGTGTGTGCAGTGTTATAGGTCCCTATGGGACCTATAACACTGCAAAAAAAAAGTGAATAAAGATCATTTAACTCCTCCCCTATTAAAAGTTTGAATCACCCCCCTTTTCCAATAAAAAAAAAACACAGTGTAAATAAAAATAAAAATAAACATATATGGTATCACCGCGTGCGGAAATGTCCGAATTATAAAAATATATAATTAATTAAACCGCTCGGTCAATGGCGTGCGCGCAAAAAAATTCCAAAGTCCAAAATAGTGCATTTTTGGTCACTTTTTATATCATTTAAAAATAAGTCCTATCAATGCAAAAATGGTACTGTTAAAAACTTCAGATCACGGCGCAAAAAATGAGCCCTCATACCGCCCCATACATGAAAAATAAAAAAGTTATAGGGGTCAGAAGATGACAATTTTAAACGTATTAATTTTCCTGCATGTAGTTATGATTTTTTCCAGAAGTCCGACAAAATCAAACCTATATAAGTAGGGTATCATTTTAATTGTATGGACCTACAGAATAAAGATAAGGTGTCATTTTTACCGAAAAATGTACTACGTAGAAACGGAAGCCCCCAAAAGTTACAAAACTGCGTTTTTTTTTCAATTTTGTCGCACAATGATTTTTTTTCCATTTCACAGTAGATTTTTGGGCAAAATGACTGACGTCATTACAAAGTAGAATTGGTGCCGCAAAAAATAAGCCATCATATGGATTTTTAGGTGCAAAATTGAAAGAGTTATGATTTTTTAAAGGCAAGGAGCAAAAAACGAAAATGCAAAAACGGAAAACCCCCCGATCCTTAAGGGGTTAAGTACCAGGAAACCAGGGCATATCCATAAGCCCTAGGTCCTTAAGGGGTTAAGATAACTCAGTGCGGGGGGATGTATGATTTACCTTTTTTGTTGTGTTTTTGCTTTTTTTTTTACTGTTGTGAAGTTTATACGCAAAATTCATAATGCGCAAGCTTTTTCATATTCATAGGGGGGGGGGGTGTAGCGCGAGGAGCAGAGCGCTCATCACCACACCACCACGCTGCTGGCTCTGACTTCACAGAAGGGAGCAGGCCTGGAAGTGAATATTGATGAAGCAGGGGAGCTGGGTTGGGTCCCTTTCTCCAATGCACATTGGACAGCAATATGAATAAAAGTATGAAAGGACAGAACTCTTCACTCACGTCATCAATTAGAGTAAGTGACCCTTCATTTTATGAATTTTCAAATACAAATAATAAGGAAAGCAAAACGGCATCACTATCCATCAGTTGGCATGATGAGGTACAAAGTGTTACATCACTCGGCAGGTAATGAAGAGGATAATAACCAATGGGAAGCAACCAGAAGAAAAGAAAAACACAAAAGCAGAGGAAGCGCCTAAAAGTGAGGCACACAGACAAAAAAAATGAACAAAAAACACAGGACAGAGAGGATGACACCAAACAGGAGGAACAAGAGAGGGGAGGGAGGAACAGGGGGATATATCAGGGGGGTTGACGATCAGTGATGCGATCCCAAACAGACACAAACAAAGGCACGGTATTATTCAGGGAAGCAGTAAGGGACTTAAGGAACCGGATCTCACAGATACGAGCCAGCAGATCAGATTCGTAATCAGTGTTTTAATGGCCAGGACAATGTGCATAAAGAGCTTGAACTGTTTTTAAGATAAGGCTCTACGGTGCAAAAGGTAGACCAGAGGGTCAAGGGGTACAACAACTGCAAAGACATTCTGGACCAACCACTGGAACAGCTTCCAGTAACTCTGGATGAGAGGGCAGGACCAGAAAATGTGGAAGGCCAAACCTATCCCCACCCCACAATGCCAACAGTATGGAGTAATAGACGGGTTCAATCTATGCAGGAGCTCTGGTCTGTGATACCATCATTAGATTATATTGGGCCTCTTTATAGGCTGTACAGGTAGAGGCTTTAGAGGTCCTCTCCCAGACTATCTTCCATAGACCCCCGTGGATCTACCTGCCATCATGACAGACATAGGCAAAGATGCCTCTTAGCGTCCCAAATAAAACAAAATATTGCCGATTACAGGGAGTGAAGGGCAGCAAATGGGACCCGAACCAGTAAAGTCTCAAAAAAAGTTAAGCAGTTTACTGCTATATTGACGAAAAATACTTTACGTTTTAGATAGATTCACCTTATAGCCCGAGACCACCCCATAGGACTGCAGAACCCTGTAGAGATTAGGGAGGGATATCAGGGGACGATTCTGAGTGAGAAGGACATCGTCCACAAAAAGGCAGATCTTGCAGTCGCTGTCTTACAGCTGTATACCTGAGATGTCAGGGTCTCCCCGGATCAAAGCAGCCAGAGGCACAATACAAAGAGCAAAGATCAAGGGAGACAGCGGGCATCCCTGCTGAGTGACATTATGAAGAGGAAAGCTAGGGGAAGTCACATAAGAAAGTTTGATAGAAGCAGTAGGACAGGAATGGAGGCCCCACAGCACAGTCTTCCCAATGATCCCAAACTTCTGGAGCGCAGAGAATAAAAATGGCCAACCGAGTCAAAGGCCTTTTCCACGTGGAGGCTTAGCACCAAGGCCTGCTCCAAGCGTTGACTGACCAAGTCTATCAGACCCACCACTCTCCTAGTGTTATCCCCACCCTGACGACCGGGGATAAAGTAGCACAAACGGGTCACCAAAACCTTAGCAGACAGTCTTAAATCGGAATGGAGGAGAGCAATGGGCTTTGTCCGGTTTAGGGATGAGGGAGTGTGAGAATGACTGTGGGACCTCTCCCCCATCCATAAAAGAGTTAAACAGAGGAACAAGGAATTATGGGCGTAAACATTACTGAGGAGGAGAAGATTGCCTTCATGGGAACCCTCGACTATCACATAACATCCCCACGGGACTAGGAAAGAGGAGGTGACTTGAACAGGGCAAGATTGAGAGATCAAGATGGCGACTCCAGCTGCCTTCCTATCAGAAGTGATAGTCAAAGGTGATGGAGAAATTGGAAAGTGCCAGAATGGTCGAAGTGGGTCTTTCTGGAGAAAGGCTATATCAGCCTTCAGAGAAGACAACTCCCGCTCCACCAAGTGATGCTTGGATGGGGAGTTCAAGCTCTTCACATTTAAAGAAACACACTGGACCGAGATGGGGGCATGGAAGGTGGAACAGCCAATGTAAAAGAGCACTTACCCCGTCTTACAGAAGGAACAGCGACACATGGGAATAAACCACTGAAGGAACGGAAATGCAGGAGATATCCTGTCCCAAAAGGCATGGAGCAAAAGCAACTTAGTCCAGTTGGAACCACAGAAAACACAAGGGCATTCTCAGGGCGGACGGGATCACAGACCACGCTGTCCAGGAGAGGTGGGCTGTGGTCTTCTACCAGATCCTCAGTTGCGCACCGGCTGCTGAACCGGAGGGAGTGGAGAGGGTGGGGAGGTAAGGCTTCAGTCCACCATGGGGGGACAGTAACATCCAGAGTGGAACAAAAGGCCTCAAGGTCAGAGAATGACTAAAACACAGCAGAGCGTCCATCCCTATGAGCTTGGAAGGCAAAATGAAAGTTCCATCTGTAGGAGGCCTGGTGGTCCCAGAGCACATTCAGTAAACGGTAAAGCATCCTCCGCTTCCGTAGCGTGATCAAGGACAGGTTTTTTTTAAAACCTGAATGGGCGCACCTTTAAACTTAAAGTTCTTAACATTGCTCGCTTTAGACATAATAGCCTCCCTCTGCTGGAAATCAGTGACACAGCAAATTACATCCCTGGGCGACCCCATTGAGGACTTAGGGCGAAGGGCCCCATGGGCTCTGTACAATTTAATCCTGTGGGAGGGGGCCTCACCTAGGATAAGATTAAAGATGGCTTCCAGAGTGACTTGCAGACTCTTTTCCTAAATTGCTTCGGGAAGGCCACGGACACGGATATTGTGTTGCCTACCACGGTTATCCAGGTCCTCCACATGGTTATGAAGGTCGGAGAAAAAAGCAGACTGTGATGATATGACAGTCTAGGGGAGTTGTGGGCATCCTGCAACCCCTCAACCCGATCAAGTGCTCTAAGTCCGGCCGAAGGGAAGAGATTTTCGCCCGACACATATCCTTAACTTCGGAAATCAGTTAGTGAAAGTCCTCCTTAGTGGGAATCTGAGAGAGGAGCTGGCTCCAATCCTGAGGAGCAGAAGAGGGAGTGGGAATACCGGAACAGTCAGAGAGAGTCCCATGGCAGACCTTCAGGCCCACGATGAGTTGTCCTGTCCCCAGAGAGACAGGAGAGTCCCTTTGTGCGGTAAAGAGAGGGGCACCAGCATTCAATTTGGCAGAGGATTGCATCCTAGGAGGCTTAGACAAGGAGCCTAAGCTCAGACCTTAAATCCGGATTCGGGTAGCAGCCCGGTAGCAGGGGTTCGCTTCTGAGAACGTTTAGGCTAAGTTTCCACTTGGTTTTTTTTCTGGCAGTTTTTGGAAAACTGCCACTGCAGTTTTTGAGCCAAAGTCAAAAGTGCCTCCATAAGGGAGGAGAAGTGTAAGTCCTTTCTTTACATGTCCTATTCCTTTTGAATACATTTCTGGCTTTGGCTCAAAAACTGCCAGAAAAAAAAAACAAGTTGAAACTTAGCCTTAGAGGTTCTGCCCATCAGGTGTGTTCCATACTAGCAGTTAGAAATCTGATGTAAAGGCTTCATGCAGCCGGAGCAGATCTGCGTCTCCATTGGCTGCTCGCCTCGCCCCCCTCGTGACCCTTCATTTTAAATGGGCACTGTCAGATACAAAAACTTTTGATATGTTATAAAGCATGTAAAACCAATAGGTTTTGCAATTGCTTTCATTAGAAAATTTTCAGTATTTCATACTGAAAAAGCCTGTCAAGCAACTGCCCCCCCCCTGCCTGCTTGGACACATACTAGTCCTGATATGTCCATGCATCATTACCTATGTCATGGACCCACTGCCTTGATTGACAGCTTTGAGCGCAGGGCTCACAGCTGGAGGAAAAATCCTCCCACTGTCAGCTTGTGTCCCGCTACTGTCAGTGAGGACAAGCTGGGAGTTGTAGTTTTGCTAATGCTAGGCGAGATGTGAGCAGACAGCATACTGAGGGAGGGGGCAGAGACCTGCACAGTGAGGCCACGACTAGTGAGCTAAATTAAAAGTGTAATTGCAAGATCTCACCCCGCAGGGCATCACTGATCATGAGGAAGGGGAGGAATCAGCTCAGAACTACATGGCTTGGACCACAGTCTCCAAGAAAACTATTAGTAACACACTATGCCGCCATAGATTAGAATCCGGCAGCCCACGCAAGGTTCCCCTGCTCAAGCCAGCGCATGTCCAGGCCCGTCTGAAGTTTGCCAATGACCATTTGGCTGAATGAAACAGCATGGAGGTGATGGCAGCATGAGGAGAACATATAGTGGCTGAATGACACAGTGTGCAGGTGACGGCAGCATGAGGAGACCACATAGTGGCTGAATGACACAGCCTGGAGTTTGCGGCAGCATGAGGAGAACATATGGTGGCTGAATGACACAGCCTGGAGTTGGCGGCAGCATGAGGAGAAAATATAGTGGCGGAATGACACAGTGTGGAGGTGGCAGCAGCATGAGGAGAACATATGGCGGTAGTATGAGACAGCTTGGAGCTGGCATCAGCATGTGGAGAACATATGGTGGCAGAAAGAGACAGCCTGGAGGTGGCAGCAGCAGCATCAGGAGTCCTGAAAGTGACCCGGTGACAGAGTGGTGCCGTGGGTGGCAATACCAGTACCCAGTGACAAAGGTGGGTGAAAAAGGGAGAACTTGGCATCAGATGTGTGGGATCAGGGGGGTAGCAGGATCAGTAGAGTAGCTGAGTTAGGTAGGCAGAAGAAAACGGTCTCTTTTGTAAAAGTGTTAGTGTGCACAAGTAAGTATTGAAGATTTGCATTACGTAAAACTTAACTTTTAATGATATGCTTAGGATAAAATATATGGACCCAATTTTTTTTAAATCAAACCAAAGGAAAGGTGTGCAAAAAACACCATGTGCCACCTATACCACCAAGTATTGATGTGATGCAAAGACCTCTAAAAGGTGAAAGGGAACAACGTGTGGTCCATTGTAACCGGTGGGGGGGTAAAAGCTACCCCTGTAAGGCCCTACTCTCGCATTATTAATTCCCTTCTTGGCAAGTGTTGCTCACCCTAAAAAAGGGCGGCCCCACACAGGAACCTCTCCCTATTTCCACCCACAAACACTGCCATTTCCCAGGGTTTTTAGGTGGAAATAGTGATTTGTTCCTGTGTGGGGCCACCCTTTTTAAGACGAGTAACACTTTGGTGGAGGGGAACAACGTATTGTTCATTGTAGCAGGTGGGGGTAAAAACTTCACCTGTAAGGCCCTACTCTCGCCCTATTAATTCCCTTTTTGGCATGTGTTACTCACCCTAAAAAGGGTGGCCCCACACAGGAAACTCTCTCTATTTCCACCTAAAATCCCTTGGAAAGGGCAGTGTTTGTAGGGGGAAATAAGGAGAGGTTTCTGTGTGGGGCCGCCCTTTTAAGGGCGAGTGACACTTGCAATGAAGGGAATTGATAATGCGAGAGTAGGGCCTTACAGGGGAAGTTTCTACCACCACCGGTTACAATGGACCAATACATTGTTCCTTTCCACCTTTTAGAGGTCTTTGCATAGCATTAATACTTTGTGGTGATGGTGGCACATGGTGTTTTTTTGCACACCTTTCCTTTTGTTTGATTTAAAAAAAAATTGGGAGTACGTATATTTTATCCTAAGAAAAGTTACGTTTTAGATAATACATATCCTCAATTATTACTTGTGGTCTGATGACGAGGAATGTCTGTAACTGGGGAGCAGCACCTTAAACATGTTTTGCACTATCCATATTTGTGAAGTGTTTGTGTGGCATCATGGTCACTCTGATGCATCAGGCATTGGTGGAGGGAAATGCCTGATTCATCTTCATAAAGGTCAGTCTCTCCACATTTTATGTGGACAGACGAATTCTCCTTGGGGTTACTATGGCCCCCACCCCACTAAACACCCGCTCTGATGGCACACTACTGGCAGGGCAAGACAGCTTTTCCAGGGTAAATTTTGCTAGGTGCGGCTGTTAAGGATGGATCGAGTGGGGGCTTTTCAAATGTGATTGACCGGGCTGCTATGCACTTTGCCAAGTGTCGACACAAACAGATATACACCACACAGGATATGTTGGTATACACTCTTTCTTGGCTAGAAGCTCTGGTGCTCCCAAAAGAGTACTGCTTTATTCAGGAAGAAACAGTTGGTTTTAACATTGTGCAAAGTAGGCGGGTAAATTATGACATCACAATTAGCATATTACATTCTGATTGGTTGTTCAAATATTGCGTCCGTAAAATTCTTGCATATCTAGTGTCCATTAATTTCTTGGAAAAAGTTCTCTGCTCATCAGATGTTTTGTCTTAATACTCCTGAGTGACACTATTACAAGGTTTCAGTCCAGAGACACAAACAGATAATATTTTGAGAATATTGGGTTAAAGGATAAAATATGCATCATCCTATAGGCTGATAAGTCATTTTTGGCATAACACAGGTTTTTTATCTTGTGAGAGTTCTAGCTTGAGATTTCGTCATCTTTCCACGAAGTCCAATGTTTAGACGTTCTGTATTCAGCGTCTATATCCCAAGGTTTATGAAATGTTTTGTATTAAGGAAAACAAAAATTCTTCTACAATATTGCATTAGCATACAGCATTTAGCAAAGGCATATGAGTATAGATGTAGCGATCAATATATCAGAATATTATAGACCCAACACGGCCACAAATCAAGTTTGGCTGCCCAGAAGTCCAGGGAATCTTCAAGGTGTGTTGGCATGGTCATGTCAAGGTATGCAATCACCTGCTGGTTCAGGTCTTGCTCCAGGTCTACCTGCTGCTGATGAGTTGCTTTACTATGTGGTTGAAGAAAGCTGCTCATCAGCGACTTTAGACTCAGGCTGCTGCTGATGGAGCTGGTACTGCTCCGTCCACCCAACCTCTCCCCAGCAGCCATGGCAGTGGAAGGCAGAGGGCCCCCCCAAGTCAGACCGGCGAGAGGATGGATGATGGCGTAGATAGGCGTCGGCCAACTGACTATGTAGTATGTCTCTGTAGTAGGTCAGTTTGTCCTCCCTCTCAAAGGTTGTAAAAAAGGCCCTCATTTTGTGCCAGTAGCAAGGGTCCAATATAGTGGAGTTATTCCGCTGCTGAATGGGACAATTCAGTGGTCACTATGCAAGCAAGTGAGCATGCATCGTGCCATTTGTGCAAGTGACTTGGAGGGACTTCCTGTCTCCATCTCCACTGCATACTGCCATGGTGTGTCTGGGTCCTCTGTCTCACCTTCCTCATAACCCTCTAGCTCCTCTAGCTGCTCATGCTTCTCCTCTCCTGTCAACAGCCCATCTCATGAAACCTAAACTGTGCTCCACTGTGACCCTCCTCCTCCTCCAGTTCAGCCCCCACAGGGCTCATGTGGCCGTGAGATGTAGGCACCATGTCTCCAGTGCCCTTAGCAGCCATATTTTCCAACATGTGTTGTAGTAGATGAAGCAGTGGAATGACCTCGTTCATCCCGTAATCCTGGCGACTGACTAATAATGTGTCTTCTTCAAAGGGCCTGAGCAAACGGCAGGTGTCACGTATGAGCTGCCACTGGTTGACATTGAAGTTACACAGGAGAGTCCCCCTATCCGTTTGGATCATCAAGAAATCGGTGATGGCTTTTCTCTGTTCGGATAGTTGTTCCAACATATGGAGGGTGGAATTCCAATGTGTGGCAACGTTGCAAATCAGACTATTTTGGGGGTTGCCGTTCTGACGTTGCAGCTCAACGAGGGTGTGCTTTGCGGTGTATGAGTGGCTGAAGTGCATGCAAAGTTTCCTTCCCATTGTTAGGCTGTCTTGCAGATTGGGGGAACACTTCAGGAGCCACTTGACAACCAGACTGAACATGTGTGCAATGCAGGGCGCATGTCTCAGGCTTCCTCGTCGCAGTGCAGACAAGATGTTCTTCCCATTGTCGGTCACCATGGTTCCCATTTCCCATTACTCCCATTTTCGTGGAGTAAGCCATGATTCGATTTCTTGATGAATGGCTTTTAGCAGTTCCTCCCCTGTGTGACTCCATTCGCCAAGGAAAACCATGTGAAGAACAGCATGACACCACCATGCCCATGGTATGCTGGAGGGGCACTTAGACATGTCCGTGCAGTGGAGGCTGAGGACACAGGGGAGGATGAGGAGGCGAAGTCGCACACTGTCACAGGACCAATGGCCTGGGAGCGTGGAGGCAGAAGCAGCGTGACCTGTCCAAGTGGCTCTGCAGGAACCACACTCACCCAGAAGGACACGTATTGTCCCTGACGGTAGTTACAGCTCCACATGTCGGCGCTGCCATGCACTTTGGTACACACCAACATGCTCAAGGACTGGCTCACCTTCTGTTCCACAAAATTGTGCAGGGCTGGTACTTCCTTCTTCACAAAGAAATGATGGCTTGGCACTCTCCACCTCGGCTCGGCACAAGCCATCAGTTCTCTGAAAGGTGCAGAGTCCACCACTTGAAAAGGGAGAGACTGAAGCACCAGCAACTTGGACAGAAGCCATTCAGCTTCTGTGCCGTTGGATGAGTGGGCGCATACTGTTGTCTCTTGGACATGGCTTCGCCGATGGATTGCTGTCAGAATGACTGACTCGAAGTAGGAGGAGCAGGAGCATCTGGAGTGACAGAAGATGGGTATGACACACAGCTCTCTTCAGCTGAGGTAGTGGAGCTTTGGCTGGCTGAAACAGGGAGCAGCGTGCCACTGGGTGATGCAGCAGGCTGGACCACCACATGGGAGCCACGGTTCTCCCAGGCCGCTTTATGGTGATGCTGCATATGTTCATGCAGGGCCGTGGTGCCAACATTGGGACCCTGGCCATGCTTCACCTTCTGCCGACACATCTTGCTTGTGGCCAGGTTAACCTCCTCCGGATGTTTGAAGGAAAACTGCCACACCATTGAGTAGCTGATTTTCCCACCAACAGTCTGCACAGATTGACTGCTACTGCCGCCGACTCCAGGAACCCCTGTTTCACTACCTCCCAGGAAGGTAGGTTGCCGCTAAGCAGGTGGTCTACCCCAAGCACTTTTGGCTCCAGAATTTCCACTTCTGCCACTATGCTGACTGCAAACGTCACTACTTGCCTGTCTAGCGGAGGAAGCGGCGGATGTCTCCTCCAATTCTTGGATGGGCAGTAGCTGCTGACTGTCCTCTAGATCTTCCTCACTAAATAGTGGAGCTGAACCCACAGCATAAGATACTTCTGTGGGGGAGGGAACAGCATAGGACAGAGGCAATGGGCGGAGAAGGACTGCTCATGGGCCATGCCAACTGAGGGTTGTGTATGAGGAACCCACATACTGTTGACTGGGGGTGTCAAATGTAAATTGTGATTAAGTGGATGATGGTATATGGGTTGCTGGTCGAGACATGACTGCCAGCTGATACCGGGAGCTGAGGACTCTCGCTGCGACTCCTGCTGCCACTTGCCCCTAGTCTGCTGCAACCTCTGCCTAATGAATTTAGGTCTCTGCCACTCCTCTGTGCATGTCCTGACATACTAAGTGCGTATAGGAGGGAAGTACAATACACTCCACTATGCTTAAAAAAGTATTTGTGTACAACACCAGCCGGTTAGTACTTTTGCCTGGCCTTTCACAGTATCTAGGCCCTTGGGACTTTAACAGCTACAAAAAAGTACACCTCTTATATGTACGTACATGGTATGCAATTTTGAGGGGAAGACAATGCGCTACAGTACGCTTAAAAAACTATTTGTGTACAACACCAGCCAGTGAGTACTTTTGCCTAACCCTTTACAGTATCTAGGCCCTTGAGACTTTAACAGGAACAAGATAGTACACCACTTAGATGTACGTATGTTGTATGCACTTATGAGGGGAGGACAATGCGCTACAGTACGCTAAAAAAGTTTTTGTGTACAACACCAGCCGGTGAGTACTTTTGCCTGCTCTTTCACAGTATCTTGGTCTTTGAGACTTTAACAGGTACACATAGAGATGAGCGAATAGAGATTAGGACAATGTGCTATAGTACGCATAAAAAAGTATTTGTGTACAACACCAGCCTGTGAGTACTTTTGCCTGGCCTTTCACAGTATCTAGTCCCTTGAGACTTTAACAGGAGCAAAATAGTACACCACTTAGATGTACATATGTGGTATGCAATTATGAGGGGAGGACAATGCGCTACAGTACGCTTAAAAAATATTTGTCCACAACACCAGCAGTGCACACTCGTGCTGCAGCACACAGTCGCTGTGTACTACACCCAAAGTTGCACTTTCTCTCTCAATCTCATTCCCTTCCCTATCAGTGCTTCTAGGCAGGATTTGTGCTTGAGCTGAATCGCTGCTGTTCTGTGCAACACACTGTGCAACACACTGCTCTCTGTCCCTCTCTGTTATAGAACGCTGTAGACAGTGGCTGGGAGGTTAATCGCTGCATTAAGAATGCTTTTCTCTGCAAAAGATTGCTGACTTGACTAGGAGGTGAATCACTGCTGGAAAAAAGCTTTTCTGTGCAACACAGCGCTGTCTGTCCCCATCTATCTCTCTGTAGAGAAAGGCTGAAGTGACTGGCCTCAATATGGCTGCCGATTATATAGGGCTGTGACATCACAGGGGTGACTTGCTGCATGTGATTCAGGGTCATCCAGCCTACCATTGTTCACTCCTTCCCAGGATTCCTTGCCCCATGTCCTCACATGTGGATCCGCCATTTTAGATGCCCTAGAGCCAGTGCCGCACTAAATGGAGTTTAATGAAGAGATTTGTGTGATAGAATGGCAGCGATGTTTGCATTCGTTGCAAATCAATTTTTTCCTGAAATTCGTAATGAATTCAGATTCCTCAGATTTGATTTGCTCATCCCTAGTTATGTTCACATGGGCAAATGTCCATACGTATAAATTCCACTAGGACATTCCTCTGACAGTGGAGTGACGGTAGAACATATCGGCGCTAGGACCAGTCAGTAATGTCGGCATCATAGACAGCAATGCATTTCCGTGCGGACACCGAAATCGGGAATGTGTTGCGTTACCGAACAGTGGCACATTCAATCCCCTTTAAATAAAAAAAAAAAACATGCAGAGCATGATGTAAACAAAGGAAAATTTATGCGTAATATAGTTATAAATGTGGTGCAAATGGTGTGCACCACTTTTCAACAAAATGTGTCACAAAAGACACAAACAAAGTCAATACATCTTTTGAATATCCCCATGATAAATATACACAGACACACACAGATATCAATATGAAAACAAGGTAAAAAGTTCAGTTTCTGGCCACACTCTCAGAGTGTTAGAATTAGTGGTGTGTGCATATTGCAATTTTTTAAGTTAAAATGTCAATGTGATACAGATGATGGCAAAAAAATTTTTGGGAGTATATTCACATGTTCAGTATCTTGTGCATATTTGATGCATAGGATTTGAACCTGCAGTTTTTTTTAGCTGTGTTTAGTCATTTAGTTTACATTGAAATCTTCAGTTTAAAATCTGCAGCCTCAAATGCTGCACATCAAATATGCACAGGATACTGTACGTGTGAATACACCCTTAAGAGGTAAAATAGTCACTTTTGGTTACTAGTCAATAGGTCAGTTTAACCTCTTAAGGACCCAGGGCGTATGGATACGCCATCACACCCTGGGCCTTAAGGACCCAGGCGTATCCATACGCCCTGGCGTTTTCCGGTCCCTGCCGCGCGCCGGGCAGAGATCGGAAGTGGATGCCTGCTGAAATGCTTCAGCAGTCACCCAGGGCAAATGTCGAGGGGGGCCATGTCTTCCCCCCATGTCAGCCACCTCCTCCTATCCCCTGCGATCTGTTGGTTAGCTAACCGAACAATCGCAGGGGGGGGGGCGGTTACTTCCTCCCGGCCTGCCCGGCCCCTTGAAGTCCGGAGAGGATGGGAGGAAGACCGGAGGACGCGGCAGGGGACGGGGGAGTGCTGGGGCCCGGCCTCGGTACTTACCTTGTCCCTGAAGACCCGGATCCCGGTGATGAAGACGGCGGCGACGGCGACAGGTGACTTCCTCTTCAGCCGTGCTCGGGCCCTTTACAGCAATGCACGTCGCCGTAAAGCGACATGCATTGCTGTAATGGGACCCTGTATACTACAACTCCCAGCATGCCCAGACAGCCCTTGGCATCTGGGAATGCTGGGAGATGCAGTTTTGCAACATCTGGAGGTCCACAGTTTGGAGACCACTGTGCCCTTCCAGATGTTGCAAAACTACACATCCTCAGCATGCTCTTACTGTCCAGGCATGCTGGGAGTTGTAGTTCTGTAACATCTGGCCCTTCAGATGTTGCAGAACTACAACTCCCAGCATGCCTGGACAATTTTGGCATACTGGGAGTTGTAGTTTTGCAACATCTGGAAGGGCACAGTTTGGGAACCACTGTATTAGTGGTCTGCAAACTGTAGTCCTCCAGGTGTTGCAAAACTACAACTTCAAGCATGTAGTTCGGCAACATCTGGCTCTAAAGATGTTGCCGAACTACTACTTCCAGCATGCCTGAGAATGTTTGGGAGTTGTGGTTTTGCAACAACTTGAGGCACACTGGTTAGGAAACATTGTCAGTTTCCTAACTCAGTGTTTCCCAACCCGTGTGCCTCCAGCTGTTGCAAAACTATAACTACCAGCATGCACTGATAGACTGTGCATGCTGGGAGTTGTAGTTTTGCAACAGCTGGAGGTTCTCCCCCCCTGTGAATGTAAAGGGTACATTCATATGGGCAGGGGGCTTACAGTGAGTATCAGGCTGCAAGTTTGCGATGCAGTAAATTTTGAGCGGCAGCTCAAACTCGCAGCGGGAAACTCGCTGTAATCCCCCACCCGTGTGACTGTACCCTAAAAACACTACACTACACTAACACAAAATAAAATAAAAAGTAAAAAAAAAAATACATATACATATACCCCTACACAGCCCCCCTCCCCTCCCCAATAAAAATGAAAAACGTCTGGTACGCCACTGTTTCCAAAATGGAGTTGCAAAACAACTCCCAGTATTGCTGGACAGCCGTTGACTGTCCAAGCATGCTGGGAGTTTTGCAACAGCTGGAGGCACCCTGTTTGGGAATCACTGGCGTAGAATACCCCTATGTCCACCCCTATGCAAATCCCTAATTCAGGCCTCAAATGCGCATGGTGCTCTCACTTTGGAGCCCCTTCATATTTCAAGGCAACAGTTTAGGGTCACATATGGGGTATCGCCGTACTCGGGAGAAATTGCCTAACAAATTTTTAGGGGGCTTTTTCTCCTTTCACCCCTTATGAAAAGGTGAAGTTGGGATCTACACCAGCATGTTAGTGTAAAAAAATAAATTGTTTACACTTACATGCTGGTGTTGCCCTATACTTTTCATTTTGACAAGAGGTAAAAGGGAAAAAAGCCCCCCAAAATTTGTAATGCAATTTCTCCCGACTACGGAGATACCCCATATGTGGGCGCAAAGTTCTCTGGGGGCGCACAACAAGGCCCAGAAGGGAGAGTGAACCCTGTACATTTGAGGTGATTTGCACAGGGGTGGCTGATTATTACAGCGGTTTTGACAAACGCAAAAAAAAAAAAAAAACACACATGTGACCCCATTTCGGAAACTACACCCCTCACGGAATGTAATGAGGGGTGCAGTGAGCATTTACACCCCACTGGTGTCTGACAGATCTTTGGAACAGTGGTTTGTGCAAATTAAAAATTTCGTACAGCCCACTGTTCCAAAGATCTGACAGACACCAGTGGGGGTAAATGCTCACTCTACCCCTTGTCACATTCCTCAAGGGGTCTAGTTCCCAAAATGGTATGCCATGTGGGGGTTATTTTGCTGTCCTGGCACCATAGGGGCTTCCTAAATGCGACATGCCCCCCGAGCAAAATTTGATCTCAAAAAGTTAAATATGACTCCTTCTCTTCTGAGCATTGTAGTTCGCGCATAGTGCACTTCAGGTCAACTTATGGGGATACTCCATACTCAGAAGAGATGGGGTATCAAATTTTGGGGGTCATTTTTTTGCTATTAACCCTTGAAAAAATTTGAAATTTGGGGGGAAACACACATTTTAGTGAAATTTTTTTTTTTACGTATGCAAAAGTCGTGAAACCCCTGTGGGGTATTAAGGCTCACTTTATTCCTTGTTACGTTCCTCAAGGGGTCTAGTTTCCAAAATGGTATGCCATGTGGTTTTTTTTTTTTTTGCTCTCCTGGCACCATAGGGGCTTCCTAAATGCGACACGCCCCGAGCAAAATTTGCTCTCAAAAAGCCAAATATGACTCATTCTCTTCTGAGCATTGTAGTTCGCCCGTACTGCACTTCTGGTCAACTTAAGGGGTACCACCATACTCAGAAGAGATGGGTTTACAAATTTGTGGGGGTATTTACTGCTATTAACCCTTGCAAAAATGTGAAATTTGGGGGGAAACACACATTTTAGTGAAATTTTATTTTATTTTTTTACATATGCAAAAGCTCGTGAAACAGATGTGGGGTATTAAGGCTCACTTAATTCCTTGTTACGTTCCTCAAGGGATCTAGTTTCCAAAATGGTATGCCATGTGTTTTTTTTTTTTTGCTGTTCTGGTACCATAGGGGCTTCCTAAATGCAACATGCCCCCCAAAAACCATTTCAGAAAAACGTACTCTCCAAAATCCCCTTGTCGCTCCTTCGCTTCTGAGCCCTCTACTACGCCCGCCGAACACTTTACATAGACATATGAGGTATGTGCTTACTCGAGAGAAATTGGGCTACAAATATAAGTATACATTTTCTCCTTTTACCCCTTGTAAAAATTCAAAAATTGGGTCTACAAGAACGTGCGAGTGTAAAAAATGAAGATTGTGAATTTTCTCCTTCACTTTGCTGCTATTCCTGTGAAACACCTAAAGGGTTAAAAGGCTGACCGAATATCATTTTGAATACTTTAGGGGTGCAGTTTTTATAATGGGGTCATTTGTGGGGTATTTCTAATATGAAGACTAGAGATGAGCGAACTTACAGTAAATTTGATTCGTCACAAACTTCTCGGCTCGGCAGTTGATGGCTTATCCTGCGTAAATTAGTTCAGCCTTCAGGTGCTCCGGTGGATACATTCCTAGGAAAGAAAAAGGTGGATACATTCCTAGGAAAGAGTCTCCTAGCACTGTATCCACCTTTTCCAGCCCACCGGAGCACCTGAAAGCTGAACTAATTTATGCAGGAAAAGTCATCAACTGCCGTGCCGAGAAGTTTGTGACGAATCAAATTTACTGTAAGTTCGCTCATCTCTAATGAAGACCCTTCAAATCCACTTCAAACCTGAACTGGTCCCTGAAAAATAGTGAGTTTGGAAATTTTGTGAAAAATTGGAAAATTGCTGCTGAACTTTGAAGCCCTCTGGTGTCTTCCAAAAGTAAAAACTTGTCATTTATGATGCAAACATAAAGTGGACATATTGTATATGTGAATAAAAAATATATATATTTTGAATATCCATTTCTTTACAAGCAGAGAGCTTCAAAGTTAGAAAAATGCAAAATTTTCACATTTTTCATAACATTTTGGGATTTTTCACCAAGAAAGGATGCAAGTTACCAAAAAATTTTACCACTATGTTAAAGTAGAATATGTCACGAAAAAACAATCTCAGAATCAGAATGATAAATAAAAGCATTCCAGAGTTATTAATGTTTAAAGTGACAGTGGTCAGATGTTCAAAAAATGGCCGGGTCCTAAGGTGTAAAATGGCTGGGTCCCTAAGAGGTTAACAGAGTAGACAATGGCGGTAATGATATTCTGCATCAGGTAGGTAATTTCTCTACAATTTTTATTGTTAGTTTATACTGCTTCTTTTGCTAGATTTTAATTGTTTGACTCTTATGTTTCTTTATTCCATTGTAATTTGTTTGAAGTAGCCATGAAGATTTATGGTATGTTTTATATTGTGTACAATTTATATCCTTGGCTGCTATGAAATCTTCCATATGAATTTAATAATGATTGTTATCATAGCCTTCTTTTGTCTTCAAAATGACTTCGAGACACATTGATCCATGAGATTTGTCATGCTGCGCGGGGTTTGATTGTGGGGGGTCCGACCGCTGGGAACCCCTCGATTTCTTGCTAAGGTCCCCAGGCTCTTTGCATGAAAGGAGCGGTTTCCACCATGGCAGGATGCAGCGGCCAACACGCCACCTCCATGCATCGCTATGGAGAGACCGGGAGATACAGCATGCACATGATGGTATGTGCACTGTACAAGACAATTCATCACAAAATTTTGCTGGGACTTCAGGAAGGTGGGAAATTGCAGAGATTTTGCATCACATGAACTGACTGACACCAGAGCACAGTCACAGTGGTTCCTTTACTTCACTAAAGAATCCATTATGGAGGAACATATTGATATAGTTGGGTTCAATGAGACATGGCTAGACTCCTCACATAACTGGGCTGCAGGGGTTTACATTGTTTCGCAAGGATAAGGTAAACAGGAAAAGTGGTATAAAAGTCAGTGTGAACGATGCTAAAGCGTGTGATGATTCTGAGGATGTGGAATCGCTGTGGGTAGAATGACAAAAGGAAGGAAACATTGAAAAGATAATTTTTGGTGTAATCTATAGACCCCCTAACACCACTGAGGCGATAGAAGGTCAGCTGCATACACAAATAGAGAGGGCTGCCCGGGAAGGTACAGTGGTAATAATGGGAAATTTTAACTATCCAGATATAGATTGGGGTCGGGGGTTGGCTAAAACTACAAAGGGGCGACAATTCCTAAATTTATTGCAGGATAATTTTATGGGCCAGTTTGTAGAAGCCCCCAAAAAAGTGATGCCTTGTTGGATCTGGTCATTTCCAACAACGCAGAGCTGGTTGGTAATGTAACTGTGTGGGAAAACCTTGGTAATAGAGACCGCAATATAGTTACTTTTGACTTAAAGGTGTACTCTACTGGAATTGTTTTTATTTAAATCAACTGTTTAACAGAAAGTTAAACAGATTTGTAAATTACTTCTATTAAAAAATCTTAATCCTTCCAGTATTTATAAGCTGCTGTTATGATCCACAGGAAGTTCTTTTCTTTTTGAATTTCCTGTCTGTATGACCACAGTGCTCCCTGCTGACACCTCTATCCATTTTAGGAACTTTTCAGAGCAGAATAGGTTTTCTATGGGGATTTGCTCCTACCTGCCAGACAGACAGGAAATTCAAAAAGAAAAGAACTTCCTGTGGATCATAACAGCAGCTGATAAGTACTGGAAGGATTAAGATTTTTTAATAGAAGTAATTTAAAAATCTGTTTAATTTCCTGGCACCAGGTGATTTAACCCCTTAAGGACGCAGCCCATTTGGGCCTTAAAGACGCAAAAGCGTTTGATACTGTCCCTCATAGACGTCTGATAGGTAAGTTATGGTCTTTGGGCTTGGAAACTTTAGTTTGTAACTGGATTGAAAACTGGCTTATGGATTGTACCCAGAGAGTGATGGTCAATGATTTGTACTCTGATTGGTCCCCGGTTATTAGTGGTGTACCCCAAGGTTCAGTACTGGGCCCGCTCTTGTTTAATTTGTTTATTAATGACATAGAGGATGGCATTAACAGCTCTTCTATCTTTGCAGGTGACACCAAGCTTTGTAGCACGGTACAGTCTATAGAGGATGTGCATAAGTTACAGGATGACTTGGATAGACTAAGTGTCTGGGCATCCACTTGGCAAATGAGGTTTAATGTGGATAAATGTAAAGTTATGCATCTGGGTACTAATAACCTGCATGCGTCGTATGTCTTAGGGGGGATTAAACTGGCAGAGTCACTGGTAGAGAAGGATCTGGGTGTACTTGTAGATCACAGACTACAGAATAGCATGCAATGTCAGGCTGCTGCTTCCAAGGCCGGCAGGATATTGTCATGTATAAAAAAAGGCATGGACTCAAGGGACAGGGACATAATACTCCCCCTTTATAAAGCATTGGTACGGCCTCATCTGGAATATGCTGTTCAGTTTTGGTCACCAGTCTATAAAAGGGACATTGTGGAGCTGGAAAGGGTGCAGAGACGTGCGACTAAACTAATATGGGGCATTGAACATCTTAGCTATGAGGAACGATTAAAAGAGTTACAATTGTTTAGTCTTGAGAAGCGACGTTTAAGGGGGGATATGATAAATGTATATAAGTATATTAATGGCCCATACAAAAAATATGGAGAAAAACTGTTTCAGGTTAAACCCCCCCCCCAAGGGATGAGGGGGAACTCCCTCCGTCTGGAGAAGAAAAGGTTTAGTCTCAAGGGGCGACACTCCTTCTTTACCAAAAGAACTGAGAACTTATGGAACTGGTCACAGCAGGAACAATTGATAGCTTTAACCCCTTCAGGACCAAGCCCATTTTGGCCTTAAGGACCAGAGCGTTTTTTGCACATCTGACCACTGTCACTTTAAACATTAATAACTCTGGAATGCTTTTAGTTATCATTCTGATTCCGAGATTGTTTTTTCGTGACATATTCTACTTTAACATGTCGGTAAATTTTTGTGGTAACTTGCATCCTTTCCTTGTGAAAAATCCTAAAATTTGATGAAAAATTTGAAAATTTTGCATTTTTCTAACTTTGAAGCTCTCTGCTTGTGAGGAAAATGTATATTACAAATAAAAAAAAAATTTATTCACATATACAATATGTCTACTTTATGTTTGCATCATAAAAGTGACGAGTTTTTACTTTTGGAAGACACCAGAGGGCTTCAAAGTTCAGCAGCAATTTTCCAATTTTTCACAAAATTTTCAAACTCACTATTTTTCAGGGACCAGTTCAGGTTTGAAGTGGATTTGAAGGGTCTTCATATTAGAAATACCCCACAAAAGACCCCATTATAAAAACTGCACCCCCCAAAGTATTCAAAATGACATTCAGTCATCATTTTAACCCTTTAGGTGTTTCACAGGAATAGAAACAAAGTGAAGGAGAAAATTCACAATCTTCATTTTTTACACTCGCATGTTCTTGTAGACCCAATTTTTGAATTTTTACAAGGGGTAAAAGGAGAAAATGTATACTTATATTTGTAGCCCAATTTCTCTCGAGTAAGCACATACCTCATATGTCTATGTAAATTGTTCGGCGGGCGCAGTAGAGGGCTCAGAAGGGAAAGAGCGACAAGGGGATTTTGGAGAGTACGTTTTTCTGAAATGGTTTTTGGGGGGCATGTTGCATTTAGGAAGCTCCTATGGTGCCAGAACAGCAAAAAACCCTCACATGGCATACCATTTTGGAAACTAGACCCCTTGAGGAACATAACAAGGAATAAAGTGAGCCTTAATACCCCACATGTGTTTCACGACTTTTGCATATGTATAAAAAAAAATTATTTTTTTTCACTAAAATGTGTGTTTCCCCCCAAATTTCACATTTTTCCAAGGGTTAATAGCAGGAAATACCCCCCAATATTTGTAACCCCTTCTCTTCTGAGTATGGAGGTACCCCATAAGTTGACCTGAAGTGCACTATGGGCGAACTACAATGCTCAGAAGAGAAGGAGTCATATTTGGCTTTTTGAGAGCAAATTTTGCTCGGGGGGCATGTTGCATTTAGGAAGCCCCTATGGTGCCAGAACAGCAAAAAAAAAACACACGGCATACCATTTTGGAAACTAGACCCCTTGAGGAATGTAACAAGGAATAAAGTGAGCCTTATTACAGGTGTTTCACGACTTTTGTATGTACGTTGAGGAACGTAACAAGGGATACAGTGAGCATTTGCCCCCCACTGGTGTCTGACAGATCTTTGGAACAGTGGGCTGTACAAGTTTTCATTTTCACGGACCACTGTTCCAAAGATCCGTCAGACACCTGTGGGGGGTAAATTCTCACTGCACCCCTCATTACATTCCGTGAGGGGTGTCGTTTCCGAAATGGGGTCACATGTGGGGTTTTGTTTTTTTTGCGTTTGTCAAAACCGCTGTAACAATCAGCCACCCCTGTGCAAATCACCTCAAATGTACATGGCGCACTCTCCCTTCTGGGCCTTGTTGTGCGCCCCCAGAGCACTTTGCGCTCACATATGGGGTATCTCTGTTGTCGGGAGAAATTGCGTTACAAATTTTGGGGGGCTTTTTTCCCTTTTACCTCTTGTGAAAATGTAAAGTATAGGGCAACATCAGCATGTTAGTGTAAAAAATTTAATTTTTTTACACTAACATTCTGGTGTAGACCCCATCATTTCCTTTTCATGAAGGGTTAAAGAAGAAAAAGCCCCCCAAACCTTGTAACGCAATTTCTCCCGAGTACGGCGAAACCCCATATGTCGCCCTAAACTGTTGCCTTGAAATACGACAGGGCTCCAAAGTGAGAGCGCCGTGCGCATTTGACGCCTAAATTAGGGATTTGCATAGGGGTGGACATAGGGGTATTCCACGCCAGTGATTCCCAAACAGGGTGCCTCCAGCTGTTGCAAAACTCCCAGCATGCGTGGACAGTCAACGGCTGTCCGGCAATACTGGGAGTTGTTGTTTTTCAACAGCTGGAGGCTCTGCTTTGGAAACAGTGGCGTACCGGACGTTCTTATTGGGGGAGGGGGGCTGTGTAGGGGTATGTGTACATGTAGTGTTTTTAACTTTTTATTTTATTTTGTGTTGGTGTAGTGTAGTGTTTTTAGGGTACAGTCACATGGGCGGGGGATTACAGCGAGTTTCCCAGCGCAAAATTTGCTGCATCTCAAGATGCGAGAAACCCACTGTAAAAGCCTCGCCCATGTGAATGTACCCTGTACATTCACAGGGGGGGGGGGGGTGGTTGGGTTCACCAGCTGTTGCAAAACCACAACTCCCAGCATGCATGGTCTGTTAGTGCATGCTTGGAGTTATAGTTTTGCAACAGCTGGAGGCACACAGATTAGGAAACACTGAGTTAGAAACAGACAATGTTTCCCAACCAGTGTGTCTCCAGTTGTTGCAAAACTACAACTCCCAGCATGCCCAGACAGCTGAAGGGCATGCTGGGAGTTGTAGTTCGGCAGCATCTGAAGGGCCAGATGTTGCTGAACTAAAACTCCCAGCATGCCTGGACAGTCAGTGCATACTGGGAGTTGTAGTTTTGCAACAGCTGGAAGAGCACAGATTGGAGACCATTATACAATTGTCTCCAAACTGGGGCCCTCCAGATGTTGCAAAACTACAACTCCCAGCATGCATGGTCTGTTAGTGCATGCTGGGAGTTATAGTTTTGCAACAGCTGGAGGCACACAGGTTAGGAAACACTGAGTTAGAAACAATGTTTCCCAACCAATGTGTCTCCAGTTGTTGCAAAACTACAACTCCCAGCATGCCCAGACAGCTGAAGGGCATGCTGGGAGTTGTAGTTCGGCAACATCTGAAGGGCCAGATGTTGCTGAACTAAAACTCCCAGCATGCCTGGACAGTCAGTGCATGCTGGGAGTTGTAGTTTTGCAACAGCTGGAAGAGCACAGATTGGAGACCATTATACAATGGTCTCCAAACGGGGGCCCTCCAGATGTTGCAAAACTACAACTCCCAGCATGCCCAGACAGCCAAAGGCTGTCTAGGCATGCTGGGAGTTGTAGTTTTCAGACTCCTAGAAGCAGCAGTGAAGATCTTCACTGCTGCCTCTGAGGACCACATACTTACCCGTCGCTGCTCGTCCACGTGGCCGATCCCGCGCTGCTCCTCGGTCCCGCCGCTGGATCTGGTAAGGCTGCCGGTCCCCGCGTGTTCCCCCTCCTATGCTGCAGGTCCCCGCGAGCCCCCGCAGCCATCGTCCCCCGTTCTGCCCGACTTCCAGGGGCGGGCAGTGCGGGGGATCTGAACTTTCACCCCAGATCACTGTGATTGGTCCACAGGGACCAATCACAGTGATCACTGACCAGGACCATCAATGGATGGTCCTGGGGGTGAAGCAGAAGTTGTCCCCTGCTGGAAACAGCGGGACTTCTGCCAGTTAACCCGTGCGATGCTGCGCATCGCCGGGTTAACTGAATGTCATTTATAAACGCCGGGATGCGCGAACGCACTGCACAACCCGGCGTTTATATATGACATTCTGCGGGAAGGGGTTAAAACAGGGTTAGATCCATTCCTGGAACAAAATAACATGAATTCTTATGCAGAAATTTAAAATCCCATCCCTTCCCCTTTATACCGCCACACTCCTTCCCTTGAATTCCCTGATTGAACTTGATGGATGTGTGTCTTTTTTTAACCATACTAAATATGTAACTTTGTTTTTATTATTATTATTATTATTATTATTTTAACTGCTATTACTGTTACGGTTCCTTGACATGGGCACTGTATTTTAGGTGTCCTCTTGCTGTCACTATGGCCTCTTTCACACTAACGTTGTCACGCGGTAGTGTGGCGGGCATCGGGGCCACCAGGGAAAATAATGGCAGAAAAAATACAGCTTGCGCTGTTTTTATCCCTTGGGAATCCTGGGGAAAACATTTGCCCGTTGCGCCCCGTCAAAATGACAGCCATCAAATTCCAAAAAAAAAAGAGAGAGAGAGAGAAAGAGATTGATGGCCGTTCTTGACGGGGCACAATGGCAGTGTGAAAGAAGCCTATTATGGTTTACCACTCCTTAGTTACATAGTTACATAGTTAGTACGGTCGAAAAAAGACATATGTCCATCAAGTTCAACCAGGGAATTAAGGGGTAGGGGTGTGGCGCGATATTGGGGAAGGGATGGGATTTTATATTTCTTCATAAGCATTAATGTTATTTTGTTCCAGGAATGTATCTAATCCTGTTTTAAAGCTGTTAATTGTTCCTGCTGTGACCAGTTCCTGAGGTAGACCGTTCCATAAATTCACAGTCCTCACGGTAAAGAAGGTGTGTCGCCCCTTGAGACTAAACTTTTTCTTCTCCAGACGGAGGGAGTGCCCCCTCGTCCTTTGGGGGGGGTTTAACCTGGAACAGTTTTTCTCCATATTTTTTGTATGGGCCATTTATATACTTATATACGTTTATCATATCCCCCCTTAAACGTCTCTTCTCAAGACTAAACAATTGTAACTCCTTTAATCGCTCCTCATAGCTAAGATGATCCATGCCCCATATTAGTTTAGTCGCGCGTCTCTGCACCCTTTCCAACTCCGCAGTGTCCCTTTTATGGACAGGTGCCCAAAACTGAACAGCATATTCCAGATGAGGCCGTACCAATGCTTTATAAAGGGGGAGTATTATGTCCCTGTCCCTTGAGTCCATGCCTCTTTTTATACATGACAATATCCTGCCGGCCTTGGAAGCAGCAGCCTGACATTGCATGCTATTCTGTAGTCTGTGATCTACAAGTACACCCAGATCCTTCTCTACCAGTGACTCTGCCAGTTTAATCCCCCCTAAGACATACGACGCATGCAGGTTATTAGTACCAGATGCATAACTTTACATTTATCCACATTGAACCTCATTTGCCAAGTGGATGCCCAGACACTTAGTCTATCCAAGTCATCTTGTAACTTATGCACATCCTCTATAGACTGTACCGTGCTACAAAGCTTGGTGTCATCTGCAAAGATAGAAACAGAGCTGTTAATACCATCCTCTATATCATTGTGTAGTGTAGTGTTACCTACAGCTGTTACAAAACTAAAACTCCCAGCAGGCCCTGACAGCCTTTAGCAAAATAAAAAATAAATAAAATAAAAACAACCTTGTGCGGTTTAATTAACATTTTAGTTATATTTTAATAGTTTAGACATTTCTGCATGCTACAAAACCACATATGTTTATTTTTGTATACATCTTTTTTTTTTTTTTTTTATAGAAAAATGGGAAAAGGGCGGGGATATATACTTTTCTTGAGCAAGGATGTACCGTATATACTCGAGTATAAGCCGAGTTTTTCAGCACGATTTTTCGTGCTGAAAACACCCCCCTCGGCTTATACTCGAGTGAACTCTCCACCCGCAGTGGTCTTCAACCTGCGGACCTCCAGAGGTTTCAAAACTACAACTCCCAGCAAGCCCGGGCAGCCATCGGCTATCCGGGCTTGCTGTGAGTTGTAGTTTTGAAACCTCCGGAGGTCCGCAGGTTGAAGACCACTGTGGCCTTCGACATCATCCAGCCCCCTCTCACCCCCCTTTAGTTCTGTACAGTACTCACCTCCGCTCGGCGCTGGTCTGGTGCTGCAGGACTGTCCGGAGAGGAGGTGGTCCGGTGGGATAGTGGTTCCGGGCTGCTATCTTCACCGGGGAGGCCTCTTCTAAGCGCTTCGGGCCCGGCCCCAGAATAGTCACGTTGCCTTGACAACGACGCAGAGGTACGTTCATTGCCAACGTACTTCTGCGTCATTGTCAAGGCAACGCCTCTATTCCGGGCCGGAAGCGCGGAGAAGAGGCGCCCCCTGTGAAGATAGCAGCCCGGAACCACTATCCCACCGGACGACCTCCCCACCTGACAGTCCTGCAGCACCGGACCAGCGCCGAGCGGAGGTGAGTACTGTACAGAACTAAAGGGGGGTGAGAGGGGGCTGGATGATGTTGAAGGCCGCAGTGGTCTTCAACCTGCGGACCTCCGGAGGTTTGAAAACTACAACTCCCAGCCGATGGCTGCCCGGGCTTGCTGGGAGTTGTAGTTTTGAAACCTCTGGAGGTCCGCAGGTTGAAGACCACTGAGGGCGGATGATGAGAAGAGGATGATGAAGGGGGGGTGTGGGATGATTACAAGGGGATGATGAAGGGGGGTGGGGATGATGACAAGGGGATGATGAAGGGGGGTGGGGATGATGACAAGGGGATGATGAAGGGGGGTGGGGATGATGACAAGGGGATGATGAAGGGGGGTGGGGATGATGACAAGGGGATGATAAAGGGGGGTGGGGATGATGACAAGGGGATGATGAAGGGGGGATGCGTGGGGTGAGGACAAGGGGATGATGACAGGTGATGATGATGAGGGTCTGGATGATGACAGGTGGTGATGATGATGAGGATGTTAATGACGGGTCTGGATGATGACAGGGGGGGGATGATGTATTTCCCACCCTAGGCTTATACTCGAGTCAATAACTTTTCCTGGGATTTTGGGTTGAAATTAGGGGTCTCGGCTTATACTCGGGTCGGCTTATACTCGAGTATATACGGTAAGCGTGATCACTGACAACAGCAACCAGTACTTACAAGGTATGAAGTGCCCTCAGCTTATATGTGCTCTTCTAACACCCAGACTGCGACCAGGGCATACATGTATGCTTTGTTTCATTAAAGGGGTATTCCAGGAAAAACTTTTTTTTTTTTTTATATCAACTGGCTCCAGAAAGTTAAACAGATTTGTAAATTACTTCTATTAAAAAAATCTTAATCCTTTCAATAATTATCAGCTGCTGAAGTTGAGTTGTTGTTTTCTGTCTGGCAACAGTGCTCTCTTCTGACATCTCTGCTTGTCTCAGGAACTGCAGAGTAGAAGAGGTTTGCTATGGGGATTTGCTTCTAACCTGGGTGGTTCCTGAGACATGTGTCATCAGAGAGGAGTTAGACAGAAAAGAACAACTCAACTTCAGAAGCTCATAAGTACTGAAAGGATTAAGATTTTTTAATAGAAATAATTTACAAATCTGTTTCTGGAGCCAGTTGATATATATATATATATATATATATATATATATATATATATATATATATATATATATATATATAAAATTCTGGGATAACCCCTTTAAGGTGTTAATGGTGCCTGGCAGGCTGTAGAGAACTCCTCACTCTGACCTCACACACACACACACACACACAGCCTACCTCCCACAGTCCTGCCAGATCCCTGTTTCCTGAATTCAATGCTCCCTGAAGGTGTCTGTGATGAGGAGCCTGAATCTCAATTTTGTAGCATCATCCAAAATTGAGTGGCCCCACCCCTTTTGATCCCTCCCCCATTATGGCCCCAGATTTATTGTGGTTCCTACGCTTCTGATCTCATGGTACAACTATGACTTTAGAACTGAAAACATGCAGATGCTTTTCCTGCCACTCAGGCCAGCATGTCCCCATTTATTAGAAAAATTATATGATTATTAATTTTGTTAAAATAATTGAACAATTGTGCATTTCATTTGTTTCCCAACAAATATTACAAATACATTTAGTTCTGCATACCATTATGCTATTTATTTTCTTTCCATTGTTCATTAATTTTCTCTTTGTTAAGTATGTGAATGAATAGCCTCATTGAAAAGGATCATGTAGATCCACCATTCCTTCCAGCTGTTGCATCCTATATTAAACAATTTAATTATTCAATAATTTTTGCGTAATTCAAAAAATAATTGAATTTATGGGTAAAGGATACTGCTTGCTCTGCTCTCTGATGCCAGTGGTACAGATCTGCAGTTACAGCTTGAATGGAGTGATGTTCACATAGCAGGCCCACGTGTGTACGGACGTTACTACTTGTACTCTGGAGCTGCAAGGCAATGTCACTGACTGTCACACCAATCAGGTTACTGCTGATTTTGCTGAAAAGGCACATAGGACACAGCTGTTGAATTACCCGGCTTTACTATGTTCAGCTGCCAGCCCTGAGTACTCCCATGCCTTGTGTGCATCAGCCATACCAGTAAGTTGCAGTTTACTCAGAATACAATATCTTCTAATGATCAAGCATTTAGCAAGCTACAGAAGTGTTTCTAAGTAGTACACATATATTAACAACACAGTACATACTGACAACTATTTAGACTGATCAATGCCTATGTTTAGCAACTGACAGTAAGCCATTTTATAAGTGTCTACCAGAGCCAATAAGTTGAGCTTACTCACTACTCATGTTTTTGCTTTAGTGCCTATAGTGCTGCAGCAGCACAGCATGTCCCATTTGCCCTCACTAACTCAGTTACACTTAGAGCCAGAAGACTGTCACTGGCACAGTACGGCAGCAGTGATTAGGAGAACCATCGGTCAATGACAGTTAACAGTTCTCCTTTTCCCTTCTGGAGGCTCTACCTATGTAGGTGTAGCTCTACTTACTGGTAGGTAACTCTACCTACTGAGAGACTCTTTCTGCTTAGGGCAACTCTCTATTTACTGTGGGGAAACTCTATATACTGATGGGCAACTATGTACCTACTGGGATTACCTATGTACCCACCAAGGGGTAAATAAAGGCTTCAAAAAAGTACAGAGCCTAAGATGTTTGATCAACAGATTTTGTTCTCTTGTTTTGTTCGATTTCCTTTTTATCTTTATCTGGCCTAGACCGCCATGAAGATTTCTTCCTGCCATCCTTCATCTCCACAAAATCTGAGCTCAGATAAAGATAAAAAGGAAAGAGAACAAGTCAGATAACAGAAGACACCTGTGAGTCACTAGATGTAAGTGCACTGTAATCACAATGGGTAAAGTTTATCATTGTTGTTAGAGATCAGCGAATCGAAGCTGACAAACCTGAATTTGTTACGAATTTCATGAATCACTTCATTAAACTCCATTTACTACTGTCCAGTAGTGTTGCTCGCGAATATTCGCAATGCAAATTTTATTCGCGAATATCGCATATTCGCGAATTCGCAAATATTCACGAATATAGCACTATATATTTGTAATTACGAATATTCGTTTTTTTAGATTTTTTTCACAGTACACATCACAGTGATGATCCCTCTTTGCTTCCAGCTTGTGTGGTGTAAAGAAGGCTCTAATACTACTGTGTGAGACTGGCGTACGAATTTTCGCATATGCTAATTTTTGCATATGCGAAAATATAACGCGAATATTACGAATATACGAATTTAGCGAATATATGACGAATATTCGTCCATATATTCGCAAAATATCGCAAATTCGAATATGGCCTATGCCGCTCAACACTACTGTCCAGGCTTAAGCGCATCTATAATGGTATATCCACATATCAGTACATGGGGCAAGGAACACTGGGAAGGCGAATAGGCAAGGCGGGAAGGGAAGTAGGCGGGAATCACATGCAGGATGCAGCCTATCAGCAGCCAGTCACCCCTGTGATATCACAGCCCTATATAATTGGCAGCCATTTTGTGGCTCGTCCTATCATTCATTACACTGTATACAGATAGGACGGACATAGCTATGTATGTGTGTGTTACAACGGAAAGCTCATTCCTGCAGCGTTTCACATCCTAGTCACATCAGCGTTCTGGTGGACAGAGAGCAGTGGTTTTTCACTGAAAAGGATTTTTACTGCAGCCATCAACCTCCCAGTTTCTTTCTTCAGCATTGTATTACAGAGAGGGGCAGATAGCTGTGTGTTGCCTCATTTCAACAAGCTGCCTCAACTTCATAAACCTTAGCAGAGGAGGCAGGAATAATTTTTCAGCGCAATTCTGTGTCTTTGTTCCACAACAAATCATTTGCTGATTATACTAGTCTGTAGACGTTATAATACTCAGCAGTTCATTCCTAATAATCTTTGACAGAGTGCAATTTTGTGTTTAGTACACAGCTTTTTTGTGATGTAGCACTGTTGTGTTCTACTGGTGTTGTGCAAAAATACGCTTTTTTTAAGCGTACTGTACCTCTTTTTTACCCTCATAAGTGCATACTACATACGTACATCTTTGTAGTGTACGATTTTGTACTTGTTAATCTGTCAAGGGCCTACATATTGTGAAAGAACAGACAAAAGTAATCACCAGCTGGTGTTTTACTCAAAAAAAATTTGAAGCGTACTGTACCGCATTTTCCTGCCCTCATAAGTGCATACCACATACCCACATCTAAGTGGTGTACTATTTTGTGCCTGTTAATCTGTCAAGGGCCTAGATACTGTGAAATGGCAGCCAATAGTACACACCTGCTGCTGTTCTACACAAATACTCTTTTAAGCGAAGCGTATTGTACTCCCCTCATATATACGCAATAAGTATGTCAGGCAGAGTAGTGCCAGGATGTGCAGAGGCCTAAATTCATTAGGCGAAGGCAGAGGTCATAGCAGAGTAGGGGTGTGTGACAGCTGGAGTCGCAGCGAGATGTCTGAGCTCCCGGTGTCAGCTAGCAGTCGTGTCGTGACCAGCAACCCAGCAGCTGTGATTGATTGGTTCACTCGTCATCCACTTCCTCCTAAGTGAGGTTCACTCGGTCATCCACTTCATCCCAAGTGATATCCGACACCCCCAGTCAACAGTCGGTGGGTTCCTCAGATTCACTAGCTACCCTAAATCCACAGATGGCATGGCCCTCATGCTGCTGCTGCCACCACCTTCAGTCTCTGTCATTGTGCTGCTCTATGGTCTCCTCATGCTAATGCTACCACCTCCAGGCTCTGTCATTGTGCTGCTCTATGTTCTCCTCATGCTAATGCTACCACCTCCACGCTCTGTCATTGTGCCACCATATGGTCTCCTCATGTTGATGCTGCCACCTCCAGGCTCCCTAATTGTGCTGGTCTATGGTCTCCTCATGCTGATGCTGCCACCTCCAGGCTCTCTCATTGTGCTGCTCTATGGTCTCCTCATGCTGATGCTACCGCCTCCACGCTCTGTCATTGTGCATGTTGATGCTGCCACCTCCAGGCTTTCTAATTGTGCTGCTCTTTGGTCTCCTCATGCTGATGCTGCCACATCCAGGCTCTCTAATTGTGCTGCTCTATGGTCTCCTCATGCTGATGCTACCACCTCCAGGCTCTCAATTATGCTGCCATGGATACTGCAAAACATAATTAAGGTGCTGGTCCCCACTTTCAGAAATTCCTTGCATTAGGGTAACTTTCAGGACTCCTGATGCCACCTCCAGGCTGTCTCATTCAGCCACTATATGGTATCCTCATTCTTCAGCCACCTCCAGGCTGTGCAATTCATCCAATATATGTTTTACTGATGCTTCAGTCACCTCCAGGCTGTGCAATTCATCCTATATTTGGTTTACTGATGCTTCAGCCAGCTCTAGTCTGTGTCATTCACCAACTACATGGTTTAGTGGTGCTGCTGGGCCTATTACTTACATATGTTTATGGTAGCACTAGGTACCATACCTCTTCAATGGAAATTTCAAAATTCATCTTTTATTCTTAGAAATTGTGAGGCCCTATTGTCATCTTATCTGCCGCCAACTCCAGGCTGTGCCATTCAGACACTATATGTCTCCTCATGCTGCCACATACTCCAGGCTGTGCCATTCAGCCACTTTATCGTCTCCTCGTGCTTCAGCCAACTCCAGGCTGTTTCATTCAGCCAATATATGGTTTACTGATGCTGCTGACCCTGGTCCTAAATTTTTTTTTATGGTAGCACTAGCTACCCTAAATCCTCAATTTAAATTTCAAAATTAATATTTTATTCTTAGAGACTGTGAAGCCCTGGTGTTTACTCATGCTGCTGCCAACTCCAAGTTGTGCCATTCAGACACTATATGGTCTCCACATGGTTCAGCCAACTCCAGGCTGTGTCATTCAGCCAATATATGGTTTACTGATGCTGCTGGGTCTGGGCCTAAAGCATTTTTTATGGTAGCACTAGCTACCCTAAATCTTCAATTTAAATGTCAAAATTCATCTTTTAATCTTAGGGATTGTGAAGCCCTAATGTCTACTCATGCTGCTGCCAACTCCGAGCTGTGCCATTCAGACACTATATGGTATCCTCATGCTTCAGCCACATCAGAGCTGTGCCATTCAGCCATTATATGGTCTCCTCATGCTGCCAGCACCTCCATGCTTTGTCATTCAGCCACTATATGGTAAGTGATGTCACATCACAGGTAGAGTCTTCTTAAATAGTACATGTATATTGATAACACAAGTGAGTTAAAACCAAACAAATCATAAGTGCATAACATCACATACATCTAAATTAACAGAAAACCTGGCCAAATTGCAAGAAAAGATCACATTAGTCCTGTAGTCTTGCGGGATCTTCAAGACTACAGGACTAATAATATTTCCAGTGGCCTAATACACAAATTGCACCAACGACTCCCCGGACTCCCCGGTCTATCCTAAAGAAAACTTGTGGTCGTAAACAGAGAACTCGAAAGGAGAGCAAGGTTAGCTTCAGTGAGATGGACATGGACTCTGCCATGTCCATGTCCGAAACGGAGGACTTACCACCACAGTCCAGTACCCCCTTGTCAAACGCCGGAGTGGTTTCGTTGCCTGTAGCAACAGCAAGTTCTCCCAAGTCTGTGCGGCCACAAAACGCTGCAGGGTCGGGAGGAAACACTGGCACGGACGCATGCAGATCCAGGAGACACAAGAGGTAATTCCTATTTACAATCTGTCTGTCAAGATATTTTCCCCGTCACAGCTGTCGGTTATGGCAAAGGAACTTACATTCTCCACGTCCACTCACTTTGACCTTTAGCGAACATTACTTGATATCAACAAATTTATTCGTAACATCACGGTCAAAAAGAATTTTAAGGTCTGTGAGGCTTCAAATTTAGGGACAGCTTGATCCCAAGGGGTTAATATGTGTAATTCACTGGACTCTCACATCCAAGATTTGCATACTAATGATGATGTATTGTCTATGTCTTCGAATACAGATATTGAACAAGCTAATGTTGACCATGTTATGCTTTCTACTCCTACTGGTGGTAATTTTTTATTTTCAAGATTTGGTTGTTATATCGGAATTGCAGGACCTCCAACATAATTTTTGTAACCAGGAGGTTCCTGCTTTTCCGACTCCTAATCCGGAGTTCTATCCAGTGAGCTCCTGCACTGGATTATTTCCAAGATGCGGTAGAGCGTGAGCTCACGGATATGACCATCAATTAACCTAAGATGATAATTTAACCTTACAGGAGAGGAAAGCATTCGGGGCAATTTCTGACATGGAGGACCTAGTGATCCGCCAGGTGGACAAGGGGGGAGCTGTTGTAATCCTGGACAAGGGTCTGTATGCTAAATTAAACTTGAATATGCTGCAGGATACTGATACATACAGGCCCTTGCCAGGAGACCAAACAGCTCCTTTCAGAATTGAATTAGCACTCCTTGTGGACTATGGGGTGAGGAATTATGTTCGTTCCAAAAAACAAGCAGAATATATTATGATTGAAAACCCCGTTATACCTATTTTTCATTCATCGCCAAAAGTCCACAAGGAGTGCTTCCACCCTCCCCTAAGACCGATTGTTGCAGGGATTTCTTCCCTAAATGAAAGAATCTGTTCTTGGGTGGATGTGACTTAACAACCTTTGATAGCCCAAATGCCAGGGTATATCAAAGATACAGGACACGTGCTTCACATGATGGACCAGATAAAGTGGAATGAAGGTTATGTTTGGATGACAGCAGATGTTGTCTTCCTCTATTCTGTCATTCCCCACCCGCTAGCAACACAAGCATTATCCTGGTTGCTAGATATATACTCCAATTACTCATCTACTTTGCAGGAATATATTCTTCAGTTTGTGGACTTTTTACTCCATCATAATTTTTTTATGTTTAACCAGCAGTTTTATCTCCAAATTACTGGAGCTTCGATGGGGTAAAAGTTCTCTCCCTCTCTCGCCAACATTTACAATTGTTGGTGGGAGAGGGGGGCAAACTTCTCCTCCACAAACCCTTTGGTATGGTCGCTACGTAGACAACCACCTGCTTATTTGGGGGTCGGGAGTAGCGACCATACCAGACTTTATCCAATATCTTAATGACAACATCCACAACTTGAAGATTACGGTTTCACACAAAGACGAGGTCGTCAATTTTTTTGGACCTTTGTCTAGCGGGGTGTAGAGAAAGAAGGAATATTAAGACTTCCACTTACAGAAAAAACACAGCAGTCAACCACATCATGCACGCATCCTTGTGCCATCCTCCGCACGTCATTAAGAATTTGCCGGTAGGAGAAATGGTCAGAGCCCGCAGGAATTGCTCTGCGGACTCTGACTTTGAGAGGGAGGCTTCACAAATACAAGAACTTCTTTTACTCCATGGTTACCTCGAACGGGATGTCACCCGAGGGAAAGCCATCGCTGCACACAAAGACTGCAATACACTCATCCTTTCCACTTACACCCGTACTAAGAAATCTCAATTTGTAGGGAAAGATTCGCCAATTGTCTTTTCCACGCGATACAGCAATGAATTTCGACATATATGTGGAAATATACACAAATATATGCCAATTTTTACAAGTCACCCCGCATTCAAGGGAGTTTTCACTCAGGGATATAAGTGTATATCGAGACGTGCTCCAACTATTGTTCAACATATTTCTCTCAGCTTGTGTTTGGAACAATCATGAACACAACAGCCGACGTGGTTGAGACATGTCGGCTCCTATAGATGTGGACTCACTAAATGCATATGTTGCAATTATATGTTAAATTCAAACACTGTTGTGTCCACATCTACTGGAGACACACACAGAATAGGACAATACATTAACTGCAACACGTCCTTCGTTATATACATTTTCACATGCAGGGAGTGTGAAGTGCAGTACGTCGGGTGTACGACCACCCCACTAAAAGTCTGCATACGGAAACATATTTCGGACGTATGACACTTCAACTTTAAACATGTGTCAATGATATCTAAGCATTGCGTTGAAGCACACCAAGGCAGTACAACATCATTGATATTGCCGGGGCTAGAACGGGTAACACCCCCAGTAAGGGGTGGGAATACCAGACAAAAGCTCTTGGACCGTGAGATCTATTGGATTTTGAGATTAGATAGTCGTATTCCAAGGGGACTTAATAACAGAATGGATATCATTTTACACTATTAATCTGATATAGTGATATTATTTATGATGTGTGGAGTCATCCCACTATCTTTTTATTATTAATATGCCCCTTAAATTATAATTATACCTTATGGTTCACCTTTTTGGCTGCTTTACAGTAATATTCCATAATGCTATATTGAATTTAAGCTTGTGCACGTACATAAACTCCAGTTTAATTTCATGTTTTTCTTTTGTTTTTACAAGCCAGCTGAATGATTTGTTGCCCCTGTATTAAGGGGGATCTTTATTCATAGCCCCCCTATGCCCCTCTTCTTTCAGCTCATGACATCAGGGCCATGGTTTGTATACTGACTATATGTCATGGTTTACATATATTTTTAAGTTGTGATGTGTCAGGATAAATAAAATATTATGTTTGTACACATGTTTTATTATATGTATCTTGTGATATGGTCATGATGTTTCAGGACTTATTTTTTAAATGATTTGTGTTATCCCCTTTTTGCAAGGAAATATTGAGACTGTTTGTTTATTTTCAGCCTATATTCACCTGTGCAAATGGGAGGGAGACCCACACCTGACCCCCCCCCCCCCTCATGGGGAGGTTCAGGTATGTGTTGTCCTCTATAAAAGGCTTGTACTTTCAGATGCAAGTTGTATGACTAAGGCCTAGTTGGTGGGCCAAAACGCGTCACCTTGTCTGCTATGTCCTTGTACTGAGGCTATATTTTGCAATAAAGTGCTCCGTTCTGACCTACTTGCGCTGGACATTCCACTCCTTCTGATTATCACATACATAGTACTCAATTAAAAAACTAGACAAAACCTATAGAAAAGCTGAAAATTTGTTGCGCTCATTTTGACCAATTGCACCTGTAGCATTGAGCTGTGCGATCCAGCGAGCTTCCCTTTGTAATAGAGCATGGTGCCTGTCACCTCCTCTTTCCAGAGGATCTATTCTTTCAAGACCTGCCTGCAAACCTGATTACTTCAATATCTCCTCCATGGACCTCATTTACATGCGCGATAAATCTTGTGGCTCCTGTTCTCAGGAATCTTATGCTTTCGCTTATTCTTTCAAACAACTTGCGCTTCGTCTTGCCTATATAATAATAGCCGCAAAGGCACTGGAGGCAGTAAACTACAAAAGAAGTTTTACACGTGATGAGTGTTTGATATTTTCTCAATGTAAAGTACCCACTGAAATAAATAGGCCATGTATTACATGAAACGGAATACCCATCAAGATACACTTAAAAACATGGCCTTTTCGCATGCTTTTTGAAGCATTTTTTTGCCTTTAAATTAAAAGCTTTTGGATGTTTTTAGTGGTGACTTTTTGTCCCCCGTAACAAATCAAGTCAGGAAATTTATAGATTATGTGATTCAAAGACTCCTTTTTGAATTACATGACTTTTAACCCCTTCCAGACCCCTTGAATTTAGATTTTTAGTTTATGTTTTCTTCCCCTTCACCTGTTACAGATTCTTACTTAAAGCTTGCGCCATACTCCCTCACCGACCCATGCCATAACTGTACATCTTTGGCCGGGAAAGGAGTTAATGTCAAAAAACTATAACACATATTTACAACTGTGGTTGATGAAACTACTAGCTGAGTACCCGTTGTTGCCCGATTTTTCCTTCCTAATCCTTGTTGGGGAGGAAAACCAACAAAGGAGGAAGCTTTTGACTTCATATCCCATCCTCATATACTGTTGTCATATCCCAACCCCATATCCCGTCCTCATATCTCAACCTCATATCCCCTCCTCTTATCTGACCTCATATTCCATCCTCATATCCCAACCTCCTATTCCGACCTCCTATCCCGACCTCATATCCCAACCTTCTATCTTGACCTCATCTCCCGTCTTCATATCCCGTCCTCATATCCCGTCCTCCTATCTCAACCTCATATCCCATCCTTTTATCCTGTCCTCATGTCACGACCTCATATCCCAACCTCATATCCCGACCTTCTATCCCAACCTCATATCCCGACCTTCTATCCCGTCCTCATATCACGACCTCATATCCCGACCTCATAGCCCATCCTCATAGCCTGAGCGATATCCCATTCCATATCCCGACCTCATATCCCAACCTCATATCCCGTCCTCATATCCCGACCTCATATTCCATCCTCCTATCCCATCCTCATATCCCGACCTCATATCCTGTCCTCATATCCCGACCTCATATCCCATCCTCATATCCCGTCCTCATATCCCGTCCTCATATCCTGTCCTAATATCTTGACCTCATATACCGTCCTCATATACCGTGCTCATAGGCTGTACTAGGATATTATTGCAAGATTACGCATATGCGACAATCAACCCCTCAATAGTAAGTTATGTAGAACAACAAGGAATTATTGAGTCCAAGGTAGGACTAGAGTAACAATGGAAACATAGTAATCAAAACAAGCAAAGATAAAATAAAGGACTTGTGTGCAACTAGCACTGTTACTTTAGGTGTAATCACTCTGTAGATCTCATTCTCATGAGTACGCCCGAGTATGCATGTATATTATATTATGTGACGGATTCCCCCATGTAAGAGATGTCATGACTATTTAACGATGTTATAAATGTCTGTTATGTTTATGTTTTGAAAACGCAATAAAAAGATTGTAAAACATAGGCTGACCTCATATTCTGTCCTTATGTCCCATCCTCATATTTTGTCCTCAGTTGGGACTGATTTGTGATGAAGATATTGTAAGCTGAAAATAGAAGGGGGCCGATGCACAAAAATGGTAGAGAGATAAAGGGGTAGGACTTAAACAGTGGGCGTGTCTTTATGAGATGAGGTGTGGCTTGCAAGCTGGAGTGACACATTCACCAGGAGATGCAGAGCAGAGCTTGTGGAGTAAGGTACTGGAAGTCTCATTTACTTGCATGGGACTTGAAACAAAAACCCATCTTTTATATAAGGGTGTAGGTAAGGGTTAATTTAACTATCATATATTTTTATTTGACAAATAAGTAATATGTGTTGAGTACCCGCCGTTGCCTGGTTTTTCCTTCCTAATCCTTGTTGGGGAGGAAAATTAACAAAGGAGGAAGCTTTTGACTTCATATCCCATCCTCATATATTGTTGTCATATCCCGTCCCCATATCCCATCCTCATATCTCAACCTCATATCCCAACCTCCTATCCCTTTGTTAGATGGGGTGTGGCTTGCAAGCCGGACTGACACATTCACCAGGAGATTCAGAGCAGAGCTTGTGGAGTAAGGCACTGGAAGTCCCATATTCTTGCAAGGGTGTAGTTTAGGGTCAATTTAACTATCATATATTTTTATTTGACATATAAGAAATATGTGTACGAGGTATTATTGAAATATCTCCAGCCGTACGGAAGTTATGTGGGAACACACATTTCCCATAGATTTGCATGGGACAGTAAACAAAAACCCCGACCCTCACAAATGGGGGTAGTTAAGGGTTAAATTAACTATCCTATATTTTAAGTGGACATATAAATAACATGTAGCCAAGTATTATCAAAAAATCTCCAGCCATTTGGAAGTTATGCAGTAACATTTATTTCCCACAGACTTGCATGGGACTTTAAACAAAAACCCCGACCCTGGCAAATGGGGGCGAGTAAGGGTTAAATTACCTATGCTATGTTTGTTGTACCAAGTTTCATGTTAATACCTTTAACCGTTTGGACGTGATGCTGGAACATACACAAACACACACACACACACATTGAGTTTTATATATATATATACTAGCTGAGTACCCACCCGGCATTTTCCTTCTTAATCCTTGTTGGGGAGGAAAGTCAACAAAGAAGGAAGCTTTTGACTTCATATCCCGTCCTCATAAATTGTTGTCATATCCCAACCCCATATCCCTTCCTGATATCTCAACCTCATATCCCGTCCTTATATCCCGACCTCATATCCCGTCCTCATATCCCGTCATCATATCTCAACCTCATATCCTCCTGACCTCTTATCCCGTCCTCATATCTCAACCTCATATCCCGTCCTCCTATCTCAATCCTCATTGTCTTGTCTCTTGTCCTCACATCCCATCCTCATATCTCGACCTCCTATCCCGACCTCCTATCCAGACCTCCTATCCCGTCCTCATATTCTGTCCTCATATTCTGTCCTCATATCGCGACCTCATATGCCATCCTCATATCCCGACCTCATATTCCGCCCTCATATCCCGTCTTCGCATCCCGTCTTCATATGCCGACCTCATATACCGTCCGTATATCCCATCCTCATATCCTGACCTCATATCCTAGTAACATAGTTCATAAGGTTGAAAAAAGACCAAAGTCCATCAAGTTCAACCTATATCCCTAATGAGTCCCTACTGAGTTGATCCAGAGGAAGGCAAAAAACCCTCATACTAGAGGTAAAAATTCCTTCCTGACTCCTGACCTCATATCCCATCCTCCTGTCCCATCCTCATATCCTGTCCTCAGGTGGGACTGATTTGTGATGAAGATATTGTAACCTGAAAATTGAAGGGGATGTGGCTTTGTGGTACTGGGCGTGATTTAAAAGCCAGAACGATGCACAAAAAGGGGTAGATAATAAAAGGGTTAGGGCTTAGTGAGATGTGAGATCTTTGTGAGATGGGGTCTGGCTTGCAAACAGGACTAACACATTCACCAGGAGATGCAGAGCGGAGCTTGTGGAGTAAGGTACTGGAAGTCCCATAAACTTGCATGGGACTTGAAACAAAAAGCCATCTTTTATATTAGGGTGTAGTTAAGGGTTAAATTAACTATCCTATATTTTAAGTGGACATATAAGTAACACGTGACCGAGTATTATTGAAATATCTCCAGCCGTTTGAAAGTTTTGCAGTAACATATATTTCCAATAGACTTGTATGGGACTTTAAGCAAAAACCCTGACCTTGGCAAATGGGTGTGGGTAAGGGTTAAATTACCTATCCTATGTTTGTTGTTGACATATAAGTAACATGTGTGCCAAGTTTCATGTTAATCTCTTTAGCCGTTTGGACGTGATGCTGGAACATTCACACATACATGCACACACACACACGCGTACATTCACACATTGAATTTTAAATATATAGATGCTACCCATACAAAAAAATGCACCACAAAATCTTCACAAAAAAAAAACATTGGTTGCCATGGTTTTTACATTTTCATACTGACTTTCAGCCAATATACAACTTTTTTGCCTATAAAACCCACTAAAACTCAATCTTCTTTAAAGATCAACTGGTTTAACCCGTTAAGGGTATCCTATAACTGTTGCCTTCCATCTTCATTGTAAACTTGGAGAGATTAAAAGACTTGTCCACACTTGCCATTGGCCCAGATTTACTAAAAGAGTCTAATTCTTACACAGTGTAAACTTATACTAGACAGCCTAAATGCTCATGGCTCATGATGACCAGTATGCCCAGTTACTATCTATTTTACTCAGTTGTTTGCTATTTCTATAACATATCCTCTCATAGAGCATTACCCTATTAACAAGCTTTACCCACTCTTCTATTTCTGGGGATTCGGGGGACATCCACTTTCTCAAGATGACAATTTTTACTAGGTCCAATACCTTAATAATACCTTTATGTTTAGCTCTTTCTAAATTTAATGCCCATATAGCTGTTTTATGTTCGAAAATCATGTCTACTTGAAATTTTCTTTCAATTATCTCAAAAATATCTGCCCAATATCCTTGAATCTGCGAGCAGTTCCATACCATCTTTAACCAATTGGCTTTATTCTTGTTACATTTAGGACAAAGTGAATCCTTCCTAGCATTAACTTTAAATAAAAAAATTAGGAGAGTATTGTGTGTGAAATGATAACATCAAGAAAGATATTCTATAATTCATATTAATCGTGGCTTTTTTAATGTTCAAAAATTTCAACCTCCATTCTTGTTCCGTTACTCCACCTACAGCCCTCCTAATCTATTCAGTACTTTCTCCCATATGTTTTCACCCATCAATTTGTAAAATGTACCTAATAACTTTTTCTCCCCGCCCCCACTTGTGCCACTCTAATAATCTAAATAAGTTGATGTGTTCCTACTTTTAATCTTTCCTTCTCTTTTTCTTTTCTGAGAGCGTCCTTCACCTGTAAGTAATCAAAGTAGTTTCTACAAATTAACTTAAATTTCTCACATAAATACGGCCAGTCTTTTATTTCCCCATCTTGACATAGGTGTTCCACTACATTTCTTCCCTTTTGTTCCCAATTAAAATATTCTGAAATCTTTTTTAATTCTGGAAAATTATCATTATCCCACACTGGCGTACACCAAATACTTCCTGTGATCCCTATAATTTCCCTCATTTCCCCCCATATCTTGCTTAACAGTGCTATTGATGCTATCAGATCACGACGCAAAAAATGAGCCCTCATATCACCCCATATGCGGAAAAATAAAAAAGTTATAGGGGTCAGAAGATGACAATTTAAATGTATACATTTTCCTGCATGTAGTTATGATTTTTTTTCAGAAGTACGACAAAATCAAACCTATAAAAGTAGGGTATCATTTTAATCGTATGGACCTACAGAATAAAGAGAATGTATCATGTTTACCGAAAAATGTACGGCGTAGAAACAGAAGACCCCAAAAGTTACAAAATGGCATATTTTTTTCTATTTTATCTCACAATGATTTTTTTTCTGTTTCTCCGTAGATTTTTCAGTAAAATGACTGACGTCATTACAAAGTAGAATTGATGGCACAAAAACTAAGCGATCATATGGATTTTTAGGTGCAAAATTGAAAGAGTTTTTAAAGGTAAGGAGGAAAAAATGAAAGTGCAAAAATGGAAAAAACCCTGGTCCTTAAGGTGTTAATATGCAATTTAAAGCTATATTATTAAACAAGTATTTTAACACCCATTGTTCTTGAATAATAACAATTAATTGTTCCACCGCAAAATAATGTAGGGAGTAAGGTATGCCTATCCTCCCTGCATTTAAATTATTTTCTATACCTTTGAAAAATATTTTTTTTTACCCACACCAGTGCTGCTCTCAAGTAATGTAAGGTCATTGGAAGTATCACCATTTTAATTAGCCCTATCCTATCGGCCATATTTAATCCCAATTTAGTCCAGATACAGTATTAACTTTTTTCATATTCTTTCCAGTATGGGATCTAAATGTAGCCTCTCATATTCCACAATATTCTTTCAGATCCTAATCCCCAAATACTCTATACAGTATATTCATCATCTTTATTGTAATCTTTAATAAATTAAAAGAATTGTCCACACTTAGAAAATGCCATTGGCCCAGATTTACTAAAAGAGTCTAATTCTTACACAGTGTAAACGTAGACTAGACAGCCTAAATGCCCCTGATTTATCACAGTGGCTCATGATGTTTGACATATGTTGCATAGGTTTACTCTAAGTTTAGACCAACTTTTAGCAGGCTTCAACTAGGCAAGAATCTTGCACCATAATTCAGGGTTGTCACTTGAATCCTCTTTGTTGTGCACTTCTGTTCCCTTCTCTTCCTCCTGAGCACTTTACAGCCCTGTGCACATTTGCTGGTAAAAAGGTGCTGTCCAGGGGTAATGTCTGATATTGCCGATCCTCTATTCAAAGTTACTGAGGTAAAGCTGCGGTACTTGATCTAGCCCATACAGAAGAGTGGAGCTGCTATAAAACAGCTGAATATTGTTTCCAAACCTTTGAGTGTTTGGCCACAAAATATCCCTGGCTACCATAATAACAATAACATTCTACTTGTTACCATGACAATTATGAATTATAATGGTTTTTATGTCTATGATGCCAAAGTATAGTGGTTGCCAAGACTAAGTTGACATCATAGTGGTTGTCATGACGGCACTGACATAAATACACCAAAGGTATTGCTATGACAATAGTGACATCATAAAGGTTTCCATAACAACAGTGACAATTCTTGTGTTTTTATTGACAGCACAGGCATCAAAGTGACAACCTAATGTTTGCAACACAATTATGATATCTTAAGGCTATGTTTTCATGTGGCAGTTTATTTTTTATTTTTTTTATACTGTTTTTAAACCAAAGCCACAAGTGTATTCAAAAGGAATAGGAAATATAAAAGATGGACTTATACTTCTTCTTTTTCATGAATACCCTTGGCTCAAAAACTGCAGCGGCAGTATTAAAAAAAAAAAAATATATATATATATATATATTATGGTGGTCAATAGTATGGTGACCTTATAATAGCTGTAATAATAATAATATTGTTATGTTGATGCTTACTATTACAACCATGATATCGGTACTTCGCACTTTCACAAATATTTAGAATATAGTGATATATATTCGTAATGACGAATATACATTTTTTAATTTTTTGCGGATTTATGTGAATATTAGTGCGAATATCGGCACTTCCAGACTGGACACTGATCCCTCCCTTCTTTTATGTGAAAGATATAATTGTGCATGCGCACTATGCGAATTTCAATATGAATTTTTGGCATGAAAAAAAAAGAGAACCAACATAGGGAATATGCGAATTTCGCGAACATAGGACAAATATTCGTCCATATATTCGCGAATTCGAATATGGCTCCTACTGCTCATCACTAGTTGTCACTTGAAAAATATAATAAATATTTTAAAAAATAAGTATTTACAGAAATGTGAGGGGTGAACTCATTTATGTGAGAACCTGTATATATATAATATTATATACATTTCTTGGGAGACTATGTATATATGGAAAAGGGGGGTGATTCAGACTTTTATTAGGGAAAGGGTTATTTCACATTTATTTATTTTATTAACATTTTTTTGACATAGGGGACTATTACCTGCAATCTTTAGATTACATACACTGAACAATGTGCCATGGCTTCCTGCAGCATTGGAGCGCGGATCGGACAGCAAGGAGGCAGGAACGGCCCTCCCGCTGTCCTCTCAGCTGATAGCAATCAACCCCAAGCGCCACAGCGCGTTTTAAAGTCAACATGAAAACTGCGCAGGAAGCTTTATGGAATAGTTTTCCATGGCTGAGCAGCTGCATGCAATTTTTTACATCATCAAGCACAATGTCAAGTGTCAGATTGTGTGGTGTTAAGCATATCGCCACTGGGCTCTGGAGCTATGTTCTCTAGATCTCACTTCTCTATTCGGCAGTCTGATAGTTGAGTCTGGCTTTGGCAAATGCCAGGAGGATGTTACCTTTCTGACTGCATTGTGCCATTTGTAAACTTGTGACTCCTGGTGACAGATTCACTTAGTTATCTGAAGTTTAACATAAAATAGATTGAAAAAAATTGCTTACAAGCTCTGAGATGAATATGCTGAGACTTTAGGAATATGCCACATAAAAAAATAAAATAAACCCTTATCTAAAATAAAGTACAGTATATTTTAGCAGCTTTGACAGTGTTCTGCAAGCACATTTAGAGTTCACTGTAACAAACTTCAATGGTTGCTCTAGTGTCTTCTCAAAGTGATGACTGTCTGGTTTCTCCAAATGGTATCAGACCCTAATGCACCTCAATCAATTGATATCCATTTATAGCACATTGTACGTTGCCGCTCTGTGTATGCATCTGACACTGGGACAGTTGGTTCCTGAAGCATTATGCATAGCTAAGTGTTTTTGCTGCTACTATTAATAACGGTGTACTGTCTGTGCTACATATGCACCATGTTCAAGACATCAGACTAGTCCCAAGAGACTTTTTTTTATTGTATTGTTACTGTAGAAATATAAGCAATCATTGCCACCTATAGGTAGCAGCAATATTGTCTGCCATAGATACAGTTCTGCTGCTTTTATTTTTCACCATGCGTATATGCATGCTCATGGGCTAACGTATTGGGAAAGTTTGTAGTCCATACTCAGCTACCTGAGCTACCTGAACAAGGATATTCATGAATTGGGTGGTGTCAGGGGTATTTAATGGACCATTGCTTAAGAGGCTGTAGAACTCCAATTCACTTACTTTTGTGGCAAATTGTGACACAACACTCAGGGAAGTGCATCTGGGTAAAGTTCCCCTGACTCAACAAATGGGCACTGGTGTGACCAAAGACAAAATGAGATACAGTGTGAAGACAACAAAGTACTTATGAATCTTAACTTTGCCTACCCTTAAAGAAGATGCTTAAGAGCTGAACAGTCCTTGCAGTGGGACTTTTGGATAGACAACAGGCTTGGACTTGCTTAAACACAGGATTAGTGACAGTGTGGCCTATACACTTAGGGTATGTTCACACTGAGGAATTGGCGAGGAATTGGCTTTCGCCGCGGAGTTTCCATTTTTTCTCCATGCAGAATTCAAGCGGATTTTCCGTGTGGAATGTAGGAGGAAACTGTTTTTTTTTTTTTTTTTTGCTGGATGACAGCCACCAATTTGAATTTCCGTTTTTCTTTTTCACATGAAATTTTCACGCAAATTCTGTGCAAATTCCACACAAATTCCACGCAAAAGCGCTTTCGGCGGAAAAAAATAACATTGCAGTCTATGGGGATTTACACGCGGATTCTGCGTCAGAATTTTGCATGCGTAAATTCTTTAGTGTGAACTGAGGAGCGGAATTCAATTTAAATCAATGCGGTATGGCACTGTTGAATGAATTGGAGAGGAGAGCAGAATTACTCGTGGAAATTCCTCTCCAATTCCTCAGTGTGAACATACCCTTAAGGTGTTCCTGACATTAGCTATACATAGGCTCACAAGACTCTTTAGGAATGTGAACTGTGACAGAAGTTGAGGAACTGACATGCTCTCCTGACAAAGACCAGGGTTAACTCAACACGAAACAAGTTTTGCCTCCTCTCTCAGACTAGGGGGTAAATATGTGATTAGATTCTGCTTTCTGCTGTACATTTTTGCAATGTAATGTGAAATAAGTTTTTCAAAATTAACCCTCTGTATACTGGAGAGTGTATGCATCTTCAAAGATACATTTGCAATGTAGAAAATACAGTTGCTTAGGCCTTCAGCACCTGAAATAAACACTTTACTGGCCAGAAAACCAATACCTCATCTATCATACTAGGTTTGTCGTAGCATCTGGTACAGCTCGCACTGGGCCACTACAAATGCTCCATATGTCTTTCTATATGTCTCTATAACACGTCAATAGAGATCTGAAAAAACAGTGTAGTGTTTCTTTATATAATTAGCACTAACAGCATGGTCATTATAGTGCCCATAATAGTGCCTAGAGATCGTAATCCTCCCCCCTCAAAAAAAAAATAAAAAATGCCAGGGCCAAAGGATGTGCGGAAGTGTAGGTGGAACTAGCAGTATGACCAAAGCTATTAAAGTAGGCAGAGCTATTCATGTGGGTGGAGCTAACAATGTAGACAAAGTTAGCACTAACATGATAGGTGAGGCAATCAGGGTAGGTGGGATTATGTAATTAGCACCATATTTGTAGGCCTGACTTAGAAGATAGCTACAGGAGAGTACAATGTGGAATAATGAGCTTGGAAGAGGAAAGAGATGGTTTGAGTGCAAGAGTCAAAGGAAAATTGATAGTGGACGGTCAAGAAGAGGGAGAGGAAAAGATATTGAAAATCTTTTACAAATTTAAAATTGTAAAAATGTAAAAAAAAAAAAGTTTAAAGCCTGAATATTATTAACTATTTCTGATCCTTAACAGTTATTTTCTGACTATTTTGTAAGGATGGTTAGTTGGGGTGTAAAGAATGCAGTTCTTCAGAATTGCGAGGCCCTTATAAATCCAGGGGCTACAAATAGCCAAAATAGTAATCCCTTCTCAGCTGTTAAACAGGGTGGACATTGCAATTATAAGAACTTTCGAAGAGAAAGGATTTGAAGAATGTTTTAGGAGAAGCAAACAGTTAGAGAAGGGAAGAGTTAGTTGGAAAGAGAGAAGAAACTAGATCTTTAAAAACTCTAACCCCTTATAAATCTTATCTTTAAATAGCCAAAAATTATGATATATTAGATTATAAAGATTACAACCTATAAATGATGTTAATAGGGATTACCCCCAATACAGAAAACATTCTGTATTTGCTGAATTACTGAATCAAGTGATTATATGAGAGGGATGAGGAAGGTCACCTTGAAAACTGACCTGCATTGTCAGAATTTTTTTTTTTTTTTTTTAATAAAAAAGCAAAATATCCAGAGCACAGGCTGGCCTCTTTTCAGAGTGCACTCCCTTTAAGGGCATTAAACTACAATATACTTGTATATCAGAACTGAATGGAATACAATCCACAAATGTGACTATGTCATCATCATTGGTCCTGTTGGAGCGTCTGTCTTGTTTCCCGCTAGACCCTGGGCCCCTTTCATTCCTACCATCTGCATTCATCCAGCAGGATTCAAGAAGATCACCTCACAATAGTGCTGACACAAATCAATCTTTGTTTAATAGCTCAACATTCTAGTTCATGAATAAATCTTAACCTAACCTCAACCTAAACTAAAGTGAATTATTTTTAATAATGACATAGTTTTCCAGATCAAGTAGAAAAAAAAAAATAATCACTCAATGTTCAGGAAATAATCATGGAATCACCTACAACCATTACTAGCATGAGGCATAAAAGATCAAAGGGAAGGTGCTTAGAGACCTTACTGAGCTGTGGGACATGGCTAATTGAAGAAAACATGTCACCAACAAGGAAGTTATTAGTTAAAACAATGAAAAGGATTGTAAAACTCCTTCAGGATAAAACTCCAACATTTAGTGCGACAAAAGATATTGGTTTTTCCCAATCACATGTGTGTAAAATATGGTGCAAGTATATACAAAATAGGAAGGTAATAAAAGGTAAACAAAGGAAGACATAAAGAGCTAATGGTAGAAAAATCATATGTAAGAATAGTCCCAAAAGAGAGGAAGAGATGGCACTTCGCAATGTGGATACAAAAATGCTGATTTATTCACTCACATGAGTGTGCTGGTTACATTGGTACAAGGTACCTGTACCTCCCATCCACCAGTGCCCCTGATTGAGTCAGTAGTGCCGACCTCTACACCTACCTTGTTCTTTATTTGTAAGAATACTGTATAAAATCAAAGGCACTAAATAAAGTTTACGTATACAAAAAATTACTACTTGTACCAGCACAAACACTTAACAGAATAAAACAAGGTTACAATGGGCTAAAGTTAGGGTTGCCACCTTTCTTCAAAAAAACAAGAGATACAATACATATGCTGGGGATTGAAATGTCACAGGGGGGGATAAAGGGGGGAATGAGATGGCACAAGGAGGATTAGAGGGGAGGATTTCAATACCCTTCCCCCCCCCCCCCCCCCCCCCGATCCCCTGTGCCATTTCAATTTCCCTGCTCTTATCCCCAGGGCTGTGGAGTTGGAGTCGAGGAGTCGGAGGAAATTTTGGGTACCTGGAGTCGGCAAACAATGCACCGACTCCTACTAAATTTAGATTGATTAAAAAAAGAAAAGAAAAAAAAGAGCAAGTTTAAATGTCCCAATTCACGAAAAGTTATAATTAATGACTTCTCTACTGTAAGAATAAAGACCAATGCATGCAGTGCCTCACGTAACCGCAAAACAAGACGAACACGTTAAGTGACTGTGAAGAAGCATGCTTTTCATGTGCTTCACTATATGGCACGCTACGCACAATTAGGAGCGGCAATACTTGTGTTCTGCTGTTACAGGGAACCCATGGGTAACCTAGCCTCTCACTGATAAGGGATTAAGTAAATATGTTTTTTGCAGGACTAGAGACACTTGTATAAGTGAAGGGAATGGAGGGTCAATAGTTCAAGACTGAAGATGTAAACCATTGGAAAAAGGCTAAAAAAACTTGTAAACTCGATTGTTAGCTTAAAGGGGTACTCCGCCCCTAGACGTAATGACGAGTGATACAGGGGCCGGAGCATCGTTACGTCATGGCTCCGCCCCCTCAATACAAGTCTATTGTCTATTGTATTGAGGGGGCAGGCCGTGATGTCACGAGAGGCGGAGCCATGACGTCACGCTGGTCTGTCCCCTGTATCGCCCATCATTACGTACAGTGCGAACTCGCTCTGTGTAGTAATGAAAGCGCGGTGCCGCAGAGGCGATCCAGGGGGTCCCCAGCAGCGGGATCCCAGCGATCTGACATCTTATCCCCTATCCTTTGGATAGGGGATAAGATGTCTAGGGGCGGAGTACCCCTTTAAACATGACTATGGGATTCTACAAGGGAAATCATGTTTTATAATAAATGCCCATTCCTGGATCCTCCCACTGCCCAGCAGCAGATCAGCACACAAACTGTTCAATACAGTAGACTGTTGGCTTCCCAGCCAGTAGTCCTGTGGTAATGACATGTATGTTGCCTTTCTTTCCTTCAAGGAATGTATAAAATACATTCGCATATTAATACTGAGGAGTCGGGGAGTCGGAGTCGGAAGTACAAATAACTCCGGAGTCAGAGTCGGAACATTTATCTTCCGACTCCACAGCCCTGCTTATCCCCCCCGTGCCATTTTATTTGATCCCCTCACTCCTAATCCCCCTGTGCCATTTTAATTGTCTCCTCCTGACCCCCCCCCCGTGCCATTTTAATTGATTCCACCCCCATGCCACTTTAATTGATCCTCCTGACCCTCCTTTCGTATGCTTTTTAATTGGCACCCCACCTCCATTTTCCCCATGGCAGTCTTGCGTTGCCTGTACCTCCCCAGGTCTGTATGTCTCCAGGCTCAGATGCAGGAAGTTTTCTGTGCCGACGGCACTGACAGTGGATAGGGATGTCCTCTTGTGAGGCACCTCAGTGCAAGAGGATATCACTCGTCACTGCCGCAGGTCACTGATTTAGAGTGGCCACGGCGATGCCTGTTCAGCAGCTCAGCCACGACCACTTAGAACAGGGAGCTGTGAAGGCTGCAGCAACAGAGCTAATCTGATCCTGTCCGGGTGCTCCTTACTGAAAAATACCAACCATTGCATGGCCGGTATTTTTCATAGAAAATTACGGGCAGCAACATGGGAATACCAGCTGGGTGGCAACCCTAGCTAAGGTGGATCATGGATTATGGCATGTGGAAAATTGGATAAAAGTTATAGTAATGAACTACCAATCTGTATTGGCCAAGGAAATTATTTTGGAACTTCTTTTTGGTGTCCGTTCTAATGTAATATTTAAAAATTACTATCATAGGAAAAAATCCAATTTCCTCACTAATTTATGATATAGGGCTGCATGTTAAGTAAAGACTGTGAAAAATGACAATCATTACCTCAATGCACAAGTGTACATTGAATGTTTGTATACTTTTCCAATTCCAGCAATAATTGTTATTTCTTTTTGGATTATAGTGGATCTTGCTACAGAACAAATAGTTTAAAAATAAGGGTATTGGAGAGTCTTGTGTACTGCCAATTGCCAATCAAGACCAAGCCAACCAAACTGTCACCTATACCCACGGTGACCAAAGAAGTAAAAATTTGAAATAAATGGTTTTGGGGCTCAAAGTCCACGATACTGGACCAGTATAGTAAGTATAAAAGCAATTTATTGTATTAGCAAACTGAAATCAACAATAAAATAATTATGCACATATTATTAATAGTATAATATGACTCGCGCTCCACAGGGCCCTTGTGAACCGCTATAGTCAAGATATTAGTTTATACACTGTAATAAAACCTCCTATGAAACTTGATAAAAACTAATAAAATCTATGAACAAAGCAGCATTGGGTGTTATGGTATTGATTAGTCACTAATAGGTAACGTAGCTGCTGGCACCCGCTTATATATATCCAATATAACCTCCGATGTTAAAACAGTCACTGGTAATATCTCACAGTTCAAGGTGTCACAGTTTGTAAATAGAAGCTCGGTGCAGAGCACCCCTCACCCGTCCGGACATGTGGATGATATCTGCTAAGCAGAGGTAACAGAGTAAATGTCACTCGCATTAGAAGCTGGTTGTTACGCCGAGCGCTCCGGGTCCCCGTTCCTCCCCGGAGCGCTCGCCTCATCTTCGTTGTTGCAGCGCCCCGGTCAGATCCACTGACCGGGTGCGCTGCGGTCCCGCCTTCAGCCGGGGTGCGATTCGCGATGCGGGTAGCGCCCGCTCGCGATGCGCACCCCGGTCCCCGTACCTGACTCGCTCTCCCTCGGTCCTGTCCCGGCGCGCGCGGCCCCGCTCCCTAGGGCGCGCGCGCGCCGGGTCTCTGCGATTTAAAGGGCCAGTGCACCAATGATGGTGCCTGGCCCAATCTTCCCAATTAGCTTAATTGGTTCCCACCTGTTCCCTGGCTATATCTAGTCTCCTCCCTTGCACTTCCTTGCCGGATCTTGTTGCACTTGTGCCTAGTGAAAGCGTTCCCTTGTCTGTTCCTAGTCCGTGTTCCTGACCTCCTGCCGTTGCCCCTGACTACGATCCTTGCCGCCTGCCCCCGACCTTCTGCTACGTCCGACCTTGCTTCTGCCTACTCCCTTGTACCGCGCCTATCTTCAGCATCTTCAGCAGCCAGAGAGGTGAGCCGTTGCTAGTGGATACGACCTGGTCACTACCGCCGCAGCAAGACCATCTCGCTTTGCGGCGGGCTCTGGTGAAAACCTGTAGTGGCTTAGAACCGGTCCACTAGCGCGGTCCTCGCCATCCCTCTCTGGCACAGAGGATCCACTACCTGCCAGCCGGCATCGTGACAGTAGATCCGGCCATGGATCCCGCTGAAGTTCCTCTGTCAGTTGTCGCTGACCTCACCACGGTGGCCGCCCAGCAAGCCCGACTGATCGCCCTTCTAACCCGTCAGCTGTCGGAAATGTCCACCATTTCGCACCAACTTCAGTCGCAACTTCTCCAGCAATCTTCTCCTCCGCCAGCTCCTGCACCTCCTCCGCAGCGAGTGGCCACTCCTAGCCTCTGCCTGTCCTTGCCGGACAAATTTAATGGGGACTCTAAGTATTGCCGTGGCTTTCTTTCGCAATGTTCCCAGCACTTGGAGATGATGTCGGACCAGTTTCCTACTGAAAGGTCTAAGGTGGCTTTCGTAGTCAGCCTTCTGTCTGGAAAAGCCCTGTCATGGGCCGCACCGCTCTGGGACCGCAATGACCCCGTCACTGCCTCTGTACACTCCTTCTTCTCGGAAATTCGAAGTGTCTTTGAGGAACCTGCCCGAGCTTCTTCAGCCGAGATTGCCCTGCTGAACCTGGCCCAGGGTGTTTCTTCCGTTGGCGAGTACGCCATTCAGTTCCGTACTCTTGCTTACGAGTTGTCTTGGAATAGTGAGGTTCTCTGCGCGACCTTTAAAAAAGGCCTATCCAGCAACATTAAAGATGTTCTGGCCGCACGAGAGACTCCTGCTGACCTACATGAACTCATTCACCTTGCCACTCGCATTGACATGCGTTCTTCCGGATGGCGTCTGGAGCTCCGCCTGGATATGGACTTTGTTCGCACGAAGCGTTTTTTCTCTCCGGCTCCTCTCCCCTCTGGTCCTCTGCAATCTGTTCCTGTGCTTCCCGCCGCGGAGGCTATGCAAGTTGACCGGTCTTGCTTGACACCTCAAGAGAGGACACTACGCCGCATGGAGAATCTTTGCCTGTACTATGCCGGTACCGAACTCTTCCTGAAGGATTGTCCTATCCGTCCTCCCCGCCTGGAAAGACGTACGCTGACTCCGCACAAAGGTGACACAGTTCTTGATGTCAACTCTGCTTCTCCACGCCTTACTGTGCCTGTGCGGATATCTGCCTCTACCTTCTCCTTCTCTACTATGCTCTTCTTGGATTCCGGATCTGCAGGAAAATTTTTTTTGGCCTCTCTCATCAACAGGTTCTACGTTCCTGTGACCAGTCTCGCCAGACCCCTCTACATCTATTGTTTTTACAATAAAAGATTGGACTGTCTCGTACGTTTCCACACAGAACCCCTCCTAATTTGCATCGGACCTCATCACGAAAAAATTGAGTTTTTCTTTCTCAGGTTCTTTGGCCCCAAGAAGAGGGGGAGACCCAAGGGGGGGGGTACTGTTACGCCGAGCGCTCCGGGTCCCCGTTCCTCCCCGGAGCGCTCGCCTCATCTTCGTTGTTGCAGCGCCCCGGTCAGATCCACTGACCGGGTGCGCTGCGGTCCCGCCTTCAGCCGGGGTGCGATTCGCGATGCGGGTAGCGCCCGCTCGCGATGCGCACCCCGGTCCCCGTACCTGACTCGCTCTCCCTCGGTCCTGTCCCGGCGCGCGCGGCCCCGCTCCCTAGGGCGCGCGCGCGCCGGGTCTCTGCGATTTAAAGGGCCAGTGCACCAATGATGGTGCCTGGCCCAATCTTCCCAATTAGCTTAATTGGTTCCCACCTGTTCCCTGGCTATATCTAGTCTCCTCCCTTGCACTTCCTTGCCGGATCTTGTTGCACTTGTGCCTAGTGAAAGCGTTCCCTTGTCTGTTCCTAGTCCGTGTTCCTGACCTCCTGCCGTTGCCCCTGACTACGATCCTTGCCGCCTGCCCCCGACCTTCTGCTACGTCCGACCTTGCTTCTGCCTACTCCCTTGTACCGCGCCTATCTTCAGCATCTTCAGCAGCCAGAGAGGTGAGCCGTTGCTAGTGGATACGACCTGGTCACTACCGCCGCAGCAAGACCATCTCGCTTTGCGGCGGGCTCTGGTGAAAACCTGTAGTGGCTTAGAACCGGTCCACTAGCGCGGTCCTCGCCATCCCTCTCTGGCACAGAGGATCCACTACCTGCCAGCCGGCATCGTGACACTGGTATTGATCCTAGGATCGTGCTCCTTATCGCATAGAACAATCGCTGCATGGAGACACAGTGGTCTCCTCTGTTGGTGTAGCAAGTGCTGCTAGGGGACACAGCAGTCTCCTCTTTTAGTGCAGCAAGTTAATGTAGCGCATGGTAGAAGCAGGTAATCGCTTCTGGGGAACACGGCATTCTCTCCTGTGTTTGCAGCGCAGAGGTATTCAGTCAGGCTGTAGCACAAACAGAACAGTGATCTTCTGCTCTGGTCTGCTCGATCTCAGACCAGAGCATAAGACCCATGGGATGCGGCGGAGGTAGGTGAGGGGACCTCCGCGTGCCGTTCTCGATGATCGGATTGCCGCAGCAGTGCTGTGGGCGATCCGTTCATCCATATTTCTGACCGCACTACCGCAGCTGCAGTGATCTGTATTGATAACGGCAACTGAGGGGTTAATAGCAGACATCCGCGCGATCACGGATCTCAGCCATTACCGGCAGGTCCCTGGCTGCGATCAGCAGCCGGGACCAGCCGTGCATGATCCGTGCATCGCTCCTATGCTCGCGGTCATGTACAGGATGTTAATGTATGTCCTGGTGCGCTAAGTACCACAGCACCAGGACGTAAATTTACATCCTTGGTCATGAAGGGGTTGATAATATGTGCATAATTATTTTATTGTTGATTTCAGTTTGTTAATACAATAAATTGCTTTTATACTTACTTTACTGGTCCAGTATCCTTGACTTTGAGCCCCAAAACCATTTTTTCAAATTTTGACAGAGCAAATAGTGTCAGAATGTCAATATATTTCATTATTTAAAATAATGTACTTTATTTCATGAAGTCAGAGTTTCCAGCTATCAAATAAACAATGTGTTGTATCTGATATGCTCTTTACTGCAGGGTAATTCCTGGATTTTAGACCCCAAAATATTCATTACTTGGCAGACAAATTCTGCAGTGTGTTGGGACCTGTAAGGTAGAAAAAGGTGGCCACTAGGAGTAGGAGTATAGGCACCAGGTATACAAACCATAACATGAGGCAGCAGCATGGTCAGGTAAGAATCATGAACAAGTAGTTGCCAATAGCAATGCAAAGCCAATGGGACAGAAACAGCAAGAACCACAGGAACTGTTACTCAGCCATTGAGTGAAGCCACTAGCCGGGCTAACATTTCAGTGCTTTAAAGTGTCCCTGTCCTTTAGAAAAACTTTTGACATGTTCGACAGATATGATAAGAGTTTTGATCGCTCGGAATCTGAGTGTTCAGACCCTGACTGATCTCTCGATTTCACCGGGAGAAACGTGCTCCACTTCCATGTTCTCCGTCCAGCTGCATTAGAAAGGCTCGATAATAACTTATACATATATGTAGATGGGCACCCCTAATATTTAAAAAGGGGTGCAAGAAATGTCAATAAATAAACATAGAAACAGAGAATGTGTTGACAGATAAGAAACATTTGGCCCATCTAGTCTGCCCAATATTTTGAATACTATTAATAAATAGTCCCTGGCCCTGTCTTATATGAGAGATAGCCTTATGTCTATCCCATGCATGCTAACTGATTGCCGTCTGAGGTAAGATTAAAAAAAATAATTGGTCTTAGAAGGTGAGGGGGGAAAAACACAAGCCAGAAATCAAAATTTGCCAGGTCATGAATGGGTTAAAGGGGTTATCCACCATAAGGTGATTTTAGTACATACCTGGCAGACAGTAACGGACATGCTTAGAAAGGATCTGTGCTTGTCTTGGGGCTGAATGGCTATGTTGTGAGGTTACCATAACACTGTGGTACTGCATCGAAATTTCTTACATGTTTCATTTATTCGTTTAACAGGTTGTTCAGGGTTCGAAATGATGCGTTTCACCCGCAACATTTGGCTCCATGGCAAAGATTTGATTCTGGATTTGGGATGAAAACTGTCATATAATAAGACACTAATTCTGTCTGTTTCTTTTTAAATAAATCAATTGTGAGTTTGCCATCAATTATAGTCACCAATGTGTCGAAAGATTGAATAGAGGAATCTGAGGCCACCATAGTGAACTAAAGTTCGGGATAAATCCCATTTTTTTTTCATCCAGAAATAACTCAAGTTGTTTCCAAGTGCCTAACCAAATCACAAACGTATGATTAATTTATCGGAACCATGTCCGTACATAACGATACCATTGAGACACGTAAATGTATTTTTCTTCAAATTCTGTCATATACACATTGGCATATGTGGGCGCTACATTTGAGCCCATGCCTGTTCCCCTGTTCTGGACATAGAAGTCATCCCCAAACAGGAAATAATTATGTCTGAGGAAGTCCATAACAAGGGAACAGGCACCCATGGAAAGATTTGAAGTTGTAAGACAATTAGCCTCTGCCTGGATGCCCTTGGAGTTCAAGTTTTGTAATCTACATATTGTCTTACCTGTGTGGGCTTTATTATGTGGGAGAAACCACAAATGAATGCCGAATTAGACACAACGGCCAAAAATCTTCCATTAGAATGAAAAAAACTGACCTCCCTTTACCCAAACACTTTCTGGAATGTGGCCATAATGTCAGTCAATTAAGGTTTTGTATCATTGACCAGGTACCCCCCCTCCCCTGAGAAGAGGGGGTGATAGGGAAAAATGATTGTGACAGAAGGAGTTGAAATGGATCTATGTATTAGATACGATGTACCCTAAAGGGTTAAATATGGATTTTGGTTTGAAACCCTTTATGTAGGCATTTATGGATTCCCCATCTTTTTCCTTTTTCTTCTTTTTTTTCTTCTATTTTTCTTTTCCTTTTTCTCTCTCAAAACCCCCCTCCCCCTTTTTTTTTTCTCCTCTGCTTTTTTTCGGCTCTTTTCTCTTGTTTTCTTCTTTCTTTTTTTCTTGATGCATAGAATAAAGTGAACATTTCAGTTTTACCATGCATCACACTGTGTAAAAACCAACGCCCCAAAAGGTGCAAAATTGTTGTTTTCTTTTCAATTACCCCCTCCCACACACACAAATATAATTTTTTGGTTGTGATGTACATTTTATGGTAAAATGAAAGATGTCATTAAAAAGTATGATTGGTCGCGCAAAAAACAAGCCCTCATATGGTTCTGTGGATGGAAAAATAAAACAGTTATGGATGGCTCTTGGTGAGAAGGAAAAAAATCCCTTTGTCCTCAAGGTTAAAATGGGCTGTGTCCTTAAGGGGTTAAAGAAATTTCAGGTTTATATACTTTTTATAGTCACTACTTTTATCAAATAAATCAAGATCATTCTTGATCATATTTCACTGTTTGCTTTGCAGCTGTGGGAAGTACAGCAGAGGGAGCTCCAAGTATTATAAGTTTTCTGTATAAGAATGTTCTATTATGTAACTGTCATTCATGGTACGTCTCCTAGCAGAATATTAGAACTTAAAACTTGCTAACCGTCCAAGGGTATATTCCCACTATGTGGTCAATCATGGTTTATTCACAATATACTGAAGAAAAAAAAATGATTTCATCACAGTTTCACAAAACCTTTGGTGCTTGTTGCAGTTGCACATTACTTATGACAAAGAACTGTGATTTGACCTTGAACTGTGATTGTGAAATTCAGGAGTGTTTGTAGGGTCTAAAGGGATCAGGGGTACAAGTCCCACTGCATACATTCTGAATTTCCTCTTCCTTCCCTGCCTTCAGGCCTCAAACAAATGTCCTAGGGGATGATTGGTATGAACAAGTTTGCCAGCAGCATGGCAAACCAAACTAGCAAAAAGAACCCCACTATGGTCTTGTGTAAAGTATTTCAGCTGACCATGGATGAGAACATCTATCAAGGCCAATCACATGTTCACGGCTAATTTAACCCATTCAGAAAATGTACTCCCTAGTTCCGCTCCCATTGTATGAAGTGCACTCAGGCATGATTCATACCCAGTGGGTTCTGGTTGCTATCAGCAGCAGAGCCCTACAGCTAATGCCAATGTTCGGCATTAAACCTATAGACGCTGCAATCAAAGTTGAGCCGGCATAGAGTGGTGCGTGGGGATCTGGGACTCATGTCCTGGACCCCAAGCGAGCAGAGATTTTAACTGTGTGTACTCCTTTAAAGGGGTACTCCGGTGAAAACCTTTTTTCTTTTAAAACAACTGGTGGCAGAAAGTTAAACATATTTATAAATTATTTCTATTAAAAAATCTTAATCCTTCCAGTACTTATTAGCTGCTGAATGCTACAGAGGAAATTCCTTTCTTTTTGGAACACTGATGACATCCTGAGCACAGTGCTCTCTGCTGACATCTCTGTCCATTTTAGCAACCATGCATAGCAGATGTATGCTAAGGGCAGCATGGTGGCTCAGTGGTTAGCACTGCTGCCTTGCAATGCTGGGGACTTGGGTTCAAATCTCACTAAGGACAACAATAAATAAAGTGTTATTATTATAATAACGTCAGCAGAGAGAACTGTGCTTGTGATGTCATCAGAGAGCATTCCAAAAAGAAAAGAATTTCCTCTGTAGTATTCAGCATCTAATAAGTACAGGAAAGATTAAGATTTTTTTAATAGAAGTAATTTACAAATATGTTTAACTTTCTGCCACCAGTTGATTTAAAAGAAAAAAGGTTTTCACCGGAGTACCCGATTAAGATGCACACAGAACTCAAATCTCGCTGTGGTCGTAACAGGAAGGAGATGGTTGCTCTGTCCATTAACTTCAGGCAAGACTTCCTGTACAGGCATTGTCTCTGTATGACTCTGCCTACACAGACAGAAGAGGAGCCAAAGGGAAAAAAGTGCCTTGAGCTTTGGGGGAATGATAGAGAAATGTTGTGAGAGGACCTGAGAGTGAGGTCCTGAGAGGACCTGCTATATGGAAGCAATGTAAGGGGACCTGCTATATGGGGGCAATGTTAGGAGGCCACCTATATGGGCGAAATGTAAGGTGGCCTGTTTTATATTGAGACAATGTGACGGAGCCTGTTATGTGGGTGCAGTGTGAGGGGGGCTGCTATATGGGAGCCATGTGAGGGGGCCTGATATATGGGGATGCTGTGAGGGGACCTGCCGGGGCTGCCATCAGGGGGTAGAGAGGGTCTCCGCTAACCCCCGCTGTGGCAGCCACATCACAGAAACAGATGTTTAAACATCAGTTTCCTCTTCTGTAAACACATTACCCAAATAGGGTATGTAATGTACGTACAGGATGGTAGATTGTGCTGCAGACAGAAGTCCCGTGCCACTCTGGAGGCTGCAGAGAGCGGAAAGGTGAGTAGATGAGTACCTAACTGGGGTCATTACCAACCTGGGGGCACTACCTACCTGGGAGGATGACCTACCTACTAGAGGCATTACCTACCTGGGGGGCACTTTCTACCCAGGAGGCACTTCCTTGGGGGCATTACCTACTACCTACCTACTGTGGGCAATACCTACTGGGGCATTACCAACTACCAACCGGGGATATTACCTACTACCTTACTACTGCGGGCAATACCTACTAGCGGCATTACCTACTACATACCTACTGGGGGCATTACCTATGACCTACCTGAGGGGTATTACCTGCTACCTACTGGGGGGCATCACCTACAACCTCCCCGGGGGCATTACGTACTACCTACCTACTGGGAGAATTACCTACCAGGGAGCCTTACTAGAATCATTACCTACTGGGTGCATTTTCTTCTACCTTATAGGGGGATTCCCTATCTACTGGGGGTGTGACCTAATAGGGGAGGGGAAATTTCCTTACCCACCACCACCCAATCCCCCTACCTTTTCCACCCATTTATTGGGGGACTGAGGGTAGGGAACATGTTGGAAATGTGCTGAAAAAGTGCAGAGCCTAATGTGTTTGTTGTGTGGCAGATTCTGCATTGACGAGTCATGGTTGTAAGAAGAAGAGAAAAGGAAAGAGAACAACTCCAAGAAGATGCCTCATGTGAGTCTTTATGTGTAACTGCACTGTAATCACTTATATGGTCTGCAGAGCCTATTGTAGAGTTGGGGTAATCACTATATGGGCTTTGTATGGGGGGGATATTGGTCTTTATTCAGTGGTTTTAATCCAGTCACTATGTGGTGGTAATACCTAGTGGTCATGGTGTGGCAGTATTATTTTCACTTATATCCACGTATTATTATTGATACAATCTGTCTCAGTATGCAGGATTTGATCAGTAACAGTATAAATATTTTTTTTATAGACGATGAGGAAGATAGCAGGTGGACTCGGGGGGTGGGCCTTGGGGGGAGGGCCCGGTTGGGGCAAGGCCATCAGCTGCGTAAAGGGCAACCAAATTTCAGATGGCAGCCCTGGGATCTGCTACTATATGAGGCAATGTGAGGGGCCTATTACTATATGAGGGCAGTGTGAGGGGACCTGCTACTATATGGGGGCACTGTGAGGGACCTAACACTATGTGGGGGCAGTATGAGGGGGTCCAATAACTATATGGGGCCATTATGTGGGCCCTAATACTATTTTTGGGAGTGTGTTAGGGGGCCTCCTACTATATGAGGGCAGTGTCAGGGGGCTAATACAATATGGGCAGTATGAGTGGCCTAATTCTATATGCAAGCAGTATACGGGACCAAATACTAATTGGGCAGTGCGAGTGGCCTGATACTATATGGGGGCACAAAGTGGGAAAGTGGGCACTGTACTGCTGTGTGGAGCAATACACATAGGAAGTTTTCTGAGAATTGTGTTGGAACAAGGAGTCTTAAATATTTCTCCAGCAGATTCTGTGAATACAATGCCCAGGATAGATGAAGAAGAAAATAAAATAAAATGTGAATGAATCTAAACAAAGAAGACATAACCTTTGAGAAACTGGACATAGCTGTCATTACTTATATGGTCTGCAGAACGTTTCATACAGCTGGCAAATATTTTTATATGGGCACTGTATGTGGGAATATTGGTCTCTGTATAGTAATGGTAGTAGTCTTGGTGTGGCAGTATTAGTAAGGAGTGTGAAAAAGGGGCGGCCCAATGGGCTGAGTCAAGGGGGTGGCAAAATTAGTTTTTTTTGCCTAGGGTGATAGTGCTTCAATTAACTCTGCATAGGTTGCCCATAGTGTCCCTAACATTTTCAGTTCTTCCAGATGCCTCTGTAATTAAACTTGCCCCTTTAGTGCCTTATCCACTTACATTAAAAATGACCCCCATATGCCAGTGCCACCAAGTAGAGTGAGTAAACAATATGTACTAAACAAAAAAAAAAAGCTCAACTACTCACCTTTCCCTGTTGCCAGATTGTTCTGAGCGGTGCAAACTACAGGCTCCTCCTCAGTAAAGCTAACCAGAGTTCTGAGGACCAAAATGTTACATTATTTATTTTGATGGCATATTAATAAAATAAATAACTGCATTACAAGCTACTTAAAAGTGGGGAGTACCTTATTCTTTAAATAATCACATGTAAAGCAGGAGTTCAGCTCACCACTTGTAGCCCCAAGCGTCTCGAACCAAAATAGACCAGTTCCACACGAAATAGCAATATAGAAAAGATGGTCCAGCGCATTCTCGGTAAATTATGAGGATGCTTTATTCAAGACATACAGGTACAGAAGAATGTGACGCGTTTCGGCAGCTATTCGCAGCCTTAGTCATATGACTAAGGCTGCGAATAGCGGCCAAAATGTGTCACATTCTTCTGTACCTGTATGTCTTGAAAAAAGCATCCTCATAATTTACCAAGATTGCGCTGGATCATTTCTTCTATACCTAATTCTTTACTATTGAATGGTGGACTCCTTCTTTGATACATGATATTTATTTATAATAAACAAACTCCACAGCACTTTACAATTTTGATGGTACAAATATAGATAAATATCAATATTGTAATATAGATAAGTATCAATATTACACAAGAAGAGTGAGGGAGCTGTGCATAAGAGCTCACAGTCTATGGGGAATGGGGTTGAGACAAAAGGCAAAGGCAAAGTGCTTTCTTAATACAATGGTCCTGCCATGTTTTTCAAATAGAGTAGATTATGTTAAAATGGGTTGAACCACTCACCAACCCATTTCTGAATGTCTAAAGTGCATAGTGAGTATCGGGACACATGCATTTTTAAATAAGGCTGCATTCACACCATTTTCAGGTTTTCGTTAGGCTGTATGTTGGTAAAATGTCAAAAAGCTTCAACTGAGCTAATTTCCCATGGGCCAATTTCCTGAAGGTATGTGCTCTCTGTGCAAGACTTAAAGGGGTACTCCACTGGAAAGCATTTTCTTTTAAATCAACTGGTGCCAGAAAGTTAAACAGATTTGTGAATTACTTCTATTAAAAAAAATCCCAATCCTTCCAGTACTTTTTACATTATGTATACAGAGGAAGTTCTTTTCTTTTTAAATTTCCTTTCTGTCTGACAACATGCTTTCTGCTGCCACTTCTGTCCGTGTCAGGAACTGTCCAGAGCAAGAGAGGTTTGCTATGGGGATTTGCTCCTACTCTGGACAATTCCTAAAATAGACAGAGGTGTCAGCAGAGAGCATGTTCTTAGACAGAGAGAAAATTCAAAAAGAAAATAACTTCCTCTGTAGTGTTTATCATCTAATAAGTACTGAAAGGATTGGGATTTTTTAATAAAAGTAATTTACAAATCTGTTTAACTTTCTAGCACCAGTTGATTTAAAAGAAAATGTTTTCCAGAATAGTACACCTTTAAAAAGGTGGTGCATATTGGGTACCCAACATCCCTCGATTGATAATTTTCTTATTTATTACATATCCTATTGTATACCCTGATAAACTTCATGGTATACATATGCCTTATATCAGAAACTGAAATACCAGCAAAACCCCCTGAGAAAACTACTATTTTAGCTACCACCAGATGAATACTACAAGGGGAGTCATTTACAAAACAGGGTTACATCTGGCGGTTCCCCTTTACTAGTGGAAAACCATTATAACCAAATCTACTTTCCAAAAGTCAAATGGCAGTCATTTCCTTCTGAGCCAAGCGAATGCACAGAAATTTACAACCACATATGGCATATTTCCAGACTTAGGAGAAATTAAAATGCTCTTTGAGGGGTGTAGTTTTCAAAAATACCCAAAAGGAGGTCTCAAAGTACACTAGGAAGAAACTTGTGCTGCCTTGGTGACACAAGTTTCTTACAGGACTGCTGGAATGTTAAAGGGGTTATCCACCATAAGGTGATTTTAGTATGTACCTGGCAGACAGTAATGGACATGCTTAGGAAGGATCTGCGCTTGTCTGGGCTAAATGGCTATGTTATGAGATTACCATAACACTGTGGCTAGCTTTTTGTGAACTGCTATTTCCTGTTTGACTTTTCTTTTTTTTTACTAAAAATTTCACAATTCCATTTTCCTCCCTCCCACACATCAGCCACCCCACCCATTGAAACACAAATGAGCTGCATCCATTCAAAAGACCTGTGGTTTTCAATCAGGGTGCCTACAGCTGTTGCATTAGTTGCAGATTGATCCCTCCACCCATTGAAGCAGACAGGCTCCCTGTCATCAGCTGACTAGTGAGTCAGGTCTCAGCCGCATTGCAAGCTGGGAGAAATCTGAGACAACAGTCATTTTGTATGCTTTTCAAAATAAATAGTGGGGTGAAAATCACATAAGAATTGTGAGAAAAGCATCACATATAGATACAGACACTATATTATGAACTACACTAACTTTACAACCCCTGTAGCATAGTCAAATAAAATAAATTCCTGGAATACCCCTTTAATATTTAAAAATTTTCACAACGTTTTTCATTATACACCAATAAGCACTGGATATATTGATGAGAATTAAGGAAAAACTATTTTTGAATAACTTGAATAAATAAAAACAGATGACATTTTTCCCCAATAGAGACACTAATGTCATGTGAAAAATGGACAGGGTCAGAAATACCAAAATGGGCAGGGTAGATTAAATAATGGCAATGCTAAGAGAGATGCAATAAAGACATGTGTCAAGAATTTTAGAGACATTGGTTCTGCTCTGGCAAACGTCTCTTAATCTGTACCAGGGTTTTTATTGCATTAGTAATACTCCTGAAGGATGTGTTTAAGACATGTAATTATCTCCATAACAACTTTTTCCTCCATGTGTTTCCTTGCTGTTTTATGATGGCAATAAATGCTTATCAAAACTATTTATTACTCTAGAGAGCATAAGTACTGTTTAGGTACAAAAGTTTATTGTGGCCTTTCAATGTCTAATCTTTTTTTTTATTATCAAATCTACATGAAAGTATCATTCCAACAGTTAAAGGCATTGTCTACCTTAAAGAAGACCAGTGGCAAACCCCCCCAAAATTAGATTGCATCAAGTGATGAGCAGGATTATATAGTCAGGAGGTGTGTATTTGGCATACACGCCCCCACTGTAAAACAGTCACACCCCCTGACTGTATAATCCCGTCCATCACCTGATATTTACTCCTTTTATTAAAATCAATTTCATGCCCATCTGACTGGTTTCCTGAAATGATAAACTAAACCCTCATATCTCAGGAAGTACAGGAGTACCTAAAGGCCAAACAAAGACCAACAAACAGTTTCATACACAAGTATACACAAGAATCGGTGTCTCCCCTGGACAAAGATTGGTCGATGAAATGCGTTGGGTGACTGGGGCTGGGGAGACTGATTCTTGTGTATACTCTGCATGCAACTTCTGTTTGTTGGTCTTTGTTTGATCTTCAGGTACTTTTCTCCTGTACTTATAGCTCTTTCTTGTGTGTGCACTAGCCAATTTATTCTGTCTATGATTGCATGACCGCATGGCTATTTAGTATCCAACAAAATATTTTATTGAGACATAAGAAACAAGGTACAAGCTTCTCAATGTGTAATCCTGTACAAGATACCATCAAGTGTGACAACAGTATATATAAAAAGATGTACAGAAAAATCCAACAAGGAATAAAAAACAACGGGAAAGGGCATGGTTACACCAATATAAAGGGGTATGAAGGGAACCAGAGTACAATAGAGATCTTATCATATGACAAGCATCCAAAATTATCACTGTCCACAGTATCCGTCTGGGCAAGTAGGACCCATAGGAGCATAGGGAAAGTCGCATAGACTACAAACGTAAATAGAATGATACATCCGCAGTATGGGGGGAGTCCAGCCATGGCTGCCAGATTTTGTAGAACAGGTCCAGCCTATCCTCCCTCACCGCGGCCATTTTTTCTGAAAGCATTATGGAGTTTATCCTATCCATTACAGCGGAGAAGGGGAGCAGGGGAGACCGCCATCTGGAGGCAATATGAATTCTAGTGGCTAGCATTATAAATTGTGCCAATTTAAAAGGGGCATATCTTACATGTGATGGTCTATCCCCCAGCAGACAAGTTGTGGGGTTCAAAGGCCAACGTATATGTAATATGGAGCGTATCACTTCAACTACAGGCCTCCAGAGGGCGGCAACCCTAGGACATTGCCACCAGACCACCAGATGTGACCCATTGTTCCTGGGACTAGACAACCCCTAAAGCATTCAGGGGCAACTGATGGATATATTGCGTGTAAGCGTGTAGGGACATGATAGGCACAGTGCAGAAGTTTAACAGCCGTCTCGACTAAGGACACTTGCATGCTACCCCTTGTGATGTATGCACAACAGGAGTGCCATCTGGATATAGGAAGAGTGACGTGCAATTCCAATTCCCATTGGGACATGTAAGGAAGTTTCGTGTCAGGGGGGGGGGGGGTCTGTTAGAGGAGGAATATATCCTGGACAACGTTCCCGGGAGGAGAGGTGTATATAGTGCCATGGCTTCATATGTCGTCAAACCTGTTAGTGACCCCCGCATGGCTATTTAGGGTGGTACATTGGACTCATGGTTCGGCATTTACAGTGATACAGGTTTTTAGCCTTTCATAGTCTCATAATATAGGTCCATTGATGTAATCAACCACCAGTGTACATTTTTCCCACTTAGGTTTGTTATGTATACATTCTATATGCATGTCATTTGGGGCATACGCTTGGTAAACCCCATGAGTATCACTCCCATCCCCAGTACCCATCTCTTCTTTCTATACCCTCTGTTGTATTTTATACTTTTTGAACTGTATGTAATTTTTTGATTAATAAAGAGAATTACATTTTACTTCATGGTTGTTATAGTTAGAGCTAAGCGAATTTTTGAAAAATTCGATTCGCCGAATTTTCCAAATAAATGTGTTTCACTCCAAATTTATTTGCAGCAAATCACTATTAAAAACTGCTATTTCTGGCCTACAGAGAGTCTCAATAGGGGTGTAGAACACTTTGCCATGCTGTAACACAAATAGGGAGTGTGCTGGGTAAGTGAAATAATACTGTTATTCAGAATGACATGCAGATCAGAGGCATCGCTATTAGAATCACTATCACAGAGCGGCAGAATTACAGAGCGTGGAGATGGCATCAGTATGAGGAGAACATATGGTGGCTAAATGACACAGCTTGGTGGTGGCAGCAGCATGAGGAGACCATATAGTGCACGGGTGTCAAACACAAGGCCCGAGGGCCGAATCCAGCCCGCCAGACCTCGTCATGTGGCCCGCATAGCCGCCGCCGGCTGCCAGCCTTCACATAGTTACATAGTTGCATAGTTAAATAGTTAGTATGGTTGAAAAAAGACATACGTCCATCAAGTCCAACCAGGGAATTGAAGTGAAGGGTGTAAGGGGATAAGGGAAAGGGATGTAGTTTTATAATTCTGCATAAGCATTAATGTTATTTTATTCCAGGAATGTATCTAACCCTGTTTTAAAGCTGTTAATTGTTCCTGCTGTGACCAGTTCCTGAGGTAGACCGTTCCATAAATTCACAGTCCTCACGGTAAAGAAGGCGTGTTGCCCCTTTCGACTAAACCTTTTCTTCTCCAGACGGAGGGAGTGCCCCCTCATCCTTTGGGGGGGTTTAACCTGGAACAGTTTTTCTCCATATTTTTTGTATGGGCCATTTATATACTTATATACGTTTATCATATCCCCCCTTAAACGTCTCTTCTCAAGACTAAACAATTGTAACTCCTTTAATCGCTCCTCATAGCTAAGATGTTCCATGCCCCATATTAGTTTAGTCGTGCGTCTCTGCACCCTTTCCAACTCTGCAGTGTCCCTTTTATGAACAGGCGACCAAAACTGAACAGCATATTCCAGGTGAGGCCGTACCAATGCTTTATAAAGGGGGAGTATTATGTCCCTGTCCCTTGAGTCCATGCCTCTTTTTATACATGACAGCAGCAGCCTGACATTGCATGCTATTCTGTAGTCTGTGATCTACAAGTACACCCAGATCCTTCTCTACCAGTGACTCTGCCAGTTTAATCCCCCCTAAGACATACGATGCATGCATGTTCTTAGTACCCAGATGCATAACTTTACATTTATCCACATTGAACTATACTGGGGGAAACTATACTGCCAACTAATGTGGGGGAACATGCTGCCTACCTAATGTGGGGGGAACTATAATGCCAACCTAATGTGGGGGGGGGACTATACTGCCAACCTAATGTGGGTGGAACTATACTGCCAACCTAATGTGGGGGAACATGCTGCCAACTAATGTGGGGGAACATGCTGCCTACCCAATGTGGGGGAACTATACTGCCTACCTAATGTGGGGGGAACTATACTGCCTACCTAATGTGGGGGGAACTATACTGCCAACCTAATGTGGGGGAACATGCTGCCTACTAATGTGTGGGAACATGTTGCCTACCTAATGTGGGGGGAACTATACTGCCAACCTAATGTGGGGGGAACTATACTGCCAACCTAATGTGGGGGGAACTATACTGCCAACCTAATGTGGGGGGAACTATACTGCCAACCTAATGTGGGGGGAACTATACTGCCAACCTAATGTGGGGGAACATGCTGCCAACTAATGTGGGGGAACATGCTGCCTACCTAATTTGGGGGGAACTATACTGCCTACCTAATGTGGGGGGAACTATACTGCCAACCTAATGTGGGGGAACATGCTGCCTACCTAATGTGGGGGGAACTACAAGGTACTGTACATTGCGGTAGGAGGAGTAGTCTTATATGGCAAGTATATCCCAAACTCTACATTTTAACTGTAAAAGTTGGGGGTCGTCTTATACACCCAGTCATCTTATACGCTGGCATATACGGTATGTGGGGGGGGGGGGTCCTACAGATACAACCGGCCCTTTGAGGGTGACCAAACTGCTGATGCGGCCCCCGATGAATTTGAGTTTGACACCCCTGATATAGTGGCTGAATGACACAGCCTGGAGTTGGCGGCAGTATGAGGAGACCACATAGTGGCTGAATGACACAGCCTGGAGTTGGCGGCAGTATATAGTGGCTGAATGACACAGCCTGGAGGTGACAGCAGCATGAGGAGAACGTATGGTGGCAGTATGAGACCGCTTGGAGCGGGCATTAGCATGAGGAGAACATATGGTGGCAGAATGAGACAGCCTGGAGGTGGCAGCAGTATCAGGAGTCCTGAAAGGGACTAGGTGACAGAGTGGTGCGGTGAGTGGCACTACCAGTACCTGGTGACGAAGGTGGGTGGACAAAGGAGAACTTGGCATCAGATGTGTGGCATCAGGCGCGTGGCAGGATCAGAATTGTAGCTGAAGCATGTAGGCAGAAGAAAACGGTCTCTTTACTCATCAGCAACTGTAGACTAAGGCTGCTGCTGATGGAGCTGGTACCGCTCCTGCCACCCCACCCCTCCCCAGCAGCCATGGCACTGGAAAGTGAGCATAGAGGACCCCCTGAGTCAGATCTATGAGAGGATGGACGATGGCGCAGATAGGCATTAACCAACTGAATACGTAGGATGTCTCTGTAGTAGGTCAGTTTGTCCTCCCTCTCAATGGGTTTAAAATTTTTTCCCATTTTGTGCCGTAGCGAGGGTCCAATAAGGTGGAGATCCAGAAGCCATCCTGCTGTCGAATGGTGACAATTCGGCTGTCACTACGCAAGCAAGTGAGCCATTTGTGTATGTGACTCGGAGGGACTCCCTGCCTCCATCTCCACTGCATACTAACACAGTGTGTCTGGGTCCTCTGTCTCGCCTTCCTCATAACCCTCTATCTCCTCTAGCTGCTCCTGCTCCTCCTCTCCTGTCAGATGACTAGAAAAACTGCCCATCTCAAGAAACCTAAACTGTGCTCCACTGTGCCCCTCCCCATTCAGTTTAGCTCCGCAGGGCTCATGTGACCCTGAGATATGGAAGCGCCATGTCTCCAGTGCCCTGACCAGCCATTGTTTCCAACACGTGTTGTAGTAGATGAAGCAGTGGAATGACGTTGTTCATCCCATAATCCTGGTGACTGACTAATAATGTGGCTTGCTCAAAGGGCCTGAGCAAACGGCAGGTGTCAAGTATGAGCTGCCACTGGTTGACATTGAAGTCACACAGGGGAGTCCCCCTATCCGCTTGGATCATCAAGAAATCGGTGATGGCTTTCCTCTGTTCATATAGTCAGTCCAACATTTGGAGGGTGGAATTCCATCGTGTGGAAACGTCGCAAATCAGACTATGTTGGGGGATGCCGTTCTGATGCTGAAACTCAAGGAGGGTGTGCTTTGCGGTGTACAAGTGGCTGAAGTAAATGCAAAGTTTCCTTCCCATTGTTAGGATGTCTTGCAGATGGGGGGAACACTTCAGGAACGGCTTGGCAACCACATTGAACACGTGTGCCATGCAGGGCGCATGTCTCAGGCTTCCTTGTCGCAGTGCAGACAAGATGTTCTTCCCATTGTTAAGATGTCTTGCAGATGGGGGACACACCTGATGTCCTCCTCAGGTTCCTCAAAAGTGTCTGCTTCAGGAGCCTGAACGCTTGCAAAACCACCTCCCACGCGCTACTCTCCTTATCACTACTTGCCCGTCTAGCGGAGGAGGCGGCGTATGTCTCCTCCACTTCTTGACTGGGCAGCAGCTGCTGACTGTTCACTAGTAGATTGTCCTCACTAAACAGCGGAGCTGAACCCACAGTATAAGACACTTCTGTGGGGGAGGGAACAGCATAGGACAGTGGCAATGAGAGAACAGGGACTGCTCCCTGGCCATGCCAACTGAGGGTTGTGTCTGGGGAACCCACCAACTGTTGACTGGGGGTGTCAGATGTCACTTGTGATGAAGTAGTTAACCAATCGATGACTGCATATGGGTTGCTGGTCGAGACATGACCTTTAGCTGATACCGGAAGCTCAGGCCTCTCGCTGCGACTCCTGCTGCCACTCACCCCTAGTCTGGGGCGACCTCTGCCTGAGGAATTTAGGCCTCTGCCATTCCTCTGTGCATGTCCTGGCACTTCTCTGCCTGACCCACTTAGTGCATATATGAGGGGAGTAAAATGCGCTCCACTAAGCTTAAAACAGTATTTGTCTACAACACCAGCAGGTGTGTACTTTTGGCTGGCCTTTCACAGTATATAGACTGCTAAAACTTTAACAAGAACAAAATAGTAAACCACTTAGATGTATGTATGTGGTATGCACTTATGAGGGAAGGACAATGCGCTCGCTCCACTACGCTTAAAACAGTATTTGTCTACAACACCAGCAGGTGTGTACTTTTGGCTGGCCTTTCACAGTATCTAGGCCCTTAAGACTTTAACAAAAACAAAACAGTACACCACTGAGAGTGGCTGAAGTGCATGCAAAGTTTCCGTCCCATTGTTAGGATGTCTCGCAGATGGGGGAACATTTCAGGAACTGCTTCACAACCAGATTGAACACATGTGCCATGCAGGGCATATGTCTCAGGCTTCCTTGTCGTAGCGCAGACAAGATGTTCTTCCCGTTGTCGGTCACCATGGTTCCCATTTCCAGTTTTCGTGGAGTAAGCCATGATTCAATTTCTTGATGAATGACTTTTAGCAGTTCCTCCACTGTGTGACTCTGTTCGCCAAGGCAAACCATGTGAAGAACAGCGTGACACTGCCGTGCCCTGCACACAGTCTGAGGACATGGTAGAGGATGAGGAGGCGGAGTCGCACACTGTCACAGGACCAATGGCCTGAGAGCGTGGAGGCGGAAGCAGCATGATCTATCCAAGTTGCTGTTGTGGCTGTGCAGGAACCATATTCACCCAGTGGGCAGTAAAGGACATGTATTGTCCCTGACCGCAGTTATAGTTCCACCCGTCGGTGCTGCCGTTCACTTTGGTACACACTGACAGGCTCAAGGACTGGCCCACCTTCTGTTCCACAAAATTGTGCAGGACTGGTACTGCCTTCTTCGCAAAGAAGTGACTGCTTGGGACTCTCCACCTCGGTTCAGCACAAGCCATCAGTTCTCTGAAAGGTGCAGAGTCCACCACTTGAAAAGGGAGGGACTGCAGCACCAGCAACTTGGAGCACATTCAGCTTCTGTGCCGTTGTAGTGGGCGCATACTGTTTTCTCTTGAACTGGGCTTTACCGATGGATTGCTGGCAGAATGACTGACTCGAAGTAGGAGGAGCAGGAGCATTTGGAGCGACAGAAGATGGGTATGACACACATCTCCCTTTGGCTGAAGTGGTGGAGCTTTGGCTGGCCTTTCACAGTATCTAGGCCCTTAAGACTTTAATAGGGACAAAATAGTACACCACTGAGATTTACGTATGTGGTATGCACTTATGAGGGGAGGAAAATGCCCTTTACAACACTTAAAACAGTATTTGTGTACAACACCAGCATGTGTGTACTTTTTGCTGGCCTTTCCCAGTATCTAGGCCCTTAAGACTTTAACAGGAACAAAATGGTACACCACTTAGATGTACGTATGGGGTATAAACTTATGAGGGGAGGACAATGTGCTCCAGTTAAAACAGTATTTGTCTACAACACCAGCAGTACACACAAGTGCTGCAGCGCACAGTCGCTGTGTACTACACCCAAAATTGTACAGTACTTTCTCTCTCAATCTCACTCCCTTCCCTATCAGTTCTTCTAGGCTGGATTTGGACTGCCTGGATAGGCAGAATCAACATAATCAAAATTAACCTTCTCCCCAAATTTCTATACCTCTTTCAGACCCTTCCTGTTTTCCTCTCTTATTCTTTCTTTTCTACACTGACATATCTTCTTACTAACTTTGTCTGGTCCCATAAACCACCTTGGATAGCTTACTGGATTCTTGTCAGGCATAAGAAAGGATGGGGGGGGGCGTGGTCTGGCCGCTGGAGGTGACGGCCGCTTAAACACACTGCTCGGCAGCCCTTTCTCAGATAAGTGCCACTATACCCTGCAAGCGACCCTGGGAACGACTTGGTTGTACTTGGGAAGTACCATGGCATCATCCGGCAGGAATAGAGCTAACAAGCCGGGGGACGACGGGACTTTAATGCAGTTTTTCAGCCAGGAGTCCTAAGCGGCGTGGGGGAGCAAAGATGGCGCCGCCTCGATCCCATCCCAGCGTTTCACCGCTAGTCCAGGATCTCACCGCTCCACAGCCTCGGGTCCCTCGGTCCTTGCTGCCGACCATTCGGAACCCTCACATCATCCCTCTAGAGCAGGAGCAGCCTGTTTCTTACCTGCTGACTTGGCCTCCCCAGACTGCAACACCGCGTCACACATGGCGCCTGACAGGGAGGCCGATGATACTATCCTGTTGCCGCCGGGCGAGATCACCGGGCTCCTGGATGAGTGCACTAAACTTCCACGCTGCTGCTCGGCCTCATCTCCCATATCAGCCTCGTAAAACAAAGACCGAGACTCACTGAAGAAGTGACTGAATCCTGGGATACAGATCCTGTTGGGGCTGGAGGGGATGAGGTGGAAGAATGCGACCTGTTTGCTTCTTACCAGACATCTGACAAGACTCTGTCAGAGACAGCATTGAAGGACATGCTCCTGCTGCTCCGTTCTTCATTACATAAGGACTTTTCCACATTGCTGTATCCTGTTCGGTCCTCTGTTGCGGCCCTGGGGAAGAAGGTCAGTCACATAGAGTCTAAGATGGCTTCCTTTGCTGCCTCCCATAATAGCCTTGTTGATGCTCACAATGCTCTGGAGGACAGAGTCTCTGCCATACAAGATAAGATGGTTGACTCTGAAGACCGCAACATGAGAAATAATATAAAATTCAGAGGCATTGCAGAGGCAATCCCTAACTCGCAGCTGCCGAAATATGTGAGGGAACTGATTAAACACTTCTTGTCCGATTTGGAGGTGTTTGAATATAGTATTGACCGTGCCCACAGGGTAGCGAAACCTAAATCTTTACCTGAAGCCCTCCCCAGATGTACTGGCCAGGTACACCTTCTACAAGATGAAAGATCTTTTACTACAATATTCAAGGCGATGCAAATCACTGCCGGCTCCTTATGAGGACATTCAACTCTATGTCGATTTATCGGCTGCAACTCTCCAGGCTAGGAGAGCCTTCCACCCTGTGACTCAGGAATTGAGGCCTAATGGCATTCCCTACACCTGGGGATTACCCACTAAATTTCTGGTGACTTATCACAACAAGCTGCATGTTTTTTCTTCAGTTCCAGATGGCCTAGCCGTGCTTCAAGGATGGGTACTCTCACCTGATGGACGCAGAAGTCTGTCTGATCGTCCGCCGGACTCGGGCTCCCCGGCACCGACTTGACTCCGGCTGCTTTCGTGTTTACCATTATTACTGTGGTCCCTACGGGTTTGTTCCATTTGATCTGATATAATGATCTGAGTGATATGATGTGTGGTTATTTCATTAGCCGTAACTTTTCTAACCCACGTTCCCAACTATGGGTGCTGTCCTTTGATTAACACCGATCTTTTCATCTACTTTTGTTTATTGATTGTTCCTGTTCCCTAGTATACTTATTATAGCCTGCTATTTTTTGTACCATAGCATAACAAGCATTTGTATATGGTTTAGACTGTGTATCAGTAGTTCTCTCCAACATCTCTCCTACCTTCTTCTTCTTTTTCCCCCTTTTTCCTTACCTCCCTCTTTTTCTATCCCCTTCTTTTTCTGCCCCCTTCCACTTCTTTTCCTTAGTCTTTCTGACGTCCTTTGAGTGCACGCCATGGGTATAGATGTTTTCTCGCTAAATGTAAATGGACTGAATAGTCCGCAAAAGCGGAATTTTCTGTGGAGAGAAGCTTTGAGACACCATGTTGATGTCCTTTGTGTTCAGGAAAACCCACCGCGGCTCTGCCAAAGAAAATTCACGATTGTCATATCCTCCACATAGTCCAAAAAGAAGAAGGTGGTAGCAGAAGCAGCAGTAGCCGGTAAGTTACGTCTCCCTGCACCATGGCAGGTTCTGCTCAGAGGCCTGATCACGGAGAGAGCGGCGTCCCAGTGAGTAACAGCCAAGCTGTATAAAGGATTTTTCACAGGACCTCACATGTCCCCCACATATAATAATGCCCCCCTCACATGTCCCCCATATATAATAATGCCCCCCTCACATTTCCCCCACATATAATAATGCCCCCCCTCACATGTCCCTCACATATAATAATGCCCCCTCACATGGCCCCCTCACATATTAATGCCCCCCTCAAATGGCCCCCTCACATATTAATGCCCCCCTCACATGGCCCCCACACATATTAATGCCCCCTCACATGGCCCCCACACATATTAATGCCCCCTCACATGGCCCCCTCACATATTAATGCCCCCTCACATAGCCCCCTTGTATATTAATGCCCCCTCACATATTAATGCCCCCTCACATATTAATGCCACCCTCACATATTAATGCCCCTCACATATTAATGCCTCCTCGCATATTAATGCCCCCCTCACATATTAATGCCCCCACATACAATAATGCCCCCTCACATAATAATGCCCCCAGCAAAAAAAAAAAAAAACACTCACCTCTGTCTTGTTCCCCCGCAGCTCTTGTTCTCTCCTCTTCTGACAGCCTCCGCAGAGCCGCTGCCGCACAGAAAGCCCGGGATGGAGTGACAGGACGGAGCCACCGGCTCCTTCTTGTTACGTCAGCTGCCGGACCGAGTGCACGCTCAACGCTGTGTGCGTCTTAAAGGCGGACTCAGTGTTAAAAGCTGCGGTCGCTCGACAGGTGTCCCGGATCTGCTGGCGTCCCGGATCCTTCACCTGTTGGCCCAGTCGCAGGGGGAACGATGGGGCCCGCAGGGGAATGGTCCGGTTATGCACATGCAGGGACTGTGCCAGCACCGGTCCCAGCATGTTGCAACCCTCGGTCTGTGCGGCCGTTTGTGCAGGCGCCGGGCCTATTTTAACGCAGGGGCCTGGAGCTGCCGCTCCATCCGCCCCTACGTTAATCCAGCCCTGTGTTTATGTGATATTGCTCTGTATGAGTGTAACTCTCATTCACAGCTCCCTGCCATCCTGATGACGTCAATCGTGACAGATTGACAGAAACGCATTGAAGGCGCAAGCATTAGAGGGATTTTGTCCCAAGTGAGACTGACACTTGTATAGCAACTGTTGTCCTTTATAGGACTCTACCTGTGGCTAAAATAAATTCTGAGTAGATATTTCGAGTATTTAGTTAGCCTGTGATTTTATAACTTTTTAAATGGGAATGAGCTCACGGTAATTTTTGGTGTGTTTTAAAAAAAAACACTCATTAAAAGTTACGTCTTAAGCACTATCTATCTTTAATAATTTTTTTATTATAGATCTCCAAAAGTTCGGGCAGCAACCAGGGCCACTCTTCATATATGGAGACAGAGGCTGCTCGCAACATGGGGATAAAGATTTGATTGATGCGCTCACAGAGCCCGTTCCCTTGGGGGTGGTAAGCAGTAGTCTGGAGTTTCTTACAGGCATGGAATGGACACAGCTCTTGGAAGAGTTGGGCCTCAAAGGCCGTTCCATGGTCTGTCAGGACAGATTCCACACACCCAAGGGTTTGCACCCAATTGGAATAGAACATCCGGGCCGCTGCCCTGGCTGTGAGGTCCTAAACGGATACGATGACAACCCACTTAGAGTAGTGATCCACCATGGTGAGAGCATAAGTGTACCCGGACCGGGTAGCAGACAACTTGACATGGTCTAGCGCGACCAACTGGTTGGGCATTTCACTCTGGATGGAATGGAGGGGTGTTCTTGCGTCCTTGCGCACATTCTTAGTGATGTTACAGCCTGCACATTCAATGCATCATTTCTCAACATCGCTCCGCATTCCGATCCAATAGACTCTTTCCCTGACAGTAGCTTCGGTCTTGTGGACTCCAAATTGTCCTGACTGATCATGATATGCATTGAGCACCATCACCACAGACGTTTCAGCTTGTAGACGGGTTGGTACCTTTTTCGCCAGGAGGTTGTCCAACAGTCTCAACTTTCATCTAGAAGAGTCTTCTAAGTGTATAAGTCTTCTTTAACCTTTTCGGACTTGGGTTCACCATCCATGAGGGCGGTCACAACATTCTGGTTCAAAAGCCGTTGGTAAAAAGGGGGCATCTCCAAGTCTTCCCACACATCTTCGACAGGGGGTTCTTTGCTGGGGGTAAACCTAAACAGTACCTCGGCATTGACATTCGACTTGCCCCTTCTGTACTTGATGGTGAAACTGTAATTGGCTAATCTTGAAGCCATGTTGTTTGATGGCACCTAATTTAGCAGTGTTAAGGTGTGCCAACAGGTTATTATCTGTCTAGACAGTGAAGTGTGTGGCAGCCAAATAGTCTTTGAACTTTTCGGTCAAGGCCCACACTTGGTCAAGAAGTTACAACTTGAATGAGCTGTAATTTGCATAGTTCTTCTCTGCCCCTCGCAGGTTACGACTGGCATAAGCAATCACTCTCTCTTGCCCCTCTTGGACTTGGGACAGGACAGGTCCCAGACCCTCAAAACTGGCATATGTATATATCCGGAACGGCTGACTGTAGTCTGGATACGCCAAGATGGGTGTTCTGTCAGCAGACGTTTAAGAGCTTGTAATGTTGTTACTTGTTCTTCAGCCCATTCAATAGGTAGTCTTCCATTGTAGTTCTCCTTCGCCGTACCCCGTAAGAGTGCTGTGAGGGGTTCTGCAATCTGGGCGAAGTGGGGAATGAAGCAGTGATAGTAGCCGGAAAATTCCAGGAAGCTCCTGACATCTTTCTCCATGCTCGGGGTAGGCCAGTTCTTGATAACTTCCACCTTTTCAGTATTGGCTCTGACAACATAACCCAAGTAGTGAACCTGAGGTTTAAGCAGATGACACTTTGAAGGCTTGATCTTCAGCCCATGCTTGATCAGGACTTGGAAGATGTCTGACAGATGTCTGAGGTGTTCCTGGTAGGACTTGGAATACACAATGACATCGTCCAGGTACAATAGGACACTTTGAAAATTCAGATGGCCCAGGCACCTTTCCATCAAATGCTGGAACGTAACAGGGGCGTTGCACAGTCCAAACTGCATACTTTTAAACTCGAACAGTCCCATCACGAAGGCGGTCTTCTCCCGATCCTCCACGGCCATGGGCACTTGCCAATATCCACTGGTTAAGTCTAGGGTGGAGAAGTAAGCAGTCGACCCGAGGGCGGTGAGTGACTCCTCGATCCTTGGCAATGGATAAGCATCCTTGTCTGTGACATTGTTCAATTTCCTGTAGTCGACACAGAAGCGGATGGTTCCATCCTTTTTCTTGACTAGGACAAGTAGTGCCATCCAGGGCTTCTGACTCTCTTGGATCACATCTGCCTCTTTCGTATCGGCCAGCATTTTCTTGACAGTCTGATACATGCCTGGCGTGACCGGGCGGTGTCTTTCCTTAATAGGTGGGCTGTCACCTGTGAGGATACGGTGCTGGATCATTGAAGTCAGCCCGAAGTCTGTGGGGTGCTTGCTGAAAGCCTCATGGTAACTATTTGCCACATTAATGATTCAGTTGACTTTGTCCCTTGGGGTAGTATCATCTCCAACTTGGAGTTGCGCCCACCAGGGCTCAGGAAGACTTGTACCGGAACCTTCAGCCACTTGAGTTGAACGTTGTTGGGTCACCAGATGTTCTGTCACAATGTCTTTCGACTCTAGGAGGTACAGATGTGCTACAGGATTGTATTTGGGTAAGACAGTAGCAGAATCAGAAAGGTTTACTAACCGCACCGGGCTTTCCCATTGGTTTCAGTGACAAGGCTTCTCGCAGCTCGAACAAGAGGAAGATCTTCCAATTGCACATGTTCCAGCAGGGCTTAGTAGTCCCTATTCTTGACCCCGGGACGTGTGTGACACCAGATGATGGTTGGGTTGTAAGGTCACCGACCTGATGTCTTGAACTTGTACTCTACAGATTTCACCTTGCTTGTTGGCAACCTTCTGCTCCTATATTCCCATATAAAAAATGCACTTCACACCATAGATTCAGTGTTCTCCAGCAAATCACTTTACTTTAGCCGCATGTTTCCATACAAAAACGTATTTTACGGACATATTGTGATAGAACACATCATATTTACCCAGTGCTCAACGCTGATGAGGTCTACGGCATTAATGTCCATGCTGGCCGTACCTCCTGCCTTCTTGTCCGAACAGCAGATGACTGCTCACCCGAAGGTGAGGGAACCAGGCGACGTTTCAGGATCTCTCCCTTTCTGAAGCCTAATGTGAATGAACCCACAACCGCTACTTATGCATCGTACTCTCGCGAGATTTAATATCTATAAAGTTAAAATCATATAAAATAATCAAATACAATGGCAGGTATTATTCCCATAGAATGTTACATCGGTTAAGCATATAATATACACCAATATCATACAAAAATTACAAAAATATTTTTTTCTTCTTTTTTCTCATAAAAATACATTAAAATTGCAGTTTTCATTAATGCCTTTCGGGGACATGGAATTTAATTTAGTGATCCGGAATACTTCCCTTTTTAATAATTTTTTTTTAATTTCTTCATTTCCTGAACCATATATTTCCTCCAGCATTATCCATTTTAAATCACATATTTGATGATTATTTTCCAAAAAATGTCTTGCAACACTAGTTTCTCCAAATTTTGTATTCTCTACTCCCTTTTCTTGTATTACCTTTTTTGCCATAGTTTTGATTGCACTTTTATGCTCGTTAATACGAATTTTAATAGGTCTAGATGTTTAGCCTATATATACCATACCACATGAACACCTGATAAGGTAGATAACTTGTTTTGTATCACAAGTGAACCATCCCCGTATAGGGAAATTAGTCCCTTTCATTGGATGAGTCACTGTGTCACCTTTTACAATGCCATTGTAGTTCTGACAAGAACCGCATGGAAATGTACCATTTTGTGTCGCTTTTAAAAAGGTTTGTCTAGAAATCCGTTTTTTCTTTATGTCTGCTGTTACTAACATGTCTTCTATTGATTTCCCTTTCCGATATATGAATTTAGGTTTATTTTTAAACAAAACTCCATTTTTTGGGTCTGCTTTAAGCTTACCCCAATATTTGTTTATCACCTTTTTTTTACAAATTTTGAATGCCCATACTGAAAAAAATGTATTTTCATCTTTTTTCATGTTTTTCTTTTCATTTCTTTTCCTTAGCTGTTTCCTGGGTATTTCATCAACCTCCTTTCCTGCTTCTTCAATCAATTTTTTGCTATAACCTCTTTGCACAAATTTATTAGTCAATTTCTCTTTATTTCTTTCATATTCATCTTGTGTACTGCAAATTCTTTTAGCTCTCACTATCTGGCCCTTATGGATCCCCCTAAAAACCTGTGGTGCATGTCCACTTTTTCTATGGAGCAGATTATTCCTGTCAGTCTCAATAGAGAACAGTGAGGTTTCTAATTTATCGTTTATTTTAGTAATATGTACATCTAAGTAGTGTATTTCTTTTTGACTATTTTCACATGTGAACTCAATCAATGGATGACAGTTATTCAAAAATGTTATGTATTCCTCCAATTTGGGACACGTGCCCGACCATAGGATGAACACATCGTCCACGAATTGGAGCCAAGTAATAATATGCTTTCCCAATGGACTTGCTGCAACAAACTGTTTCTCAAATCTATCCATGAAAATATTTGCGACACTGGGGGCCACTGGGGAGCCCATCGAAGTTCCTTGTTGCTGCATAAAGAATTAATCTCCAAATCGAAAATAATTCTTGTTTAAAATCAGTTCAATCAAGTCCATTAGGAATCTAATTTTTCTATTGTCTAATGTGCTGTCTTTTATTAATTCCTCTTTAATCGCCAACACACCTTCATCTGTTGGTATATTTGTATACAGGCTCTTGATGTCCATGGTACATAACCACGTCTCATTCGTGACATCAAAACCCTGTATAGAATCCCAAAAAATGTTTGTGTCTTTCAGACAATTAGGCAACTTTTTTTTTACAGTTTTCTGTAGGTACTTATCCACATGAACAGCCAGTGGATAAAGGACTGAGTCGACCCCCGAGACTATGGGGCGTCCCAGGGGCCGACTCATATCCTTGTGGATCTTTGGTAATAAGTAGAGAACAGGCACCCTAGGTGCAATGTTGCTGAGGGCTTCTTTAACGTCTACAGTTATTATGTTGTTAGTAACTGCATCTTCTAACACCATATCAACCTCTTTCTTAATATCCTTAGTTGGATCACATTTAAGTTTGTAATACACCCCTTTTTCATTTAAATGGCGCTGTGCTTCTGCCATATAAAATTGTTTAGCCTGTACAATCATTTCTCCGCCTTTATCAGCTTTTTTCACAATAATTCTTTGATCTTCTTGCAATTCCTATGGCAAAAAAGGTAATACAAGAAAAGGGGTTAGAGAATACAAAATTTGGAGAAACTAGTGTTGCAAGACATTCTTTTGGGAAAATAATTCTCAAATATGTGATTTAAAATGGATGTTGCTGGAGGAAATGTATGATTCAGGAAATGAAGAAATTAAAAAGAAATTATTAAAAAGGGAAGTATACTGGATCACTAAATTAAATTCCATGTCCCCGAATGGAATTAATGAAAACTGCAATTTTAATGTATTTTTATGAGAAAAAAGAAGAAAAAATATTTTTGTAATTTTTGTAACTTTTATATGATATTAGTGTATATTATATGCTTAACCGATGTAACATTCTATGGGAATAATATCTGCCATTGTATTTGATTACTTTATATGATTTTAACTTTATAGAATATGAAATCTCGTGAGAGTACGATGTATAAGTAGCGGTGGTGGGTTCATTCATATTAGGCTTGAGAAAGGGAAAGATCATGAAACGTCGCCTGGTTCCCTCACCTCCGGGTGAGCAGTCATCCGCTGTTCGGACAAGAAGGCAGGAGGTATGGCCAGCATGGACATTATTGCATGGAGCTCCGTCTGGAGTTTGAAGTAATGCCGTAGACCTCATCAGCGACAAACACTGGGTGAATATAATGTGTTCAATCACACTATGTCCGTAAAATAAGTTTTTGTATGGAAACATGTGGCTAAAATAAAGTGATTTGCTGGAGAACACTGAATCTATGGTTTGAAGTGCATTTTTTATATGGGACTATGTTGTGCTGAGAAACTGTGGAGACTCAGGTGCACAACACCAAACCCAGGTGCTGATTACACCCTCTATTTTATTTATATTGAAAAACTTCTGCTCCTCCTGTAGGACTTTCAAGTGGTGCTGTGCAGCCCGCTGGCCTGAAGGGGACAGACGGGGAAGAGAGGCATGCATGGCATCTGATATTTCAGCAACATTTCTTTCATAATGATCATCCCCAATATAAACTTGGCAGACCCCTTTTCTGTCACATTAGTTACAATCACTCCCTGCCCGTTAAGTACATGCTTTCCCAACTGAATGGTTGCCTCCCAGTATCCTTGTCTGGGGACTGGTTGCCCATTACCTGCAACTACTCTGAAGTTAACATCATCAGGCTCACACAATAAACTAGCATCCCAATGCTGCTAGAAAACATTCTTAGATATAGGAGACACTTACGACCTGTAATTATCAATGCCTCCAACGGTACACCTTCCACAACCATTTTTACATAGGGGCAGTGTCACAGCGAGCGCTCCGGTCCCCCCTTCGGTCCGGTCCGGTTCCTCGGCCCCCCTCCTCGGGATCCCAGCGCTTCCCGGTCAGATGCGCTGACCGGGAGCACGGGTCCTCTTGTGTCGGGGACGCGGCTGCCGTGGCGGCTGGTCCCCGCTCACACGCCGCGTCCTGATCTGTCTTACCTTCCTCCTCGCTCCCTGTGCTGACAGTCTCTGCCTCCCGGCGCGCACGGCCCCGCTCTCTAGGGCGCGCGCGCTGGCTTCTGTAAATTTAAAGGGCCAGCGCACCATTGATTGGTGCGCTGGTTACTGACCCCTGTCCCTTCCCAATAAATGTAACCTGCCTCTTCCTGCCCTTGCCGGATCTTTGTGCCCTTGTGCCTCACAGAAAGCGTTCCCTGTAGCCTTGTATTGCCTTGCCTGTTGCCGAACCCGTTGCTACCGACTACTCGCTTTTGAACCCTTGCCGCCTGCCCTGACCTTTGCTACGTCCAACTACGCTCTTTCCTGCTCCCTGTGTACCACGCCATATCAGCTGCCAGAGAGGTCGAGTCGTTACTGGGGGACATGACCTGGTAGTTACCGCCGCAGCAAATCCATCCCGCTTTGCGGCGGGCTCTGGTGAAGACCAGTAACTGCTTAGAACCGATCCCTCAGTACGACCCGTGCCATTGCCTCTCTGGTCTAGAGGATCCACTACCTGTCCTGCCGGTTCGTGACAGTAAGATCCGGCCATGGATCCCGCTGATGTTCCCCTGCCAAGCCTAGCGGACCTCACCTCCATTGTGGCCCAGCAGGGTCAACAGCTGGCTCAGCTGACCGCTATGATGCAGCAGCTTCTGCCTTCTCAGCAACAGCCAGTCCCTCCGTCTGCACCTGCTACATCACCTACGCCTGCAGTAACCACCAGTTCCAGAATCCGTTTGTCCCTGCCTGACAAGTATGATGGAGATCCGAAGCAGTGCCGTGGGTTCCTGTCGCAGTGCTCTCTACACCTCGAGCTACTGTCCAACCAATTCCCTTCTGAGCGAGCCAAGGTAGCCTTTATCCTCAGTTTGCTGTTTGGGAAGGCTCTGGCCTGGGCTACACCACTATGGGACCGCGCTGATCCAGCCACCTCTTCCGTCCAGAACTTCTGCCAGGAGTTCAGGAATGTTTTCGAGGAACCTGCCCGGGTTACGTCCGCAGAGACTGCCTTATTAAACTTGACCCAAGGAGGTTCTACCGTGGGTGACTATACCATTCAGTTCTGCACCCTAGCTTCTGAACTGAACTGGAACAATGAAGCCCTTTGGGCCACCTTCAAGAAGGGACTTAACAGCGAGATAAAGGACGTTCTGGCTGCACGTGAGCTACCTTCCACCCTTAGTGACCTCATCTTGCTGGCCACTAGGATAGACAAGCGTTTCACCGAGAGACATGAGAAACTCCTCCTGGAAAAGGAAAAAGCTTGTCCTAGATGCTACCCTCGTCTGGCTGCTGTTTTTCTGCATCCACCTCAACCCGTTACTGGGCCTCCCACAGTGGAAGCCATGCAGGTGGATCGGTCGTGCCTGACTCCGCAAGAACGAAGCCGTCGCAGAGACGAGAACCTGTGTCTTTACTGTGCCCGTACCGAGCACTTCCTAAGAGATTGTCCTCTACGTCCTTCGCGTTCGGGAAACGCTTGCACCTAGTAAACGTGGGAGAGGCGTTGCTAGGTGTGGACTCTTCCTCTTCACTCATCATACCCGTGCAGTTGTCCCTCTCTTCCAAGTCCTCTTTTTCCACTGCCGCCTTCTTGGATTCCGGTTCAGCTGGCAACTTCATCCACGGCTCCTTGGTAGACAAGTACCGTATTCCAATAGTCCGTCTACCCAAGCTGCTCTTCATCTCTACTGTTAACGGAGAGAGACTCTCTGCCACGGTGCAGTACCGCACCCAGCCTCTGCAGATGGGCATTGGGATATTCCATACAGAGACTTTGGAGTTCTTTGTCCTTCCCTTCTGCTCTTCCGAACTCCTCCTGGGCCTGCCGTGGCTTCAACGTCATTCTCCTGTCCTGAATTGGTCCACTGGGGAGATTTTGCGGCTCCTCCTATTCTGACCGGTGTCTCAAGTCTGTTCTTGTCAAATGGGACCCGCAAGTTTCTCCGCCTCCTGGTCTGCCCGAGCCATACCACTCCTTTGCGGATGTCTTCTGCAAGAAACAAGCCAAGGTCCTTCCTCCTCACAGACCCTATGATTGTTCGATCGACCTCATACCCGGCTCTACTCCACCCCGGGGCAGAATTTATCCTCTCTCACCTCCTGAGACTCTTGCCATGTCTGACTATATACGAGAGAACCTACAGAGAGGATTCATAAGAAAGTCTTCTTCTCCCGTTGGGGCAGGTTTCTTCTTCGTGACTAAAAAGGACAGTTCCCTCCAACCCTGCATCGACTAGAGAGGACTTAAAATTACCATCAGGAACTGTTATCCTCTGCCCCTAATCCCTGAAATTTTCGATTGTCTCCGAGGGGCAAAGGTCTTCACCAAATTGGATCTTCGTGGGGCCTATAATTTGATCCGTATCCGTGAGGGAGACGAGTGGAATACCACCTTTAACACAAGGGACGGCCATTTCGTGTACCTGGTAATGCCGTTCGGCCTCTGTAATGCGCCTGCCGTCTTCCAGGAATACGTCAACGATATTTTCAGGGACTTACTTTACACCTGCATGGTCGTATACTTGGATGACATCCTTGTCTTTTCCTCCAATTTGGACCAACACCTGGTCCATGTGCGACAAGTTGTCACTCGTCTTAGGAGAAACCGCCTATATGCCAAGATTGAAAAATGTATTTTTGAACGGTCCTCCATGCCTTTCCTGGGGTACATTATCTCAGCCCAAGGGCTTCAAATGGACCCAGCCAAACTCTCGGCAGTTCTGGATTGGCCACGCCCCTCAGGACTCCGAGCCATACAAAGATTTCTGGGCTTTGCTAATTACTACAGGCAATTCATCCCACACTATTCCACTCTGGTGGCCCCTATTATGGCTTTAACTAGAAAGGGTGCTAACCCTAAATCCTGGCCCCCCCCCCCAAGCTGAAGAGGCCTTCCAGTCCCTGAAAGCCGCCTTTGCCTCAGCACCTGTTCTCTCTAGACCAGATTCCATCAAGCCCTTCTCTCTTGAAGTGGATGCCTCCTCGGTTGGAGCCGGAGCTGTGCTCACCCAGAAGTCTACCAGGGCCAAGACTTTAACTTGTGGCTTCTTTTCGAAGACATTCTCTCCCGCAGAGAGAAATTATTCCATTGGGGACAGAGAACTGCTGGCTATTAAATTAACACTGAAGGAATGGAAATATCTACTCGAGGGCGCCACTCATCCCGTGAAAATCTTCACGGACCACAAGAACCTGGCTTATCTCCAGTCTGCTCAGAGACTAAATCCCCGTCAGGCTCGTTGGTCTCTGTTCTTCGCCCGCTTCAATTTTGAGATCCATTTCCATCCGGCTTGTAAGAACATTAGGGCAGATGCTCTGTCTCGCTCTTCTGATGTGGTGGGCGACGAGTTAACTCCTCAATATATTATCCCACCAGAACGCCTTATTGCCGTCGCTCCCGTGGACCTGCGCCTTCTTCCTCCTGGCAAAACCTACGTACCTCCACGTCAGCGGTTGCAAATTCTCAAGTGGGGCCACGCTTCTCCTTTTGCCGGTCATCCTGGGGTGCAAAAATCCCTCCAACTAATCTCCCAGAGGTACTGGTGGCCTTCTCTGGAGAAAGATGTCTCGGACTTCGTCCAAGCCTGTATGATTTGCGCCCGAGATAAATCACCTCGCCAGAAACCAGCGGGTCTCCTCTTACCCCTACCGGTTCCGGAAGTTCCCTGGTCTCACTGGACTTTGTTACTGATCTTCCCTCCTCCCATGGCACGTCTGTTATTTGGGTCGTGGTGGATCGCTTCTCCAAGATGGCTCACTTTGTGCCCCTGCCCGGTCTTCCCTCTGCACTCATACTGGCCAAACAATTCTTCCAACACATCTTCCCCCTTCATGGCCTTCCCAAACATATTGTCTCGGATCGAGGGGTACAATTTGTCTCCAAATTCTGGAGGGCTCTATGTGGTCAGCTCGGGATCAAATTGGACTTTTCTTCTTCATACCATCCTCAGTCTAACGGTCAAGTAGAACGGGTGAACCAAATATTGGGTGACTATCTGCGCCACTTTGTATCCTCTCACCATGACGATTGGGCAGATCTACTTCCCTGGGCGGAGATCTCCTACAACTACAAGCAATCTTCTGCCTCCAAAAAGTCTCCTTTCTTTGTAGTTTTTGGCCGTCATCCTCTTCCACCTCTGCCGTGGTATCCCTCTCCTTCTTCTGTACCTGCCATTGACAGTCTTGTACAGGACTTTTCCTCCATCTGGCGAGAGACTCACGCCGCTCTCCTCCGGAATTCCGCCCGGGTGACAAGGTGTGGATCTCCTCTAAGTACATCCGATTTAGGGTTCCAAGTTACAAGTTGGGCCCTCGTTACTTGGGGCCCTATAAAATCAAGAGTAGTATCAATCAAGTCTCTTATCAGCTCCATCTTCCTCCCTCCCTCCGAATTCATAATTCTTTCCATGTCTCCCTTCTTAACCTCTTAAGGACGCAGGGCGTATGGATACGCCCTGCATCCCGAGTCCTTAAGGACGCAGGGCGTATCCATACGCCCGTGGGAATTCCGGCCCCCACCGCTAGCCGGTTGGGGACCGGAGCCGGATGCCTGCTGAAATCGTTCAGCAGGTATCCCGGCATATCGCCCAGGGGGGTCATTATGCCCCCCCATATCGGCGATCGCCGCAGATCGCTGGACAATTCAGTCCAGCGATCTGCGGCGATTCCGGGTCAATCGGGTCAACAGCCAGAGACTGCAGGGGTGAGGTGGCACTGGTGCCACCTCACGATCGCCCTGATTCGTCGGCCGGACTACCGGCCGACCAATCAGGGCGCCTGCTGCAGGCGTCACTCCCGCTCCGCCCCTCTTCCGGAGGACGTGAGCAGGTGCGGGAAGACGACCCCGGGTGCTGGGGACCCCGATCCCCGGCGTCAATGTTGGGATCGGGGCCCCAGGTGCGACGGCGGCGGCGAGGGACAGCCGGCGATGGAGCAGCAGCAGGAGGTGAGTTACAGCCTCCTACTGTTGCTTAGCAAAAAAGGGCATGCTGGGAGCTGTAGTTATGCAACAGCAGGAGGCAGACCACCACAACTCCCAGCATTCCCTTATGGGCATGCTGGGACTTATGGTTTTGCAACAGCTGGAGGCACATTTTTTCTATGGAAAAGTGTACCTTCAGCTGTTGTATAACTACAACTCCCAGCTTGCACAAACAGCTAAAGTGCATGCTGGGAGTTGTAGTGGTGCATCTGCTGGTTGCATAACTACAACTCCCAGCATGCCCGTTGGCTGTCGGTGACTGCTGAGAGTTGTAGTTTTGCAACAGCTGAAGGCACACTGGTTGTGAAACTTAGAGTTTTTTTTTTTACCTAACTCAGTGTTTCAGGTGTGCCTCCAGCTGTTGCAAACTACAACTCCCAGCAGTCACCTTACACCATGCACCGTACATGCTGGGAGTTGTAGTTTTGCAACAGCTGGAGGCACACTGGTTTTGAAACACTGAGTAAGGTCACAAATTCTGTGATACATAGCCAGTGTGCCTACAGCTGTTGCAAAACTAAAACTCTCAGCATGTACAGTCTGTCAGCGCATGCTGGGAGTTGTAGTTTTGCAACAGCTGGATGTCCCCCCCAATGTGAATGTACAGGGTACACTCACATGGGCGGAGGCTTACAGTAAGTATCGGGCTGCAAGTTTGAGCCAGCGAGAAACTACTGTGAACCCCCGCCCGTGCGACTGTACCCTAAAAACACTACACTACACTACCACAAAAAATAAAATAAAAAGTAAAAAACACTACGTATACACATACCCCTACACAGCCCCCCTCCCCTCCCCAATAAAAATGAAAAACGTCTGGTACGCCACGGTTTCCAAAACGGAGCCTCCAGCTGTTGCAAAACAACAACTCCCAGTATTGTCGGACAGCCGTTGACTGTCCAGGCATGCTGCGAGTTTTGCAACAGCTGGAGGCACCCTGTTTGGGAATCACTGGCGTAGAATACCCCTATGTCCACCCCTATGCAATCCCTAATTTAGGCCTCAAATGCGCATGGCGCCCTCACTTTGGAGCCCTGTCGTATTTCAAGGCAACAGTTAAGGGTCACATATGGGGTATCGCCGTACTCGGGAGAAATTGGGCTTAAAAGTTTGGGGGTATTTTCTGCTTTTACCCTTTTTAAAAATGTAAAGTTTTTGGGAAAAGAAGCATTTTAGGTAAAAATTTTTTTTTTTTTTTTTACATATGCAATAGTCGTGAAACGCCTGTGGGGTATTAAGGTTCACTTAACCCCTTGTTAGGTTCCCTGAGGGGTCTAGTTTCCAAAATGGTATGCCATGTGGGTGTTTTTGCTGTCCTGGCACCATAGGGGCTTCCTAAATGCGGCATGCCCCCAGAGCAAAATTTCCTTCAAAAAAGCCAAATGTGACTCCTTCTCTTCTGAGACTTGTAGTGCGCCAGCAGAGCACTTTTCACCCCCATATGGGGTGTTTCTGAATCGGGAGAAATTGGGCTTCAAATTTTGGGGGGTATTTTCTGCTATTACCCTTTTTAAAAATGTTAAACTTTAGGGAAACCAAGCATTTTAGGTAAAAAAATTTTTTTTTTTTTACATATGCAAAAGTCGTGAATCACCTGTGGGGTATTAAGGTTCACATTACCCCTTGTTACGTTCCCCGAGGGGTCTAGTTTCCAAAATGGTATGCCATGTGGGTGTTTTTGCTGTTCTGGCACCATAGGGGCTTCCTAAATGTGACATGCCCCCCAAAAACCATTTGACGCTCCTTCCCTTCTGAGCCCTCTACTGCGCCCGCCGAACACTTTACATAGACATATGAGGTATGTGCTTACTCGAGAGAAATTGGGTTTCAAATACAAGTAAAAATTTTCTCCTTTTTACCCCTTGCAAAAATTCAAAAATTGGGTCTACAAGAACATGCGAGTGTAAAAAATGAAGATTGTGAATTTTCTCCTTCACTTTGCTGCTATTCCTGTTAAACCCGTAAAGGGTTAAAACGCTTACTGAATGTCATTTTGAATACTTTGGGGGGTGCAGTTTTTATAATGGGGTATTTCTAATATGAAGACCCTTCAAATCCACTTCAAACCTGAACTGGTCCCTGAAAAAAAGCGAGTTTCAAAATTTTGTGAAAAATTGGAAAATTGCTGCGGAACTTTGAAGCCCTCTGGTGTCTTCCAAAAGTTAAAACTCATCAATTTTATGATGCAAATATAAAGTAGACATATTGTGTATGTGAATAAAAAAAAATTATTTGGAATATCCATTTTCCTTACAAGCAGAGAGCTTCAAAGTTAGAAAAATGCAAAATTTTCAAATTTTTCATCAAATTTTGGGATTTTTCACCAAGAAAGGATGCAAGTTACCAAAAATTTTTACCACTACGTTAAAGTAGAATATGTCACGAAAAAACTATCTCGGAATCAGAATGATGACTAAAAGCATTCCAGAGTTATTAATGTTTAAAGTGACAGTGGTCAGATTTGCAAAAAATGGCCGAGTCCTTAAGGTGAAAAAGGGCTCAGTCCTTAAGGGGTTAAACCTGGTGTCTTTAACCGTTTTTCTCCCAAGCTTTCTTCTCCCACCCCGGTCGCCGGCGAGCAAGTTCTCTCGGGGGAAAAGATTTTTTTTGATCGATTGGGAGGGCTGCAGTCCTGAGGAGAGGTCTTGGGAGCCTGAGGAGAACATCTTGGACCGCAGCCTCATCCTCAGTTTTCTGGGTACCAAAAAGAGGGGGAGACCTAAGGGGGGTACTGTCACAGCGAGCGCTCCGGTCCCCTCCTCTGGACCAGAGCGTCCGCTTCCTCGGCCCCCCTCCTCGGGATCCCGGCGCCTCCCGGTCAGATGCGCTGACCGGGAGCACAGGTCCTCTTGTGTTGGGGACGCGGCTGCCGTGGCAGCTGGTCCCTGCTCACACGCCGCCTCCCGATCTGTCTTTCCTTCCTCCTCGCTCCCTGCCCCGACAGTCTCTGCCTCCCGGCGCACGCGGCCCTGCTCTCTAGGGCGAGCGCGTGCTGGCTTCTGTAAATTTAAAGGGCCAGCTCACCATTGATTGGTGCACTGGTTACTGACCCCTGTCCCTTCCCAATAAATGTAACCTGCCCATTCCTGCCCTTGCCGGATGTTTGTGCCCTTGTGCCTCTGAGAAAGTGTTCCCTGTAGCCTTATATTGCCTTGCCTGTTGCCGAACCCGTTGCTACCGATTACTCGCTTTTGAACCCTTGCCGCCTGCCCTGACCTTTGCTACGTCCGACTATGCTCTTGCCTGCTCCCTGTGTACCACGTCATATCAGCTGCTAGAGAGGTCGAGTTGTTACTGGGGGACACGACCTGGTAGTTACCGCCGCAGCAAATCCATCCCGCTTTGCGGCGGGCTCTGGTGAAGACTAGTAACTGCTTAGAACCGATCCCTCAGTACGACCCGCGCCATTGCCTCTCTGGTCTATAGGATCCACTACCTGTCCTGCTAGTTCGTGACAGGCAGGAGGCGACAGTGACTGGCAAAGTAGATGACAGTGGGGCGGGAGCAGGTGACGGAGTTGGCATAGATCTGGCTACTGCCCCTAGTGGCTCTGGAACAGTTGTAAGAGGCGCACAAGCTTCCTTTAACTCAGTCCCCCACTCAATCACTTGGATAGCCAGTCTTTTGAAAGCAGGGAAGGATAAGTTGGGGTTTTGAACCGCTAACATTCTCAGGTGGGCTTTGTCCCATTTATTATTAGCCCCATCAATAAATCTGTCCATTAACACCTTATTGCCCTGCTTGGGAGTTATACCATCTAGTTTTTGGACAGTCTCTAGGGCATTCTGTAGGGCTACGGCATAAGCTCTCAAGGTCTCCCCTGGCTTTTGTCACCTTTCTTACAGCCAAAGACATACCTCTGATGGAGAATGTGACTCAAATACCTGATACAGTCCTTCAAAGATCTGCTCTACAGTCGCCTTCTCAGAGGCTGGCCAGGTGCGGACTTCCTCTAGTGCTGATCTCTGGAGTTTACCTGTGAGCAATTGCACCTGTTGATTAGGAGGGAAAGAGTAAAATACAAACAAACTCTAGATTCTCTCTTTGAAATCCCCCAGAGTGAAGGGTTCTCCATTTTAGGTAGGGAGGACAGGGTTCCCCATGAATACCGGTGCAGACGTTGAAACACCAGGACTATTGATGCTGACTGCAGGTAGGGCTGGCAAGATCCTGGCTGATGGAGATGAGGGGGCGCTGTTGCCTGGTTGACCTGGAGAGCTGGGTTCTGACATCTTGTTGAGTTTTGAGTGTGCTGTCTCTTTAAGAAGAATAAGGTTCCTCTTTAAAATTATTGTTGTAGTGGCTTGGACTTGACTGATGGGGGTACTGTAATGGATGTTTCCCCTCTATTTTGCAGGCACCCGGTTGTAATCCATTTGCTACCAGACTTGTAGGTACTAATGTGTTAATGCTAGCAGTTACTGACACCGGAGACTTAATACTGACAATCGTTGGTGTTTGCAGAGTCTGCGCTGCAGCGGGTGCTTGACGGATAGCGGCAGAGCCAGACGCAGTAGCCGAAACCTCCAATATGGCTGCGTCCAGGGAACTTCCTGTTTTGGTCGGGTCCGCCAAATCTTCCCCTGTGCAACACAGGGCGGCTCTTTGGTTCCTCCTCGCTTGATTGAAGAGGCACCACTGAGGACTGACGGGGCAGAGCTGTGACACCCTGGACCAACTTAACCCTTTCAGGTACTACCTGTGTACAGTTCACAGGAGCAGATAACAGTCTTTTCTTTACCTCACCCTCTATTTCACAAGTGCCACGAGTAAACCACTTTTCATTTGCAAAGTCCCATGCACTTTCTGGCGCAGACTTAAATTGCATCGGCATGCGGTTTTTGCAGACAATATTGGACACAGTTCAGACTAGGGGAGGACTTGTGGCATAAAGCGCACATCCGTATCCTGTTCGTAGGATGCCAAAAGTTGTGGTAGCGGGGTGTGATGAGGGCAGATGTTGTTACCTTAGGGGCAGGTGGCATCAACCCCTTGTATTCGTGATGCCAGGGCATGCTTTAGCCGAAAACCACCCGAAGATATACTGTTGGATACAGGGCTAGGCACGGAGGCAATAAAGACTCGGACGCCAAGTTACAGACAATGGTAGCTTTACTGAGGGTAGACAGTTGGTAAAGTCTATACAGTTTAGGCAGGGCCCAAGGAGGTGACCTGTGACACAGAGACCTTAAGGGCTTGCTGGGACTTGTAGTAGGACTGGACAATGGAATGCAGACCACGCTGACTTGACAGATGACTGGGATTGACTTGACTTGAAGCTGTGACTTTAGCTTACTTGAATTGATGGTGGCTGCAGGTCTTGACTTTGAGGCCTCCAACACTCTGGACACACAATAGGCACGACTGCACTGGACCGCAGCAGGAAGCAAGAGCTAAGAGCTCCAAGAGAGCGAGCTAGCTCCACCCAGGGCTTATATGGGGAGACTAGCAGGGAGCCCATAGGTCACTCTTGGGATCACCTGGTCACTGGTACCTCATGGGTAACAATCACATGACATAACTCTTAAAGATACAACACATTTTAAAATACAATACACTAAAGAACATATGTACAGGGGGGAAACAGGTACAAGGGGCCCTGGGGACACTGAAGACGGCTACCTGACAGGGCAGCAAGGGTACGGGGCAACATCTCCCATACTGGGACACCACATAAGTCATACTACTACTATGACTGATACATATAGCACTGGTATATCATGATGGGGCTGATAGTATTAATAATATGACTGACAGCCACATATACAAAAACAGGAGAATACAGAAGCACACTGCTAGCACAAAGATACAGATAAAACATGAAATGCTATACAGCGCTATACAGCTATAGTGCAAAAATGAAAAATGAAAAGTGAGGTACTTAGCTCACAATAGTTTGGACCATCCCACCACGGTAAGGTGACCTCATTGGGACGGATCCTACACTGTGAATATGCCTCTGTGTATACCAGTTTAACAGGCATTGCAAGGTCTGAGATGTCCAGCACCTTATACACACCTAAATGAGGTGGGTGGGGTGCAGGAGCCAACATGGAAGCAGCCACTCCCCCATATGTATAACACAAACAAGGATAAGTTGGCCAGCGCTACTGATACCAAAACTACTGCATGGACCTGGCATACAGGTGCACACTGCTAGGCTGAATATACATAAACAGGAGAATACAGCAGCACCCTATTTGGCCGCCAAATTGTGAGCTAAGATAATATGTTTTATCTGGTTCTTTGTGCTAGCAGTATGCTGCTGTATTCTCCTGTTTATGTATATTCAGCCTAGCAGCATGCACCTGTATGCCAGGTCCATGCAGTAGTTTTGGTATCAGTAGTGCTGGCCAACTTATCCTTGTTTGTGACAGTCACATATAGATATGGTACCTGGTGTGACAGATCAGTATAGCTCACTGCTGACACCGGTGGGTCCCTCTGTTAGGTTTGTGGCACGCTCTACTCCTCTTCAGCAGGTGCCACACAGGGAAAGGGAGAAATTTGTCCGAACACCACAGGGGCTAGTGGCAGGGCCAGACTGGGACCAAAAATATGTCTGGGCATTTTAAAATAGGCAGACCATTTTTTGGTGGGGCACCGACTGCTTGGACCCCGACCAATCACCTCAGTTTAAGATGCTCTCCAACTGTTGTAAATCTACAACTACCATCATGCCTGGAGTGCCTCAGGCTCAATGGGAGTTTTTTAACAGCTGGAGAGTCACCAATTGGGGTACATTGTCATCCATCATAACTGCAGAACTTACAAGTGACTCCAGATCTGATGGGGCAGTCAGGAGAATATGCAATGATATAAAGACCTGAGTGATGTCTTCCCTGTTGTCATTGCTTTTCTTTTTTTCTTCCTCGTGTCTAGGCACCAGGACTTCTTCCAGCTTCATCTTCCCTACAGAGTCTGATGCCCAGACATCATAGGTTCCTTAATTTGTTAGCAGATCCTCATCCTCTGTATAAAGAAAATAATCATTATTAGAGGTGCACCGAAATGGAAATTTCAGAACCGAAACGAAACCGAAATAAAAAAAAATGTCCGGCCGAAACGATACCGAAACCGAAAATGACTTCTCCCCGTCTTCTGGTAAAATGCAGCGCTCCGCTCATTAGATTCCCCCACATTAGGTCGGGAGTTCCCCCACATTAATAGGCAGCTCCCCCACATTAATAGGCAGCTCCCCCACAATAGTACGCAGCTCCCCCACGTTAGGTCAGCATTTCCCCCACAATATTAGGCAGCTCCCCCCAACAATATTAGGCAGTTTCCCCACAATATTAGGCAGCTCCCCTACAATAGTAGGCAGCTCCCCCACACATTAGGTCAGCAGTTCCCCCACAATATTAGGCAGCTCCCCACAACAATATTAGGCAGCTCCCCCCACATTTGTAGGCAGCTGCCCCCCAACAATATTAGGCAGCTCCCCCCACATTTGTAGGCAGCTGCCCCCAACAATATTAGGCAGCTCCCCCCCCAGATTTGTAGGCAGCTGCCCCCCAACAATATTAGGCAGCCCCCCCCCCCACATTTGTAGGCAGCTGCCCCCCAACAATATTAGGCAGCTCCCCCCCCCACATTTGTAGGCAGCTGCCCCCCAACAATATTAGGCAGCCCCCCCCCACATTTGTAGGCAGCTGCCCCCAACAATATTAGGCAGCCCCCCCCTACATTTGTAGGCAGCTTCCCCCCAACAATATTAGGCAGCTCCCCCCCCACACATTTGTAGGCAGCTGCCCCCCAACAATATTAGGCAGCTCCCCCCCCCCACATTTGTAGGCAGCTGCCCCCCAACAATATTAGGCAGCTCCTCCCCCCCCCCCCCACATTTGTAGGCAGCTCCCCCCCCCAACAATATTAGGCAGCTCCCCCCCCCAACAATATTAGGCAGCTCCCCCACAATAGTAGGCAGCTTCCCCCCACCCCACAGACATACAGCTTGCAGCCATATACAGTGTATGGCTGGAGGCTGTATGTCTGTACTGCTGCCCCCAGTGTTCCGGTCACCGCTCCTCCGGCCCGGGGTCACATCTACTGCTATGGCCTATGGACCATAGCAGTAGGTGCCGGGACCGGGGGAGCGGTGACCGGAACACTGAACAAGATGACGCGGTCACATACCAGGCCACGGCCAGCACGCGTTCTCCTGCGATGATCCTGCGGTCCTCCTGCGTCTCTATGGTTGTACGCACGGGACGTTAGTGACGTCCCGTGCGTACGACCATAGAGTCAGAGAAGCGAAGGACCGAAGGAGGATCGCAGGAGGACGCCGGGAATGGTGAGTGACATCCAGGATAGGAATACTTCTTTTTATGTGCCCGGGCCGGCTCCGGTGTGTGGCTGCAGGCGGGGGCCGGCCAGAGCATATAAAACCTAATACTGTATACTAAAAACCAGGGGGCCTCCAGCTGTTGTGAAACTACAACTCCCAGCATGCCCGGACAGACTTTGCCGGTCCGGGCATGCTGGGAGTTGCAGTTTTGCAACAGCTGGAGGCCCCCTGGTTTTTAGTATACAGTATTAGGTTTTATATGCTCTGGCCGGCCCCCGCCTGCAGCCACACACGGGAGCCGGCCCGGGCACATAAAAAGAAGTATTCCTAATCCTATTCCGGAGAGCGTGACATCCCCCCCTCAGATGTTGTGGCCGGCCCCCCCTGCACCGCCCACAAGTGCCTCTGCCACTGGCAGTGTTTGTAACTTGTGCTGTGGGCGGGCAGGGGAGGTGGTCATTATCGGCACATTTTTAGTTGTTTCGGCATTTTGCCGAAATAGCTATTTTCGGCCGATACGTATCGGCCGCCGATATATCGGTGCATCCCTAATCATTATAATCATGTCAGAAAGTGTGCCACCTGAATAAAACCCTGCCAGACGTCATGCCCCCTTAACGACCACGGAGGTAAATGTATTTCCTGGTGCGGAGGTACTTTGCGCATCAGAACGTACATTTACGTCCTGTACATGGCTGCGAGAATTGTAGCGTCGCTCGCGTCATGTACTGCAGGTCCTGGCTGCTATCAGCAGGTAATAGTGGACATCAGCGATTGCGCTGATGTCCGCCATTAACCCCTCAGATGCCATGATCAATACAGATCACGGCATCTGCGGCAATGCGGGGATCCGATCATCTAAAATGGCGGTCGGAGGTCCCCTCACCTGCCCCCGGCCATCTCCTGGGGTCTTTTGCTCTGGTTTGAGATCGAGCAGAGCAGAAGATCGCCAATAATACTGATCAGTGCTATGCCCTATGCATAGCACTGAACAGTGTTAGCAATCAAGTGATTGCTATTGATAGTCCCCTATGGGGACATAAAAAGTGTCAAAAAAAATAAGTAAAAAATGTAAAAGTAAAAAAAAAATTGAAAAATCGTCTCCCCCCCAATAAAAATTTAAATTGTCCCTTTCCCCCATTTTACCCCCAAAAAGCATTTTTTTAAAATGTATAAACATATTTTATATCGCCACGTGCGTAAATGTCCGAAGTATCAAAATATAATGTTAATGATCCCGTACGGTGAACAGCGTAAATGATAAAAATAAAAAAAATCCAAAATTGCTGCTTTTTTGTCACATTTTATTCCCCAAAAAATTATAAAAAGTGATTTAAAAGTTTCATATATGCAAGTGTGGTATCAATAAAAAGTACAGATCACAGCGCAAAAAAATTAGACCTCATACCACCCCATATACGGAAAAATGAAAAAGTTATAAGTGGTCAAAAGATGGCGATTTTAAACATACTGATCTTGTACAAAAAGTTTGAGATTTTTTTAAGCGGTACAATAACGGAAACGTATGTAGCCATGGGTATCATTTTAATCGTATTGACCCACAGAATAAAGAAAACATGATTTTTACTGTAAAGTGTACAGTGTGAAAACGGTACCTTCCAAACTTTGATAAATTGTGGTTTTCATTTAAATTTCCTCCCCCCCCCCCCAAAAAAAAAATTGTGGGTTTCCCGTAAATTTTATGGTAAAATGAGAGGTGTCTTTACAAAGTAGAATTGGTCACACAAAAAACAAGCCCTTATATGGGTCTCTAGATGGAAATATAAAAAAATTATGGATTTTTGAAGGCGAGGAGGAAAAAAACGAAAATGCAAAAATAAAATTAGCCTGGTCCTTAAGGTCAAAATGGGCTTGGTCCTTGAGGGGTTAATAAAAACCCTGCTATACACGCTTCTATCTGAATATAACCCAACCATCCACTGTGCCCCCTGAATATAACCCTGTCACAAACTGTAACCCCTGTCACACACTGTACCCAGAATAATAATACTGCCACACACTGTTTCTTCTCAGTTTGGCTTAATCCCACTCCTCACTGTCCTCCTTCAGACCCCCTCTGTTGCCCACCAGACACTTCTGTTCTCCTCATCCAGATCCCTCAATCCCCCTTCTCCAGACCCCTCTGTCCACCTCCTCCTCCAGACCCCTCTGTCTGCCTCCTGCAGACCCCTCTGTCTGCCTCCTCCTCCAGACTCCTCTATTCGCCTCCTCCTCCAGACCCCTCTGTACGCCTCCTCCTTCAGACTCCTCTGACCGCCTCCTACTCCAGACTCCTTTGTCCTCCTTCTCCAAACTCCTCTGTCTTTCTCCTCCTCTAGACCCCTTTGTCTGTCTCCTTCTCCAGAACCCTATGTCCACCTACTCCGCAAGACCCCTCTGTCCACCTTCTCCTTCAGACTCCTCTGTCAGCCTCCTACTACAGACTCCTCTGTCCTACTCTTCCTCCAGACTACTCTGTCCTCCTCTTCCTCTAGACCCCTTTGTCTGTCACCTTATCCAGACCCCTCTGTGCACCTTCTCCGCCAGATGCCTCTGTCCACCTCCTACTCCAGATACCTCTGTCCGTCTCCTTCTCTAAACCCCTCATAATGCACATCTATTACACATACATGCATAAATCTATCATACATACATGCAAACATCTATCATACACACATCCACACATCTATCATATATACATCTATCATACATACTTCTATCATATATACAGCATACATGCACACATCTATCATACATACACCCATACATCTATCATACATGCACACATCTATCATGCATACAAATATCTGTAATACATACATACTTCTGCCATACATGCACACATCTATCATACATACATATATACATACAGCTACCTATCTATCTATTATACATGCACACATCTCTTATGCATACCTTTACTCCGCCCCAGCAGCCATGGCAATAATAAAAAAAATTAAAAAGTGGAAACCTGAGACCCGAGGCTATAGGCAATAGATCAGAGGTTGCATCTTAAGAATGAAGGAAACTAAGTGCAAGTTCTCACTTGGTTTCCTTCATCCACTATGTAAAAACTTATCACCCACTATGAGGGCTAACGTAATAAAAGCACCTGTCTATGAGCCGTGACCTCACTGCTAATGATGTACTCCGGTGATTCCACTGCAGCCATCATTAACCCTTTAGATGCCATGATCAATGTTGATCATGGCGTCTAAAAGCATACATTGTTAGTACCGGTAGCGATTGCTGAGGTACGATGTGCTAAAATGGCGGTGGAGGGTACCCTTACCTGACTGATTGATGCTCAGGATCTTTGCTCCAATACATTTCATCTAATGATAACATGTATTACAAATAAATTAAATGCAAATATAAATAGTGAAAAATTATGTTAGAAGGGTATGGAAGAGGAGAAAGTGGAGGGGTCAGTGGGGCTGGTGAGGGTTGATGTAGGCCATCTGTTGGGGAGATGGTGATATTGGTGGTAGTAGTAACTAGTGTTGCTCGCGAATATTCGCAATACGAATTTTATTCGCGAATATCGCATATTCGCGAATTCGCGAATATTCGCGAATATAGCGCTATATATTCGTAATTACGAAAATTAAAAAAAATTTTTTCTTTCACAGTACACATCACAGTGATCACCCCTCTCTGCTTCCAGCTTGTGTGGTGTAAAGAAGGCTCTAATACTACTGTGCGAGACTGGTGTGCGAATTTTCGCATATGCGAAAATTAGCATATACAGATTTTCGCATATGCGAATGTTGGCTTATGTTAATTTTGAATATGCTAATTTTCGCATATGATATTTTCGCATACGCGCATTTTCGCATATGCGAAAATAAAACGAGAATGTTGCGAATATGCGAATATTCGCGAATATATGACGAATATTCGTCCATATATTCGCGAATATTCGCGAATTCGAATATGGCCTATGCCGCTCAACACTAGTAGTAACCACTAACAGTGGGCATGGAAGGATGGATGGAGGTGTCTGAAAGAGGTAGGTCTCCGTCTGGGTGGCAACAGATGGTCCGAGTGATGGTTTCTGGAGTATGATTACTAAGATCCCCACCAATCAGGAGAATGAGCAGTAGCACACTTTAAGATCTCTGTGAAATCATTGCATCAACATCAGTGGACACTCTCATGTACTCCTTCCTTGCCATCTGCTCAAACCTGCAGGTGTTCTTATGTGCATCACTATGTCCAAAAGTGCAGAATCTGTCCTGCATTTTCAGGACACACCTTTATGCCATCCATGCCAATATCTTGTTCACTCTACACCAAAATCCATGGCAATTTAGTATCAATTTGTCAGCAGAATGGCAAATGTTCCTGACTGGAATATTCTCGCAATTTACTAAATGTGAATGTGTAATGTCCCAGTACGGTTGTGCCAGCTACTATCCTAAGAAAATTGTCGTGCTAAAAGTCCAAAGGTTTATTTTATGCATAATTTGTATGTCAGGTCCTAGAGAGTTTCACAGATGTATTTTATTTTGTGCATTGGTCTTAAATGGTTAACATGTTAAAGGGTTAACATGTTTTTTTGTTTTTTTTTTGTATATATTATACAGTTAAATAATGCTTCGGTCACATGATACTCCTGACCAATCATTGCTGGAGAATGTGTCTAGTCAAACCTTTTTCTCCTGGGGAAATGGGGGGACCTAAGCTTGCTAGTCAGTAGTTCTAGCCTGGATTTTGCCAGAGCCATGTGTGTCTTACAGTTCTGCTTTGGCTGAGGAGACAAGTGTAGTTAGTCTTAGGTTTGCTAGACATACCTACACCTAGGCCACATGTCTTATATGTCAGCCTACAAGCAAGTCACTGTTCCTACTCCTTGTTCCTGTCCAGGCTGTAAGGACAGTTTCCGGTCTCTGAGAGGGAGAATTTTTTCTTCACAAGAGAGGAGAATGCAGGGCAAGGGCCCCTGAATTACACTGAATTTGTTGTTGACCACTAAGGTTGGGTCATTGTTGCCTGCCTACCATGTAAAGGAGACATTATACATAACAGTGCCAGAGGCACCTTAAGATACATTCAGTAAACCTTCTACAAAAGCACTAATTAAAGTGGAATTGCACAAGATCAGTAAAATTGTTTGATGGAATCCTAGTGTTCAGAAGTCTCGTTCCTGCACTTTGTATCCGGGAACAGCCTGACTGATGAAAGGGTCTGGGTTGTAGGGAAACATTAGGTTAGTGCGCCACTCTCACATGTGAAATATATATTAAGGACTTCTACTCCCAACATAATCCTCATCTCTTCTAGTGGCAACTACACATACCCTAGGTTTTCCTAAAGTTTAAAATTTTCACAAGGGAAAAGAGCAACAATATGGGCAAAAAATAGGGTTAAAGGGGTTGCTAAATTGTTTTTCTGTTTTTGTTTGTGTGTTGTTTGGTTGTCTTACTATCAGTTTTGTTTCTAGTTTGTGTCTCTTTTGCTTTCTTTTTCTGCTGTTGTCTTGGCGTCCCTCTGTTGGTTTTCTTTCTCTTCCTTCCTGTTTGGGGCGTATTAGAAACTACATTTCCCATCATGACCGTGCGAGTAGTTTTGGGACATTAGTGTCCACCATGTTTGCTTCTTTGGCATTTCCCACAACCTTTTTGTGTCCTCCCCTGCCTTGCCCTCCATCATTACTTATTCCACCCATTCTGTCTTCTTTCCCCTTCAGCGCAGGCATGGAAAGTCTAGAAAGCGCCTGCGCAATCAATGCCATTGTCAATTTCCATGGTGAGGATGCTTACCAGCTGGTCCAAAGTAGCGAACAAAGGACACTAACAGGGAACAGCGGCGTAAACCTGCACATGTGCAAGCACCGCAAGATAATTTAGCCACATCAGGGAAGCAAAGTCACATGATGTCCCAGGAGCCTAACTGGTGCGGCCACAACGAGGCCGATAAATCACATAACTTACCCACAGCCTCATTGGCCCAGCCACATCGAGGCTGAAAAAGTCCCCTGACAAAGGCCCAAGCCTCAGAAGGAGTATCCCTCATCATCATATTCATATAATTTAATTCATATTCAAAAGATGGGTGGCGGAACATGGACCACAGACAGATGGGTCAGTGCACACCACCATCCTCCAGGATGACGTCACGATCACTACCTCGGAGCTCAAAGAAAAAAAAATGTGGTCGCCATAGCCCCGAATGAGGAAAACTACAACACTTCCTCCCTCCAGAAAAAGTAAGAAAGCAAGATAAGACACACGGGTAAGAAAAAAAAAACACAGCATGGCAAAATACAACATAAGGAGATAAAGCGCGGGGGTGAAACTGTCCTGCCAAGGGAGTACCCCTTTAAAAAATTTTACCAATATCAGAAGTAAAACCAATACTTGCATCTTTTTCTGTGTTTTTGTCCACTCCTGTTTTGGTAAAAATACTGACCAAAATGGAAGAAAAAATTGCTAAACAATAGCTAAAAACCTCAGTACAATGTGCAGTAATGTTTCTGTGAACCTTCTTACTTCAGAGATAAAAGAAACCATAATTCATACCAAACTTTATTGCTTCCACGTATTTATCTTTATTGTTATCACACATTTATGAATTCCCCTTTAGATGAAATTGTTATGTATTTTTGTTATCTTGAGGCCAAGGTAGTAACATAAAATGCATCTTAAAGGGGTACTCTGGTGGAAAAATTATTTTTAAATCAACTGGTGCCAGAAAGTTAAACAGATTTGTAAATTACTTATATTTAAAAATCCTAATCCTTACAGTACTTATCAGATGCTGTATGCTCCAGAGGAAGTACTTTTCTCTTTGAATTTCTTTTCAGTCTGACCACAGTCACTTACATCAGAGATAAAAGAAACCATAATTCATTACATACTTTATTGCTTGCACTTATTTATCTTTATTGTTCTTACACATTTATGAATGCCCCTTTAGATGAAATAGTTATGTATTTTTGTTATCTTGAGGCCAAGGCAGTAACATAACATGCATCTTAAAGGGGTACTCCGGTGGAAAACAATTTTTTTAAATCAACTGGTGCCAGAAAGTTAAACAGATTTGTAAATTATGTAGTGTGTGTAGCTCACCTAGGATAGAGATAGTACTTGAGGTTAACGGTGTTGCCTTCACCCAAAAAGGCCTATGGCTAAAAAGTATATGTGTTATAAATATAAAATATTTATAGATACCAGTCCTCTAAAGTACTGCAGATATAGGGTGGAAGTAAAGTGAAGAATAAGGAAATGGAACAGATAGTATAGATGAATGGAAATTTATAGATTTATACAATTGGTGTATGTCGTCACCTTTAGCATGGCCCTTGCGTGGGGTGAACGGCAATACTGGTTGATAACAATAAAATATATAATGGTATTAAAATGTAATAAAAAATATTATTAATATTAATATATCAATTTTGATAGATATGCTGTAAAAAATTTATCTCACTCGCTTATTGCGCTTAGTCCATTCAGTGTATTGGATCCATAAATGATACAGTTAGTAAGGTTGTATACTTGTGTATTCCTCCTATGTATTTTGTCGATACAGTTCATAGGTATAATTCGTTGGTGATATGGTGCCGATTATGATGGTTTTACTAGTAGATGTAGAGGTGTCTTAGAAGCGTGCTGACTGTGTAACGCTTGTAATGATTAACGGTGCACAGCACCACTCACCCACTGCAGGATATATTTCTGCTTCGGCTGGCACGGCTGGTGCGGCTGTCACAACTGCGTCCTGTGCTGGGGACGGCTTCGTCCTGTGTGAGCCCGTCTGTGTGATGGGTGAGAGGTTCTCCGGCGGTTCGTGGGTCCCGGGCTGGCACGGCAGGCGTCCGGCCTGTGGATGAGATGTCCGGGACTCACGTAGGTAAACCGGGGCTGTGAGAATGGATCAGAGAGAGCGTTCCACGTGTGTGAACGCGGCACTATGTGCGCGCGGGCTGCAGTAGTCTCCAAATAAAGGGCATCCAGCAGTTTCAAATGATGAATCAAATGATAAATCTCGGATGGCAATTATGATAGTCTTTGTGGCTATTGTGCAATAGCGTGTATACTGTGGCAAGCTAGACGCGTTTCAATGTCACAGACATTTTCTTCAGTAGCTATATGGTATCACTGGTACACCAATTGTTATCAATAAATTTCCATTCATCTATACTATCTGTTCCATTTCCTTATTCTTCACTTTACTTCCACCCTACATCTGCAGTACTTTAGAGGACTGGTATCTATAAATATTTTATATTTATAACACATATACTTTTTAGATTTGTAAATTACTTCCATTTAAAAATCTTAATCCTTACAGTACTTATCAGATGCTGTATGCTCCAGAGGAAGTACTTTTCTCTTTGAATTTCTTTTCAGTCGGACTACAGTGCTCTCTGCTGACACCTCTGTCCATGTCAGGACCTGTCCAGAGCCGGATAGGTTTGCTATTGGTATTTGCTTCTGCTCTGGACAGTTCCTGACATGGACAGAGGTGTCAGCAGAGAGCATTGAGGTCAGACAGAAAAGAACTATACAACTTCCTCTGTAGTATACAGCAGCTGATAAGTACTGGGAGGATTAAGATTTTTAAATAGAAGTAATTTACAAATCTGTTAAACTTTCTGGCACCAGTTGATCTGAAAAAAATATTGTTTTCCACCGGAGTACCCCTTTAACTCGGGCGTTCGTGTGAAGGTGGGTTCCCGCAGCATTAATGTTATATGTTCCATCTATTTATTGTATGTTGTTTTGATTTTGTTTTTATAAAAGGGATGCCAAATTATTCTGTGGCACACAACAATTACTTTAGTAGCCCAAACTTTGTTATCTAGTGCAGGAATAGCAATGTTTGGCACTGCAGATGTTATGGACTACATCTCCCTTGATGATTTGGCAGCATTTTGGCTGTAAAAGCATCATGGGAAAGGTAGTCGAAAAATCTGCAGTGTCAAAGGTTGCCTATGCTTTAGCTAGCAACTTTGTTCAGGCCAATTCCCATTCATACGTTTGTTTTTCTGTACTCAATAATATGGTCTGCTGCTCTAGTAAGTATAATCGATCACTAATGTACAGGTTAATCATCCCTTATTTACTGGGTCCTTGAGACAGACTAATACTAGAAATGAGCCAATTTTACTTGTTCATCGACCAATCACTGGGTCCTTTGCTCAAGGCAATTATAAGCAGTGGGACCTTAAATAAATTTGACTAGTAATTTTACTGTATGGCCCAAAGAATAGCTCATTTTCACATTCCTACCCACTCATATACTAAGAAGAAAGGTTCTTTAAGTGGAAGTATTATTTTAAAGCAGGTCACCTTGGGAGATCTGCACTTCAGTCCAACACAACTTGGACTGAAGGTTCCGCACAATTATAGACCTTCAATAGGCACGCACCATTTCCTCTGCACTGTCCCTCATAGACCAGAGCAACTACATGGTTCTGTTTAATGCTGATTTGTTTCAGCAGGGGTGCACAGAAATTTTGAAGGCTTTCCACAGAGAATCAAAGAAAACTTGGCACAAGTTTTTACTGCCGAAACCTAAGGAAGGCATCGCCAGTCAGGGACACCATGTACTCTGAGATGCCCAAGCATATTGATTTAGGGGTCTGGTTTGGGGTCTATATTTGTTAAGGGCATCTGATCTGGGGTTTGTATTAGGAGTTTAGGTTTGGTCAGTGTTTGGTCTGATCCTGTCAACAATAATTGGACACTTTCAATGTGTATAGGGGCACTGCCCTTCATGAAAACAGATTGCCAGGAGGAACAACAGAGGACCATCATAATGCAGAGTTCTGTAAAAACATGTTTCCGATTTGTTATTATATTGAGAATACAGAGGCAGGTCAGGAGAGGTGCCAGATCCTCTATAACCGCTGTGCATTCTACCTGTGACTGATCTGATCCGGGCTGTATTTTCTTTTATAGTCTGCAGAGCTTCTGTGTAGCAGCATAGACCCATCCCTGTTTTTCCATATTGTGTTTTCAGTGGCAAGTCCTGGCCTAACAGTGGACACTGCACAACACAATATTTTCATGATATGGGGAGGGCCATATTGTGTGTGGGATGTTGAGATTGAAGTGCCAGGACTCTTGCTTAGTCCAAGTCTGGCCCTGATGCCAAGTCCCCCATATATTAAATCGCTTATCTATTTCAATTTGCAGCAACAGTAAAATAAAGGAATGCAGTGCAGGTCATCCAGTGCAAGAGGTGGAGCAGCCGCAAGAAGTCTTTTCTGAGGTCTGTCAGTGCAGGCTGCATGCCTATAGCATGCTGAGCTAGTGTGCACTGTGCTTTGCTTCAGAAGTCATGAAGGCGGAGCAGCAGCAGGCAGTGTTCTGAGGTCTGTCTGTGTGGGGGGCATGCCTTAGAGTCCTATACCTGTGTATGATGTCAAAAGTATAATATAGCAACTTACTAACAGATCTTGAACAGGAGTTCCATATTAGCTGTGGGTTTATTCCTGTAGACTTTTGACGTCACAGACAGCAGAGCCCCCATCCCCTCCTATCAGCACGGTACCAGAGTAGTGACATAAAGGGGGGAGCTGGTATTACTGCTCATTAGATTTATGACTCATTAGCTAAGGCAACAGGGATTTAGAAGGATCCGCCTCATATGCCACCTACTCTAGGTATGCTGCTGTTCTGGTGTTAATATATTTTGTCATTTTATCCTTCTAGGCTTAGTAATTAAACAATGCACATTATGACCTCATTTACTATTGGATTTCTGGGTTAATTTTGGAGAAAAAAGTCAGGGGAAATTAATTTCTCTATATTCATTTTCCAACCATTCTGTTATTTCATTTTTTTCTAGAAATGTGGGCATGTTTAAAGCGTTTTTTTTCACAATACTTTATTACATATTCACCAGTTTTGCCGTATTTTCAGGCTGTGATTCTTCACTTTAAGCAAGAAGGATTAAAAAGTGTAAGACATGTGAAATCCCATTAATGATGAAAAAAGGAAGAAAGGGGAAATCATAATACATGAGGCCCTATGTGTCTATATTTATATGTGTCTCTGGAATATTAAACATAATGGAGTGACAAATACTTAATGAGAGTGTTGACAAGTCTCACTACAGGGATTGTGCTTATATTTGCAACACCACAGTGCCATCATTTTCACTTCTGAACATTAATATCATATTCCTCACTGCGTGTCTCAGGGCATGAGCTGTTTATTTATATGTGACATCTTCATATTACTATAATATCTACAGCCTGGCGTCTGAGTCTCCCACTTTGAATTCTAGCACATGTGGCTGTTGGATTGCTTTACCGGCACTAACATTTAGCAGCAGTCCTGGATTTCTCTCCAGATATATATTACTGTTAATGCATTCTTACCTTTACTATCTTCATCATATATTTCTGTCCATAACCTACTGACAGTTTTCCAGTGTTCCAGTATTCCTTGTAGAGTAGTAAAATATAATGAAGTCATGGTTATAAATTGAATAATCACAGATATGAGATCAGTGGTCTTAAAGGGGTACTCCGGCAGAAAAAAAAATATTTTAATCAACTGGTGCCAGAAAGTTAAACAAGAGGAGTGAGGGTCCTGCTCACAAGGGCTTACAATCTATGAGGAAAGGGAGTTGAGACAAATGGCAGAAGTTAGAAATTGCTTCATTTCCCCAATGGTCAAGCCATCTTTTATAAATAGAGCACTGCAAGTGGATGAAGCGCTCATCAGCCATTATAAAGGTAGGTGGGTACACATGTGTATATGTACCCTTAGAACTGTAAAGTGCTACGGAATATGTTAACAGTGGCACTAAATATATATATATATATATATATATATATATATATATATATAATTGTCATTATTTATATATTTAAATAGTATTAGGAGAGGTGCAATAGAATGTATAATAACTTTTGTCTTACATATACATACTACATGTCTTTTATGTAAAGGTTGAGGTTAACCATCACAAGCAGCTTAGTTCCCCCTCGCCATGTGAAATAAACTTACACACTCCACATCAAGAGTACGTGTTTGTGAGGAAGTTTGGTGGAATGCCTATAAGTAGAACAAGCATTCAGCTGACAGTTATTTTTTAAAATCTTGGATTATTGAAAAAAAATACCATCAAGGGTATGTATAGACCCGCATATTTTCTACTGCAGATCTGTTTCAGCAGATTTTGCTACCCATTGAAGTCAAGGGGCAGCAAAATCTGCTAAAGCAAATCTGCAGCAGATCTGCAGCAAATATACGCACGTGTGAAGTACCCTCGGTACGTTCAGATCCACAGCGTATTTTACGCTGCAGATCCGCCGCTGAATGCAAATAACTGTCAGCTGAATGCTTGTTCTCCTTATAGGCATTCCACCAAACTTCCTCACAAACATGTACTCTTGATGTGGAGTGTGTAAGTTTATCTATAGGGTTCCCTTAGATGTGCCTACTCAGAGTGGCAACAGGCCGCTATGAGCAGACACACTGCTGCGATGTGTGAGTCGCCGCACATGCGTGGTGTACTCGCACACATCGCGGCCACTCCCCCTGCTCCCTGAGCTAGGTCGAGAGCAGCCGTGATGTGCAAGTATACTGTGCATGCATGCAGCAACTCGCACATCGCAGTGAGTCTGCTCGTAGCAGCGTATTGCCGCTCTGAGCAGGCACATCTAAAGGCACCCTGTCCTTCAGCAGATCTGCAGCATAAAATACACTGTGGATCTGCTCATCTGAATGTACCCTCAAACAAGTAATGCATCAAAGTAAAAAGATTGTATTATCAGTTTATTGTGGTACAAAAACATGTTTGCAACATTACCAGTTCATTACGGAAACCTTTTTTTTGCCATGGGGGAAGTCAGTCTCAGTAGGTATTTTGGAAACTCCTAGTAGGCATAAAGGCTACAGGTAATTGCATAAAAACAGTTAGGTTCCAAAATTAACGAGAGTGACAAGAGTGACTAAATAGTTATCTGCAATACAGTTAGAAACTTTATTTCAATAAAAATGGAAACTTGTAATAACATGATTTTTCAGCATAGTCCTAACTGAAACACCAATGCAACTGCCTTGAGGATAAATATAGACTCACCCCTATAATATATACCATTGTCAGCATTGAGGTCAAAGAGCAACTTATATATTTGAAAACTATACTGTGTAATAGAGGACTCGCATGACACTTTTCTCACTTTTTTGGGGACAACGTCTGTTTTTGTATATGATTTTTTTCATAGAATATACAGGTGTTGACTATGTTTAACCAAGGAGATATCTTGGAGGTTTGTCTATCCATCTATCACATTGTCAACAAAGATTATCTAGTGGGAATTCTAGTATAGTGATGCCACCCCTCCTCATCTGGCACATCTAGCTAATAGATTGTAAGGTTAGATGGGGTTGGAACCTGTAGAATAAACCTTTTTTCAGAATTTCTTTTTTGGGAGATGTGCCTCTTTCTCCCTGCACCAATAACATTCACAAGTGGTACTTATACAATGTAAATATAGAGGCCTTAGGTAACACACGTAGAGAATGTATAATTGAATAAGTTTATTATTTGTGCAGATTGATACCAACTGGCAGAGAGTCTGACTCCTCCATCCATTCCTCTTGTCAGAGGAATCACCCTCCTCCACTTTTCCTCTGCTGCCAAGGGTACAGATGCACATTGTCTACTTAACTAGTGAGTACAGAGATTTAATATAAGGCCTCTGGGTCCCTGGCTCTGCTTAACCCCTAAAGGACCAGGCCATTTTACACCTTAGGACCAGAGCGTTTTTTGCACATCTGACCACTGTCACTTTAAACATTAATAACTCTGGAATGCTTTTAGTTATCATTCTGATTCCGAGATTGTTTTTTCGTGACATATTCTACTTTAACATAGTGGTAAAATTTTGTGGTAACTTGCATCCTTTCTTGGTGGAAAAGTCCCCAAATTTGATGAAAAATTTGAAAATTTAGCATTTTTCTAACTTTGAAGCTCTCTGCTTGTAAGGAAAATGGATATTCCAAATAAAAAATTTTTTGGGATTCACATATAAAATATATCTACTTTATGTTTGCACCATAAAATTGACGTGTTTTTACTTTTAGAAGACACCAGAGGGCTTCAAAGTTCAACAGCAATTTATTTTTCACAAAATTTTCAAACTCACTATTTTTCAGGGACCAGTTCAGGTTTGAAGTGGATTTGAAGGGTCTTCATATTAGAAATACCCCATAAATGACCCCATTATAAAAACTGCACCCCCCAAAGAATTCAAAATGACATTCAGTCAGCGTTTTAAGCCTTTAGGTGTTTCACAGGAATAGCAGCAAAGTGAAGGAGAAAATTCACAATCTTCATTTTTTACACTCGCATGTTCTTGTAGACCCAATTTTTTAATTTTTACAAGGGGTAAAAGGAGAAAATGTATACTTATATTTGTAGCCCAATTTCTCTCGAGTAAGCACATACCTCATATGTCTATGTAAAGTGTTCAGCGGGCGCAGTAGAGGGCTCAGAAGCGAAGGAGCGACAAGGGGATTTTGGAGAGTACGTTTTTCTGAAAAGGTTTTTGGGGGGCATGTTGCATTTAGGAAGCCCCTATGGTGCCAGAAAAGCAAAAAAAAAACACATGCCATACCATTTTGGAAACTAGACCCCTTGAGGAACGTAACAAGGAATTAATACCCCACAGGTGTTTCACGACTTTTGCATATGTAAACATTTTTTTATTTTTTTCACAAAAATGTGTGTTTCCCCCCAAATTTCACATTTTTGCAAGGGTTAATATCAGAAAATACCCCCCAAAATTTGTAACCCCATCTCTTCTGAGTATGGAGGTACCCCATAAGTTGACCTGAAGTGCACTACGGGCGAACTACAATGCTCAGAAGAGAAGGATATCAAAAAACGAATGACCAGGGAGTCAGGAGTTTGTCTGGGGAAACCATCAGGCAGCCAAGTAAAATCAATGGATTTATTAGATGCAACGCGTTTCGCTGCGCATGCGCAGCTTCATCAGGCATGACAAGGGAAGGCTGGTAACAGATATATATACCTCCAGGAATTAACCATTAGAGTGCTTTTTGAAAAAGTTGTTACATAGAATTACATATCCATGTGACAATGTATGAAAAAAATTATATAGATAGATATAAATAAATATAAATAGACAAACAAAAATCACAAAAATAATAATAAAACAGCAATATAAAAACACAATGCAATCCTATAAACATATATATATATAATATAATATGATTATCGCATGTGGTGTGAATATAACACCACAAGCGACTCAAGAAGTCACACCGTTTAGTCACCGTTGCGGCATTCAACAACACAAGTTGGATAATAAAGAGTTGTGTATATTAATTCAAAGGATAAAACATTTTTTTATTGTATATCGCTGCCTTATTAAATTAAAATAAAAAGTAAATAAATGACAGTGCGGTAAGCCAAATCGCAACTGACCAGAAGGAAATGTATGAACACTACTTAGAAAAAAGATGAACTAGAATAACTAGTGCGGTATTGAATACAGCACCCGGCGAAAACGCAGGGTGTGAATATTCGTACAAAGATCCAAATTTACAAACAATAAATAAATAAAAAATACAAAAGTATTTATATGTAGAAAGGAAAGGAAAATAAACAGAACTTAAATAATAAAACATAAGAAATAATAAATACACAGTGGGGCGCTCCAGGGTGAACAGCACAGAAGGAACAAAGAAAAATCAAGGTATAATATTTTGGAGATTAATCCATATAAAAAAATGGGAAATTTTTAAACCCCAAATTATCAAATTATTTAACTGTATGGATACATTCATTAAAACCTTGAGGGTGCAAAGTATGTAGTTTGTGAATCCAAAAGGATTCGCGATTGTTTAATCTTTGTATTCTATTAGGTAAATGAATGGGGATAGTTTCTAGAATAATTAATTTCAAAGTTTCAGTGTTTTTTTGATGATGAAGAGTGAAATGTCAGGACAAACTATGCAACAAAAAAACATGTTTTATGTTCCATCTGTGTTTGTTCATCCTGGAGCGCACCGTTTGTGTGGTACGGCCAACGTATTGGCGGTCGCAACCACAGGTTAATAGATAGATAGCAAAAGTAGTGTCGCAATTTAGTGAATCCTTAATTTTAAATGTTTGTTGTGTAAAAAAGGAAGAAAAAGTATCAGTTTGGATGATACTGATACTTTTTCTTCCTTTTTTACACAACAAACATTTAAAATTAAGGATTCACTAAATTGCGACACTACTTTTGCTATCTATCTATTAACCTGTGGTTGCGACCGCCAATACGTTGGCCGTACCACACAAACGGTGCGCTCCAGGATGAACAAACACAGATGAAACATAAAACATGTTTTTTTGTTGCATAGTTTGTCCCGACATTTCACTCTTCATCATCAAAAAAACACTGAAACTTTGAAATTAATTATTCTAGAAACTATCCCCATTCATTTACCTAATAGAATACAAAGATTAAACAATCGCGAATCCTTTTGGATTCACAAACTACATACTTTGCACCCTCAAGGTTTTAATGAATGTATCGATACAGTTAAATAATTTGATAATTTGGGGTTTAAAAATTTCCCATTTTTTTATATGGATTAATCTCCAAAATCTTATACCTTGATTTTTCTTCGTTCCTTCTGTGCTGTTCACCCTGGAGCGCCCCACTGTGTATTTATTATTTCTTATGTTTTATTATTTAAGTTCTGTTTATTTTCCTTTCCTTTCTACATATAAATACTTTTGTATTTTTTATTTATTTATTGTTTGTAAATTTGGATCTTTGTACGAATATTCACACCCTGCGTTTTCGCCGGGTGCTGTATTCAATACCGCACTAGTTATTCTAGTTCATCTTTTTTCTAAGTAGTGTTCATACATTTCCTTCTGGTCAGTTGCGATTTGGCTTACCGCACTGTCATTTATTTACTTTTTATTTTATTTTATTTTAATAAGGCAGCGATATACAATTAAAAAATTTTTTATCCTTTGAATTAATATACACAACTCTTTATATCATATACATTTTTCGAAATAATTATCCAACTTGTGTTGTTGAATGCCGCAACGGTGACTAAACGGTGTGACTTCTTGAGTCGCTTGTGGTGTTATATTCACACCACATGCGATAATCATATTATATTATATATATATATGTTTATAGGATTGCATTGTGTTTTTATATTGCTGTTTTATTATTATTTTTGTGATTTTTGTTTGTCTATTTATATTTATTTATATCTATCTATATAATTTTTTTCATACATTGTCACATGGATATGTAATTCTATGTAACAACTTTTTCAAAAAGCACTCTAATGGTTAATTCCTGGAGGTATTTATATCTGTTACCAGCCTTCCCTTGTCATGCCTGATGAAGCTGCGCATGCGCAGCGAAACGCGTTGCATCTAATAAATCCATTGATTTTACTTGGCTGCCTGATGGTTCCTCTCTGCGCCAGACAAACTCCTGACTCCCTGGTCATTCGTTTTTTGATTTTACTCTCACCCAGGAGGGCTGCAGTGGACCTTCTTCCATATCTCTTCTGCTCTTAACCTTGTTGTGTGTGGGCGCACAACCAACTTTGGTAAGCGGCTTGGGAATCACCGTCCCCTACCCCCATCTGCAAGATCTACTGATCCCGCACATGAGGCGCCTTCCTTTCTTTCTCCAGAAGAGAAGGAGTCATATTTGGCTTTTTGAGAGCAAATTTTGCTCGGGGGGCATGTCTCATTTAGGAAGCCCCTATGGTGCCAGAACAGAAAAAAAAAACACATGGCATACCATTTTGGAAACTAGACCCCTTGAGGAACGTAACAAGGAATAAAGTGAGCCTTAATACCCCACAGGGGTTTCACGACTTTTGCATATGTAAAAAAAAATAAATAAATAAATTCACAAAAATGTGTGCCTCCCCCCAAATTTCACATTTTTGCAAAGGTTAATAGCAGAAAAGACCCCCCAAAATGTGTAACCCCATCTCTTCTGAGTATGGAAATACCCCATGTGTGGACGTCAAGTGCTCTGCTGGCGCACTACAATGCTCAGAAGAGAAGGAGCGCCATTGATCTTTTGGGAAAAAAATTGTTTGGGATGGAAGTCAGGGGCCATGTGCGTTTACAAAGCCCCCCGTGGTGCCAGAACAGTGAACCCCCCCCCACATGTGACCCTATTTTGGAAACTACACCCCTCACAGAATTTAATAAGGGGTGCAGTGAGTATTTTCACCCCACTGGCGTTTGACAGATCTTTGGAACAGTGGGCTGTGCAAATGAAAAATTAAAGTTTTCATTTTCATGGACCACTGTTCCAAAAATCTTTCAGACACCTGTGGGGTGTAAATGCTCACTGTACCCCTTATTACATTACGCAAGGGGTGTAGTTTCCAAAATGGGATCACATGTGGGTATTTATTTTTTTGCATTTATGTCAGAACCGCTGTAAAATCAGCCACCCCTGTGCAAATCACCAATTTAGGCCTCAAATGTACATAGTGCGCTCTCACTCCTGAGCCTTGTTGTGCCCCCGCAGAGCATATTATGCCCACATATGGGGTATTTCTGTACTCAGGAGAAATTGCGTTACAAATTTTGGGGGTCTTTTTTTCCTTTTAACGCTTGTGAAAATAAAAAGTATAGGGCAACACCAGCATGTTTGTGTAAAATTTTTTTACACTAACAAGCTGGTGTAGCCCCAACTTTTCCTTTTCATAAGTGGTAAAAGGAGAAAAAGCCCCCTAAAATTTGTAGTGCAATTTCTCCCGAGTACGGAGATACCCCATATGTGGCCCTAAACTGTTTCCTTGAAATACGACAGGGCTCCGAAGTGAGAGAGCGCCATGCGCATTTGAGGACTAAATTAGGGATCGCATAGGGTGGACATAGGGGTATTCTACGCCAGTGATTCCCAAACAGGGTGCCTCCAGCTGTTGCTAAATTCCCAGCATGCCTGGACAGTCAGTGGCTGTCCGGAAATGCTGGGAGTTGTTGTTTTGCAACAGCTGGAGGCTCTGTTTTGGAAACACTGCCATACAATACGGTTTTAATTTTTATTGGGGGGGGGCAGTGTAAGAGGTGTATATGTAGTGTTTTACTCTTTATTATGTGTTAGTGTAGTGTTTTTAGGGTACATTCGCACTGGCGTGTTATGGTGAGTTTCCCGCTAGGAGTTTGAGCTACGGCGAAAAATTTGCCGCAGCCCAAACTTGAAGCAGGAAACTTACTGTAAACCTGCCTGTGTGAATGTACCCTGTACGTTCACATGGGGCGGGGGGCAAACCTCCAGCTGTTTCAAAACTACAACTCCCAGCATGTACTGACAGACCGTGCATGCTGGGAGTTGTACTTTTGCAACAGCTGGAGACACACTGGTTGGAAAACCATCAGTTAGGTTCTGTTACCTAACTCAGTATTTTCCAACCAGTCTGCCTCCAGCTGTTGCTAAACTACAACTCCCAGCATGTACTGATCGCCGAAGGGCATGCTGGGAGATGTAGTTATGCAATAGCTGGAGGTACGCAACTACAACTCCCAGCATGCCGAGACAACTGATTGCTGTTTGGACATGCTGGGATTTGCAGTTTTGCAACATCTGGAGGGCTACAGTTTTAGAGAACACTGCAAAGTGATCTCCAAACTGTGGTCCTCCAGCTGTTGCAAAACTACAATTCCCAGCATGCCCTGACAGCAAACAGTTGTTTGGGTATGCTAGGAGTTGTAGTTTTGCAAGATCTGGAGTGCTACAGTTTAGGGACCACTATATAGTGGTCTCAAACTGTAGCCCTCCAGCTGTTGCAAAACTACATATTCCAGCATGCCCAAACAGCTGTCTGGGCATGCTGGGAGTTGTAGTTTTCCAACATCTGGAGGGCTACAGTTAGAGACCACTGTATAATGGTCTCAAACTTTACCCTCCAGATGTTGCTAGGCAACTCACCTGCTTCCGTCGGATCCAGCCGCACGTCATTGCCGCCCGACGATCTCCGTCGCCCGCAGCCTCCGTCGCCCGCCCGGATCAGTAAGTGGATCTTTGGCGCCAGTCCCCGTCGTTTCCCCATCCTGCCCCGCCTATTGTGGGAGGGCAGGACGGCGAAAACGAAAGTTAACCCCCCGCCCCCGATCTGCTATTGGTGGTCTCATTAGACCACCAATAGCAGGGATAGGAGGGGTGACACCCGTGCCACCTCACTCCTATCACTTCAGGGGGATCCTGGGTGTCTTAGACACCCGCGATCCCCCTTACATTCCGGGTCACTGGGTCACTATAGACCCGTAATGACCCTGAATCGCGCAAATTTGCCGCGATCGCCGACATGGGGGGGTCTGATGACCCCCCTGGGCATTTGCACGGGATGCCTGCTGAATGATTTCAGCAGGCATCCCGGTCCGATCTCCGCCCGGCACACGGCGGGGACCAGAACTGCCCATGACGTAACTGTACGTCCTTGGTCCTTAAGACCCAGGGTGTCGGGACGTAACGTTACGTCATGGGTCCTGTAGGGTTAATCTCAATTATTGAGTGAGAAAATATTGGCAACCAAGGGGTCTGAAAACGTTGCTTGCAATGTATGTCTAAGCTGCAGAGATTGATAAAACTTTGTTCACTGACTGATATTGCTGTCTAAGCTGATAATCAGTTACAAATATGTTATTCACATGTACTTGAGAAAGAGAGATATAGAGGTTATAGATAGCTATATCAATTGACAATTGAGCATCCTGAAAGATGAGTAATTGTAACATAGTAACATAGTTCATGAGGTTGAAAAAAGACCAGAGTCCATCAAGTTCAACCTATAACCCTAATAAGTCCCTATTGAGTTGAGTTGAGCCAGAGGAAGGCAAAAAAAAACCTCATACTAGAGGTAAAAATTCCTTCCTGACTCCAATAAATGACTCCAATAAATCCCTGGATCAACGATCTGTCCCGATAAATCTAGAATCCATAACCAGCAATGGTATTATTCTCCAAAAATGCATCCAGACCCCTTTTATATTCTTTTACAGAGTTCACCACGACTACCTCCTCCGGGAGAGATTTCCACAGTCTCAATGCTCTTACAGTAAAGAACCCCCTTCTGTGCTGGTGTAGAAACCTTCTTTCCTCTAAACGGAGAGGATGCCCCCATGTTATAGATACAGTCTTGAGTATAAATATATCATGGGAGAGATCTCTGTAAAGTCCTCTGATATATTTATACATAGTTATTAGGTCTCCCCTAAGCCTTCTTTTTTCTAAACAAAATAACCCTAATTCTGATAATCTTTCTGGGTACTGTAGTCCTCCCATTCCCCGTATTACTTTGGTTGCCCGTCTTTGAACCCTCTCCAGCTCCACTATATCTTTCTTGTACACTGGTGCCCAGTACTGTACACAGTGTTCTATGTGTGGTCTGACTAGTGATTTGTACAGTGGTAAAATTATTTCCTTGTCGTGGGCATCTATACCCCCTATTGATGCACCCCATGATTTTATGTGCCTTGGCCGCAGCTGCCCGACACTGGTCACTACAGGTAAATTTACTGTTAACTAAGACTCCTAAATCCTTTTCCATGTCAGTCATCCCAAGTGTTCTCCCATTTAACACATAATCCCAGCCCAGATTTTTCTTCCCCATGTGCATGACCTTACATTTATCAGTGTTGAACCTCATCTGCCACTTCCCAGCCCAAACCTCCAACCTATCCAGATCCATTTGTAACAGTGCACTGTCCTCTATTGTGTTTACCGCTTTACAGAGTTTAGTATCATCTGCAAAGATTGCTACTTTACTATTCAACCCCTCTACAAGGTCATTAATGAATATATTAAATAGAACAGGACCCAAGACTGACCCCTCTGGTACCCCACTAGTAACAGTCACCCAATCAGAATAAGTACCATTAATAACCACCCTCTGTTTCCTATCACTGAGCCAGTTACTTACCCACTTACACACATTCTCCCCCAGCCCAATCCCCCTCATTGTATGCACCAATCTTTTATGTGGCACCATATCAAATGCTTTGGAAAAATCCAGATATATGACATCCAGCGATTGCCCCTGGTCCAGTCTGGAGCTCACCACCTCATAAAAGCTGATCAGGTTAGTTTGACACGACCGATCCCTCATAAATCCATGCTGATATGGAGTCAAACATTTATTTTTATCAAGATATTCCAAAATATCATCTCTTAGAAAACCCTCAAACAATGTACATACAACCGAGGTTAACCCCTAAAGGACTGATCGATTTCACGTTTTTGCATTTTCTTTTTTTTCCTCCTTGCCTTTAAAAAATCATAACCCTTTCAATTCTGCACCTAAAAATCTGTATTATGGCTTATTTTTTGCACCACCAATTCTACTTTACAGAGGCATTAGTCATTTTACCAAAAAATCCACGGCGAAACGGTAAAAAAATTCATTGTGCAACAAACTTGAAGAAAAAATGCCATTTTGTAAATTTTGAGGGCTTCCGTTTCTACGCAGTACATTTCTCGGTAAAAATTACACCTTAGCTTTATTCTGTAGGTCCATACGGTTAAAATGATACCCTACATGTATAGGTTTGATTTTGTATTACTTCAGAAAAAAATCATAAATACATGCAGGAAAATTTATACGTTTAAAATTGTCATTTTCTGAGCCCTATAACTTTTTTATTTTTCTGTGTTCAGGGCACTATGAGGGCTCATTTTTTGCGCCGTGATCTGAAGTTTTTAGTGGTGCCATTTTTATTCTGATCAGATTTTTTGATCACTTTTTATTCATTTCTTTGCGCGTACGCCATTGAACGTGCGGTTTTAAAAGCAGTATATTTTTATAATTCGGACATTTCCGCACGCGGTGATACCACATATGTTTATTTTTATTTACACTGTTTTATTTTGTTACTAGGAAATGCCGGGTGATTTAACCCCTTAAGGACCCAGCCATTTTACACCTTAGGACCCAGCCATTTTTTAAACATCTGACCACTGTCACTTTAAACATTAATAACTCTGGATTGCTTTTAGTTATCATTCTGATTCCGAGATTGTTTTTTCGTGACATATTCCACATTAACATAGTGGTAAAATTTTGTGGTAACTTGCATCCTTTCTTGGTGAAAAATCCCCAAATTTGATGAAAAATTAGAAAATTTAGAATTTTTCTAACTTTGAAGCTCTCTGCTTGTAAGGAAAATGGATATTTCAAAATTATTTTTTATTCACATTTCCAGTATGTCTACTTTATGTTTGCATCATAAAATTGACGTGTTTTTACTTTTGGAAGACACCAGAGGGCTTCAAAGTTCAGCAGTAATTTTCCAATTTTTCACAAAATTTTCAAACTCACTATTTTTCAGGGACCAGTTCAGGTTTGAAGTGGATTTGAAGGGTCTTCATATTAGAAATACCCCACAAATGACCCCATTATAAAAACTGCACCCCCAAAGTATTCAAAATGACATTCAGTCAGCATTTTAACCCTTTAGGTGTTTCACAGGAATAGCAACAACTTGAAGGAGAAAATTCACAATCTTCATTTTTTACACTTGCATGTTCTTGTAGACCCAATTTTAGAATTTTTATAAGGGGTAAAAGGAGAAAATGTATACTTATATTTGTAGCCCAATTTCTCTCGAGTAAGCACATACCTCAAATGTCTATGTAAATTGTTCGAAGGGCGCAGTAGAGGGCTCAGAAGCGAAGGAGCGACAAGGGGATTTTGGAGAGTACGTTTTTCTGAAATGGTTTTGGGGGGGCATGTTGTATTTAGGAAGCCCCTATGGTGCCAGGGCAGCAAAAAAAAAAAACACATGCCATACCATTTTGGAAACTAGACCCCTTGAGGAATGTAACAAGGAATTAAGTGAGCCTTAATACCTCACAGGTGTTTCACGACTTTTGCATATGTAAAAAAAATAATAATAATTTTCACTAAAATGTGTGTTTCCCCCCATATTTCACATTTTTGCAAGGGTTAATAGTAGAAAAGACCCCCCAAAATTTGTAACCCCATCTGTTCTGAGTATGGCGGTACCCCATAAGTTGACCTGAACCGCACTACGGGCGAACTACAATGCTCAGAAGAGGAGTCATATTTGGCTTTTTGAGAGCAAATTTTGCTCGGGGGGCATGTCGCATTTAGGAAGCCCCTATGGTGCCAGGACAGCAAAAAAAAAAAAACACATGGCATGCCATTTTGGAAACTAGACCCCTTGAGGAATGTAACAAGGAATAAAGTGAGCCTTAATACCCCACAGGGGTTTCACAACTTTTGCATATGTAAAAAAAAAAAAAAATTCACTAAAATATGTGTTTCCCCCCAAATTTCACATTTTTGCAAGGGTTAATAGCAGAAGAGACCCCCTAAAATTTGTAACCCCATCTCTTCTGAGTATGGAAATACCCCATGTGTGGACGTCAAGTGCTCTGCTGGTGCACTACAATGCTCAGAAGAGAAGGAGCGCCATTGAGCTTTTGGGAAAAAAAATTGTTTGGAATCTGTCAGACACCTGTGGGGCGTAAATGCTCACTGTTCCCCTTATTACATTACGTGAGGGGTGTAGGTTCCAAAATGGGGTCACATGTGGGGGGGTCCATTGTTCTGGCACTATGGGGGCTTTGTAAACACACGTGGCCTTCAATTTCGGACACATTTTCTCTTCAAAAGCCCAATGGCGCTCCTTCTCTTCTGAGCATTGTAGTGCGCCAGCAAAACACTTTACATCCACATATGGGGTATGTTCTTACTCAGAAGAAATGGGGTTATAAATTTAGTGGGCTTTTTTCCTATTTTCCCTTGTGAAAATGAATAATTTTGGGTAACACCAGCATTTTAGTGAAAAAATTTTTTTTTCATTTTTCCATCCAAATTTGAAGAATTTTCATTAAACACCTGTGGGGTGTTCAGGCTCACTATACCCCTTGTTACATTCCGTGAGGGGTGTAGTTTCCAAAATGGGGTCACATGTGGGTATTTATTTTTTTCCGTTTATGTCAGAACCGCTGTAAAATCAGCCACCCCTGTGCAAATCACCAATTTAGGCCTCAAATGTACATAGTGCGCTCTCACTCTTGAGCCTTGTTGTGCGTCCGCAGAACATTTTACACCCACATATGGGGTATTTCTGTACTCAGGAGAAATTGCGTTACAATTTTTGGGGTCTTTTTTTCCATTTAACTCTTGTGAAAATAAAAAGTATAGGGCAACACCAGCATGTTAGTGTACATTTTTTTTTTTACACTAACAAGCGGGTGTAGCCCCCAACTTTTCCTTTTCATAAGGGGTAAAAGGAGAAAAATCCCCCCAAAATTTGTAGTGCAATTTCTCCCGAGTACAGAAATACCCCATATGTGGCCCTAAACTGTTTCCTTGAAATACGACAGGGCTCCGAAGTGAGAGAGCACCATGTGCATTTGAGGACTAAATTAGGGATTGCATAGGGGTGGACATAGGGGTATTCTATGTCAGTGATTCCCAAACAGGGTGCCTCCAGCTGTTGCTAAACTCCCAGCATGCCTGGACAGTCAGTGGCTGTCCAGAAATGCTGGGTGTTGTTGTTTTACAACAGCTGGAGGCTCCGTTTTGGAAACCCTGCTATACAATACGTTTTTAATTTTTATTGGGGGGGGACAGTGTAAGGGGTGTATATGTAGTGTTTTACCCTTTGTTTTGTGTGAGTGTAGTGTTTTTAGGGTACGTTCACATTGGTGTGTTACGGGGAGTTTCCCGCTAGGAGTTTGCGCTGCCGCGAAAAATTTGCCGCAGCAAACCTCCAGCTGTTTCAAAACTACATCTCCCAGCATGTACTGACAGACCGTGCATGCTGGGAGTTGTAGTTTTGCTACAGCTGGAGGCACACTGGTTGGAAAACCTTCAGTTCGGTTCTGTTATCTAACTCAGTATTTTCCAACCATTGTGCCTCCAGCTGTTGCAAAACTGCAACTCCCAGCATTTACTGATCACCAAAGGGCATGCTGGGAGATGTAGTTATGCAACAGCTGAAGGTATGCAACTACAACTCCCAGCATGCTGAGACAGCTGTTTGGGCATGCTGAGATTTGCAACATCTGGAGGGCTATAGTTTTAGAGAACACTGCAAAGTGATCTCCAAACTGTGACCCTCCAGATGTTGCAAAACTACGAATTCCAGCATGCCCAGACAGCAAACAGCTGTTTGGGCATGCTAGGAGTTGAAGTTTTGAAAGCTCTGGAGGGATAAAGATAGTGGTCTCAAACTGTAGCCCTCCAGCTGTTGTAAACTACATATTCCAGCATGCCAAACAGCGGTCTGGGCATGCTGGGAGTTGTAGTTTTGCAACATCTGGAGGGCTACAGTTAGAGACCACTAACTCGTAGTCTCAGACTGTACCCTCCAGATATCGCTAGGCAACTCACCGGCTTCCGTAGGATCCAGCCGCATGACGTCGCCGCCCGCCGATCTCCGTCGCCACCTGCCGATCTCCGTCGCCGCCCGCCGATCTCCGTCGCCCGCAGCCTCCGGATGGGTAAGTGGAACTTCGGCGTCGGTCCCCGTCGCTTTCCCCGTCCTGCCCCACCTATTGTGGGTGGGCAGGACGGGGAAAACGAAAGTTAACCCCCCCGCCCCCGATCTGCTATTGGTGGTTGCGTCTAGACCACCAATAGCAGGGATAGGAGGGGTGGCACGCCTGCCACCTCACTCCTATGCCTTTAGGGGGATCGTAGGTGTCTTAGACAACCGCGATCCCCCTTCTATTCCGGGTCACCAGGTCACCATAGACCCGTAATGACCCGGAATTCACTTGCGATTTGCCGCGATCGCCGAAATGCGGGGGTCTGATGACCCCCCCTGGGCGTTTGCACGGGATGCCTGCTGACTGCTTTCAGCAGGCATCCCGGTCTGATCCCCGCCCGGCGCACGGCGGGGACCAGAACTGCCCATGACGTAACTGTACGTCATGGGTCCTTAAGACCCAGGGTGTAGGGACGTAACCTTACGTCATGGGTCCTGAACGGGTTAAACTTTAAACCGTCGGGACCCCGCGTTATAGAAAGGGACCGGACTTAGGACCCACTCATACATCCTAAGTCCTTAAAAGGTTAAACTAACAGGTTTATAATTCCCGGGGTCACCTTTTGACCCCTTTTTAAATATTGGCACCACATTTGCCATGCATCAGTCCTAGGGAACAGTACCTGTCACTAAAAAGTCCCTGAATATTAAAAATAGGGCTGTGTCTATTACATTACTTAATTCCTTTCGAACACGGGGGTGAATGCCATCTGGACCTGGTGATTTGTCTATTTTAACACCAATAGTGAGATGGAAAGTTCTACAAAAGACCACTGTATGTTGAGAATTTGGTGTTAAAATAGACATACAAGTCTTTCATGTAACGGGATAACCATTACAAGCAGTTTATTCCCCTTACACATTCAGCCAGGCTAAGAGTGCATGTTTATGAGGGAGGATGGAATACCTGTCAGTGGAACAAGCATTCAGCTGACAGTTATTTTTTTTACTTGGTTTATTGAAAAATCCACAAAAAGGAGTACAGCAAAGCAAAAAGATTGTAGTGTCAACTAATTTGGTACAAAAACATGTTTAATGAAGAAAAGTAGATGATCCAGCACTGAATAAAAACACAGCTTTATTTCACTTCTTTAAAACCAGATATTCACGTCACAGTTCACATTGTTCATAGCATCTGGACGCATTTCGAGTGGATCCCCCCTCTTTATCACAGATTATTAAAGTACCCCTTTAATAAGGAATAAACTAAGCATCTTAAAAAAAACAACACATTGGAAACCCAAGTAGGCATAAGGGTGAGTACATAAGAACAATTAAGTTACAAAATATTAGAGTGAGTCAATAAGTATGTACAATACAGTTACAAACTTTAATCCAATCAACCTCCATTTGAGAAAGAGAGGTCACCCCACAACTGATCATCCTGAAAGTTAGGTAATTGTTAGATGGCAACATTATACAGTTGTTCCCTATACAGTGAAGACAAATAAACACAAAAATAGTTCTCCATTCACAGAAATAGTTCTCCATTCCATGTCGGAATGACAGAGATTACACATGCTCGACTGCTACTCTTAGGCGGACCCCTGTTCAGGAAAGGAAAGGGGGGTCATAGCATTCAGACATTTATCAAATACTTATCACCTATCCGTCTGATAGATAATAAGTGTCCAGAACCTCATGGGCCCAAGGTATCCCTGGTTGGGAAAAACTACCATAGGAATTTGCGAAACCCACAGCAGAACCGAAGCAGCACCACAAACTCCACTCCAGCAAGACATGGCAGATCGGACTCGGGTACAACACAGCGGGATAACAGGCTAATGAGACCAGTGGCGGTGCTAGAACAAATCCCCGTAGAACAACTCAGGCAATATAGTAAAAATAGTAAACAAAAGAATCCTGCACTCACCGCAGAAGTGAAGGTCTCACAGCTCCTCCATGGAACCTCCGATGGACGAAAAGGCAGGTCTGGTGTGGGGCGCTCAGAGGCAACTGCCTGCAGTCGCCTCTGAGCGCCCCACACCAGACCTGCCTTCCCGTCCATCAGAGGTTCCATAGAGGAGCTGTGAGTCCTTCACTTCAGCGGTGAGTGCAGGATTCTTTTGTTTTCCATTGTTACTATACTGCCATAGATATTATTAAACTGTAGCCACTGAAGTTGGTATATATGCAAATGGTTATGAATTTAGAAGACACCTTTGCAATAGACTCAATTCTACTTTGTACATCAAGGTTCTAAACAGGCTGTAAATTGTAAAGAATAACATTAAAAACATTTTTGCCGATTGGTTAATATTGGCTTGGTTTAACTTGGTCAATAGGCCATGAATAATGTTATATTTTGTACAGATACAGTCATATAGATCTAATAAATCGTTAACCTTGTATATCAGATAAATCTCTTTGTTACAAAACTCAGCATTGTAAATGTTTTGATAATGTATTTCCTCATAACAAAGGTCACTGATTTGTGATAATTTTTATAGTTTTATCAAGCACTAAAATGATTTACGTAACATTCAGACAACATATAACCATTTTTTTCTTGCTTGACTTGACTAAATTCTAATGGACACATATTTATAGGCCTATTTTGCAGGAGGCGTCTCGCGACATTGTCACATTAGTAGGCATACCCTTGACTAATGCATTGCTTTCTATGTGCAATCATAAGCAGGGTCCAAACATAGAAAATACTTTGGGTTTATCATCTTTGTAACGTATCATATACCAAGTACCCTGCAAAACAAATCCCAGTGTATGAAACTGTTTAACCCCTTAAGGACTCAGGGTTTTTCCGTTTTTGCACTTTCGTTTTTTCCTCCTTACCTTTTAAAAATCATAACCCTTTCAATTTTCCACCTAAAAATCCATATTATGGCTTATTTTTTGCGTCGCCAATTCTACTTTGCAGTGACATTAGTCATTTTACCCAAAAATGCACGGCGAAACGGAAAAAAAATCATTGTGCGACAAAATCGAAAAAAAACGCCATTTTGTAACTTTTGGGGACTTCCGTTTCTACGCAGTGCATATTTCGGTAAAAATTACACCTTATCATTATTCTGTAGGTCCATACAGTTAAAATGATACCCTACTTATATAGTTTTGATTTTGTCGCACTTCTGGAAAAAATCATAACTACATGCAGGAAAATTTATACGTTTAAAAATGTCATCTTCTGACCCCTATAACTTTTTTATTTTTCCACGTACAGGGCGGTATGAGGACTCATTTTTTGCGCCGTGATCTGAAGTTTTTATCTGTATTATTTTTGTTTTGATCGGACTTTTTGATCACTTTTTATTCATTTTTTAATGGTATAAAAAGTGACCAAAATACGCTTTTTTGGAATTTGGAATTTTTTTGCGCGTACGCCATTGACCGTGCGGTTTAATTAATGATATATTTTTATAGTTCAGACATTTACGCACGCGGCGATACCACATATGTTTATTTTTTATTTTTTTTACACTGTTTTATTTTTTTTATGGGAAAAGGGGGGTGATTCAATGACCTTTATTAACACTTTTTTTTGTAATTTTTTTTGCAGTGTTATAGGTCCCATAGGGACCTATAACACTGCACACACTGATCTTTTACACAGATCACAGGCGTGTATTAACACGCCTGTGATCAGTGTTATCTGGATCTCAGGCACGGAGCAGTCATTCGTCGATCGGTCACCGAGGAGGCAGGTAAGGGCCCTCCCGGTGACCTGTCAGCTGTTCGGGATGCCGCAATTTCACCGCGGCGGTCCCGAACAGCCCGACTGAGCAGCCGGGTCACTTTCACTTTCACTTTAGAAGTGGCGGTCAGCTTTGACCGCCGCTTCTAAAGGGTTAATACCGCACATCGCCGCGATCGGCGATGTGTGGTATTAGCCGCGGGTCCCGGGCGTTGATGAGCGCCGGGACCGATGCGATATGATGCAGGATCGCGGCGCGATCCCGCTTCATATCGCGGGAGTCGGCGCAGGACGTAAATATGCGTCCTGCGTTGTTAAGGGGTTAAAGGGGTAATCCGGTGGAAAACTTTTTTTTTTTTTTTAAATCAACTGGTGCCAGTAAGTTAAACAGATTTGTAAATTACTTCTATTAAAAAATCTTAATCATTCCAGTACTTATAAGATGCTGTATACTACAGAGAAAATTGTTTTCTTTTTGGAACACAGAGCTGTCTGCTGACTTCGCGAGCACAGTGCTCTCTGCTGACATCTCTGTACATTTTAGGAACAGTAGGAGAAAAGTAGGAGAGTAGGAGAAAATCCCCTTATTGGGCAACTCAACAACTTTTTCTCTGGACAGGTTTTGATAAATCTCCCCCATAGTTTTGAAAGTAAAATAGTGATAAAGCATAATATAAGAGAGAAAGTAATAAGCGACAAAGAAAGTCAAAAAGAAAAAAGCATAAAGAAATTAACATGAAACAAGATATCCTTAGCTATAAGTGAAGAAGAGGCCCTCCATTAGATGAATATCCAACACACACCCTGAAGTTGGGACTTCAGCAATCATCTTCAATAGGACTATCTGTCCATAGACTCACAGCCTCTGTAGTACAGGCAGGATTTGCTGTGGCTCAATAAATCCAAAAGCCTTAAAGGGGTACTCCAGCCCTGAGACATCTTATCCTCTATCCAAAGGATAGGGGATAAGATGTCTCACCGCAGGGGTCCCGCCGCAGGGGACCCCCGCAATCTTGTATTTGCCACCCACCTGTTTGAGCGGCACGCTGCGGTGCCAGCTCACAAACAGCCAGGTGGAGACCATGGGGACGGAGTATTGTGACGGAGTATTGTGACGGAGTATTGTGAGTATTGTGACTCCGGCCCTGAGACATCTACGCCCCCACTATGCAAGTCTATGGGAGGGGGCGTAGATGTCTCAGGGCCGGAGTACCCCTTTATGGCTCTTCACTGACAGCTAAGAACTGCAGTAAAAGATTGTGTGCACCCTGCATGCCCCCTCCCATAGACTTGCATCGCGGGGGCGGGGTGTGACATCACACGGGGGCGGAGTCGTGAAGTCATGATATTCCGTCCCAGTGGTCGCCACCCGGCTGTTTGTGAGCTGGCCCCGTGGCGTGCAGCTCAAACAGGCGGGTGGCGAATACAAGATTGCGGGGGTCCCCAGCGGCAGGACCCCCGCAGTCAACCATCCAAAGAATTTGGGGTTAAGATGTCTCAGGGCCAGAGTACCCCTTTAAGATATACATGACGTTAAAACACAGATGAGGCCAGAGGCTTATGCCGGTGCACAACTTCTCTCAGGCTATACTTGTCTGTACCCGTAGAGAAAGACACAATCCTACTTCCCACTCTCCTCCTGAGCAAAAAATATTAATAACATTGCAATGTGCTTGAGCTCTTTGGTTGACAATGGAAAAAGTTATGAAAGTATTCCAAAGTTGTCATACGTACATGATACACATTAGACTCTATGCACTTTACTCTAATGTGTATCTCACAAAAGCTTGGATTTGTACTTTAAACTCTACAAAATCAGGTCTATTACCAACATTACGTGGAATTCTGTTTTCAAGCAAGCGGGCTACTTCAACCATCTTGTGATTGTGTGTCTGCAACACGGCAAGCAATATCTTCATAATCTACGCCATATCTCTTGGGGGGCTAGGCCCCAACTCTTGGCTGTTCCAACATACATATAAATACAATGCAATATTAGGGCAAAATAGTCTACATTATGAATCCCTACTTAGCTATGATATTTAATATGTGAATGAATAGAACTTTATAGCAACAGTGTTTATGTGCTTTTTATTTGCTTTTTTTGGAGTTCTCAAAGAGAACAATGGTAATAGCCTACTAAAGAAACAAAAATAACTTTTATAATCCAGTGATAAAAGCACAAAAGCACATAATGAAACTATTCATAAAGATGTATTTCGAAAGTACAAAACTATCAATACATGGGACAAACCTTTAGAAATGTGATTGAAAATGGCTGTTTCTAAAGTGGCAGCTGTGTTACACTGCAATTCTGTTTAGATTTTACATTTTCAAAACGGATCAGAACATTTTAGAAGTACATAAAGTGGACCTGCACATTGATGTGTACTCAGTAGTTCAACTTATTATAATATTTACCATAAACATCTGAAGTTTTCATCCTCTCGGAATCATGAAACGATAGACTCACAGATTTCCTGTAACACTGCTCACTAAACAATTGCAACTGTGTGTCAGAAGCTTTATGAAATAGCTTTCCAGGGTTGCGGAGATCTTCACAAGCCTAAAATCAGTATGTACAGGGCCAATCGTCTCTGGAGTGGTATAAGTCACAAAACTGCTCGAGAAACGGGTTCTTTGTGATGAATCATGTTTCACTCTCTAGAAGTCTGATCGGCAAATCTGGGTTTGGGATGCATGTAGAACTGGAAAGAGTAAGATAAATTTAAACACCTATTGTGATCCAGACCTTCTTGTCCAACATCGGTTCCTGACCTGACAAATGCTCTTTTAGCTGATTTGGCACAAATTCCTGCAGACACAGTCAAATTTGGTGGCAAGATTTTCTAAAAGATTGAAGGCAGAAATGGATCCCAACTCCATATTAACAAATATGTCTACCCGGCTCATATAAGTATGAAGCAATTATTAGAATAACAAAGCAATAACATGAATTATTGTGCATTTTTTATATGCTATACCTATTTTGAAGACTTTGCTTTAAGTAGCTGCGGTGTATCATGTGTCCTTTCTAATTTAATTGTTATTGAATTGTTGCAGCTACAGCAGCGTTAATATGAAAACAGATGTGTTCGACAAATAATCGGGGAGATATATAAAAATGGCTGAACAATTTGCGCCAAAAACTAGCTTACATGACGTGCACCATGTTTTTAATGTGTTTTAGGCACTTTTAAGACACATTTGCGCCTTGCTTGACAAGGCCGTGTAGCTTGTCAGAAAGTGTTTTTGACTTTGTTGGAAAGGGGGTGTGACTTAAATAGGCACAGTTCAGCACTAGTGTTGGGCGCGAATATTCGTATTTCAAATTTTTATCACGAATATCGCAAATTCGCGAATATTGCGAATATATTCGCTATATATTCGAAATTGCAAATATTTGTTTTTCCGCACAGTAACACATTTATAATATAACAACAAAATAATTATAAAAAATAAATTAACTCTTGGTAAAGTGCTGGGACATTCACCCTGTTCCAAATGATTATGCAAATGACATTTTTCTCATTTACCAAAATAATTGATGTAAATAACAGTCAGCATAATTCAAAAGTAAGAGTACAATTCAAATTTTATTGAACAAACCTCCTAATGAGAACAGTATTTTTTTTAAACATAAAAAACTTACAGTGCACTGTTCCAAATTATAACTTTATAGGTTGTAAAGAACTGAAAATTGTCATTTGTTGTTTTTGCTGTATATTCACTGAAATCAAAAGCTATTTCAATCAAACTTTTAACCACATTTTAACTTTTTAAACATTTTAACAGGTCATGTTACATTTTAGCATAGGACCCCTTATTTGATAGCAGCTTCACAAGTCTTGCATCCATTGAACTTGTGAGTTTTTAGACAGTTTCTGCTTGCATTTGTTTGCAAGATGTCAGAATAGCCTCCCAGAGCTGCTGTTTGGATGTAAACTGCCTCTCACCCTCATAGATCTTTTGCTTTAGGATGATCCAAAGGTTTCAATAGGATTGAGGTCAGGGAAGGATGGAGGACACACCATGACTTTATCTCCTTTTATCCCCATAGCAGCCATTGATGCCGAGGTATTCTTTGCAGCATGAGATGGTGCATTGTCATTCATGAATATGATTTTATTATGGAAAGCATAGTTCTTCCTTCAGTACCAGGGAAGAAAGTGGTCAGTCAGAAACTCCACATATTTTGCAGACATCATCTTTACACCTTCTGGGACCCTAAAGGGGCCAACCAGCTCTCCAGGGCCCAAAACATGGCCCACCACCTTGCTGATGTTGCAGCCTTGTTGGAACAGGGTGGCTGTCCACATCCATCCACTACTCCAGCCATCTGGACCATCCAGGGTTGCTCTGGAGGACTCTACACCTTGATGTCTGTGGGACTCCAGAGGAACCAGCAGCTTCAAATATTTGTTTGCTGCTATGTAATGGTATTTCAGCAGCTGCTCTCTTGATCCGATGCATGGATCTGGCAGAAATCTTCCTCAATGTGCCTTTAGCTTCACAAACCCGTCTGTGCTCTGAATCAGCCACAAATCTCTTAATAGTGCGATGATCACGCTTACTTTTTCGTGAAACATCTAATATTTTCATACCTCGTCCAAGGCATTGAACTATTTCACTCTTTTTCTTCCCCATATTGGTTGAAAATGGTGCTCTGCTTAATAATGTGGAACACCCACCTTTAGTAGTTTTTCCTTAAATTGGGCTCACCCGGCAATCTAATTATCACAGGTGTCCAAGATTGTTTTCAGTGATCAAAAGAGCCCTGAGACACAATGCCATCCATGAGTTATACTGAAAAACAAAACAAAAACGCCCCTTCCCATAGACTTGCATTGAGGGGGCGGGGGAGGAGTTGTGACGTCACAATACTCCGGCCCCGTGGTCATCGCGCTTCACACTCGGAGCCTACAGCGCTGCGGAGAGCTCAAAACATGGGTGCGGAACGACAGATTGCGGGGGTCCACAGTGCCGGGACCTCCGTGATCATACATCTTATCCCCTATCCTATGGATAGGGGATAAGATGTATAAGGGCCGGAGTACCCCTTTAAGAAGTGATAGATAAGGCCGGTAACCTACAAATGTTTGGACATTGGATACAAGAAATTTTCTAAGTAAAAAGAAGATTTGAAAACGTTTAAATATTATGAAACAGGGACGTGCACACATAGACTCAAAAGGGGGCTTGAGCCTTTGTCCTTTTAATGCATCTGCTCTATGAATCCCTTACTGATTGGGACCTCTGTGGAGTGATGCGGTTCCCATTCAGCTGACATGACTGCCAGAGGTTGTTGTGTTAACATATGTAAGGTTTTTCCAAACATATGTATGGTTTTTGCAAACTTTTTTTTTTTTGTTCATAATGAGACATGCTCTTTTTTCTACTTGAGCCCCTGCTCCTCAAAATGTCTGTGCATATCCCTGTTATGAAATATGTTATTATTACCAAATATTCAATTCACTGTGTGGATTATATATTTAGACCTACTGACAGTACAAGATATTTCAGTATGCATGGAGGATGAGGTGGGTATTGGTTACAGAGTTAAACCATATAAGCACAAAATAAGTATTTAGTAAGAAAAGGATACACCCACAATCTAATACTGTGTCAGCCTACAAGAAAGAAGGATTATACTTGTAATGCTCCATATATGTATATATATAAACACTCAATGATAATAGACACACTCCAATGATAAAGGATACACCCTCAATTATAATGTGGTGTCCCGATATCTTATTGCACACCGTACCTTGTAGGGTGGTCCCCAAAGTCAGAGTTACTGCGTTCAGATAGGGTCCCCCAGGTGGGACAGCCCCTAGTCGCCTCCTTTTTCTCAAATTTTATAATGTTTATATATATATAGATTTAATATAATGTATATTAACATAATTACCTTTATAGCGTTGCAGGACCTTAGGTCACATGACTCATGTTAATTCTAGTAAGATGTGTTGAAGGACCTTTGGAGGTCTCATGTGTGGTCACATGGTTAGACCATAATCCTTTGTAAAGTGAATGACAGATGGTATGGAACAGTGAGCTTAAGGCCAGCCCCTGCCAGCCAATTATCGCTCTCTTGGCCTCTTGCGCTTTTGTTCCTGTACTGCAAAGCAAGCAGCATCTCTCTTGGGTTCCGAATTAGTGGAGAGAGAGAAGAGATCCGTGCAACTTACAAAGGCAAGCTTAGGCCTGAAGCCTGTCAGCCTCAGCCTGAATCTAACCGTGAGTTAAATATCAATCCCCGCTAAAACTAGCGGGACTACTGGACCTAATAGCAATCCCCTAAATCCAGTGCAACAGCTCCTATTTACTTCCTAAGCTCTATAAAACTCACGAGGTCCCAACCAATTGTCAAACTCCAAATTGACTTTGTTACATGGGCTGTTCTTGTTTAATCCTGCATAAAAGCTGCAGTAAAGGTTCCGACAGTTTTCTACAAAACCTCCGGTTGTAGACAATTATTTATTTTACCTCCCTATCGTTCTTGGGATGGGTGGCGATAGGACAAGCATATACAGAGGAGCCCCCACCCTGGCGTCACGAGTGATAAGGGTTAAACAAGCACCCTTTAGTTACCGCACAGCTACACCCCATATACTCTACATCCCCAGGCTACCACAATAATAAACACATGCTCAATTATGATAGACACACCCATGGTTATAGTATATCTATGTTCAAACATGAGGACCAGGAGGAATGGAGCTGAGACTAAGGCTGCCATCTTGGAAGGATAATAAAGGCTGAGAGAGTCTAACTGAGGCTGCCATCTTGGAAGGACAATGGAAACAAGGTCTCCCTCTTAGAAGATGGTAAGACAAGCCTTTATATATTCAAATAACTCTGCTACTTTCAAGTTATTCTTTCTACACAGATAACTATACTAAGGACAATGGCGGAGATTTTTCAAAATCTGTCCAGAGGGAAAGCACTGAGTTGCCCATAGCAACCAATCAGATCGCTTCTTTCAATTTTCAACAGCCTTTTTCAGAAATAAAAGAAGCAATCTGATTGGTTGCTATGGGCAACTCAGAAATTTTACCTCTCCACAGGTTTTGATAAATCTCCCCCAATATACTTGTACTATGATTTATTTATTTATATACTGTCTGCTATTTTTCAAGAAGAATACAATAAATACAATTTTTTTCTATAAACCGCTCTGAAGTCCCTTCTTTGTGAACCTGATTTACGAATATAACATATTTATTAAAAGCAGAACTTTAGATTAAGCAACTCAGAACTGTACACAGAACATGCCCAGAAAGGTATGATCTTTTGGTTATCCTGTTGGGAAGTCTCCATAGCCATAACAAATCCATATAGCCTATTACCCATCAGATGCCAAAAAAAGTGTGATTTTGGCCTCCGTTCATATGGCTTGCATTGGGAAATAGATTTGTGGTGGACTCCCGGTGTATGGCGGGACCACGGGTGTAGCGGTGTAGGTGGTGGGGCCAGATGGTATTAACCCCTGGGGCAAGATGTTATTAACCCCTAGTGTTGGTGACGATAGAGTGGTTTTTGGTACGGGAACCACACGAACGGTATCTCCGCTATTCCAATGGCTAGTTAAGGAAAGGAGAGTCCACAACCAGTTATGGTTTAACGGACGCTTTACTGAGTTTAAGACAGATGGTATTATCTTCACAGCTAGGTCAGATTCCCAGAGAGGTGGCCAGGAACTCAGAAGACCTCGCAGCTTGCTGGGACCAATTATACTTGTAATAGACTTGAGACAATTATCTTGAGGCTTGACTATATGCAGGACTTGACTACTTGTAGTGACCGCAGACATAGACTTTTGACTTACTGGAAGGACTGTAGCTTTGTGGCCTTCCAGGTAGCTGGTTACTTGCACTGAGATCTCTGGTGTTAACTGTTCCTCATAAGAGAAGAGGGTGAATTGTAACGTATGCCGCTTTATATAGTGGGGGCTGGACTAAGGCCCATTGGTCAAGCTGCGGGTCATTTGTTAAGCTGGTGCTCTCTGGGAGAACATGTGACAACAAATCATGTGACTGCATAACATAACATGTGACAGACTTATAGGTCCTTGAGACAACCTCTCCCAGGTCCTCTGCTCTATCTATACAATGGGTGTCAAACATGCGGCCCAGGACACAGGGATACCCCCGTCAACTCTCAATTGCCCCGCTTAAGTTTAAAAACGCAGGGGCCGCCGTAAGATGACGTCCTGTGCGTATGCCCATAGCAACGGAGGTGCGGAGGAGCGGAACATGGAGGTGGAAGACGCACGCTGGCCAACATGGTAAGTGACCAGAGGCACGTCAGCTTCGGTACTCAGACCACCGCTCCTCCGGTCCCGGAACCTACTGCTATGGCTGGACCGGAGGAGTGATGGTCAGAGCACTGAATTGGGGCAGTACACAGGCATACAGCCTCCAGCCATACACTGTATCGCTGGAGGCTGTATGTCTGTGGGGGAACATACTGCACCTAATGTGGGGAACTATACTGCCAACCTAATATGGGGGAACTATACTGCCAACCTAATGTGGGGGAACTATACTGCACCTAATGTGGGGAACTATACTGCCAACCTAATATGGGAAACTATACTGCCAACCTAATGTGGGGAACTATACTGCCAACCTAATGTGGGGAACTATACTGACAACCTAATGTGGGGAACTATACTGCCAACCTAATGTGGGGGAACTATACTGCACCTAATGTGAGGGAACTATACTGCCAAGCTAATGTGGGGGAACTATACTGTACACCTAATGTGGGGGAACTATACTGCCAACCTAATGTGAGGGAACTATACTGCCAACCTAATGTGGGGGAACTATACTGCCTCTAATGTGGGGGAACTATACTGCACCTAATGTGGGGGCCTTGTATTGACGTTCGCTCACGTCACGTCACCCTCCCAGAATTCAAGGGTCGGCGTTACTGCGTTCTTTTTTTGATGCAGCCCACACAAACTTAAACCTTGTTTTTTGGTCCTTGTTAGCCTTTGAGTTTTACATGCTTGATCTATACATTAGGATCCTGTCTATACATTAAAGCAGTACACAAAACATTCTGGAAACAACAGGGGGAGATCCTGCAGGGGAGCCCCCAGGTCATTGAAGGCCTCAACCTGACAGCGCCTAAAGGTAATACCGGACCATGTCTTGTACTGGGACATTTCAAACCCACCTACTTAACATAAGTCGTCCTCAATGTAGATGCTGTCAGAGTTGAGGGACGAAGTGGCTGTAGGGCCAGATGCAGTCTTGAGGCATTTTGAGATAACAAATGTCCATTTCAGGCTGGTGAAATAATGGATAACATTAGAGTCTTTGTATAAATTTTCCATACACGCTCTGACTTGTGGTTGAACAGGATTAGTGATGACATATGACTTTTCTTTGACTATGCATATAACAACTGGACTATGCATTTTACAGTGAACTATACACAACATGACATTGTGACTATGCAGATAACATACTATGCATGACTAGACTATATACTAGACATTGTATACATGACTAGACTTAGAACTTTAAACTTTTTCGGATTGGGATGCCTGAGGCTCTCTGCCCAGTGCCTTGGCTACTGGGGTCCCTTGGCATTTAAGACACATCTCCCCAGAACACTATTTTTGTTTTTTTTTCTAGACATATTTATGCTAGACAACTGTTACAGTTAACACTTTGACATGTTGTCACGATTTGGCAAGCTGGATGTGGATCCTCTGTGTCAGCGAGGGATTGGCGTGGACCGTGTCGGTGGACCGGTTCTAAGTTGCTACTGGTTTTCACCAGAGCCCGCCGCAAAGCGGGATGGTCTTGCTGCGGCGGTAGCAACCAGGTCGTATCCACCGGCAACGGCTCAACCTCGCTGACTGCTGAGAAGGCGTGGGACAGAAGGACTAGACAGAGGCAAGGTCAGACGTAGCAGAAGGTCGGGGCAGGCGGCAAGGTTCGTAGTCAATGTGGATAGCAGAAGATCTGGAACACAGGCTTTGGACAACACTAAACGCTTTCACTGGCACAAGGCAACAAGATCCGGCAAGGAAGTGCAGGGGAAGTGAGGTAATATAGCCAGGGAGCAGGTGGAAGCTAATTAGGCTGATTGGGCCAGGCACCAATCATTGGTGCACTGGCCCTTTAAATCTTAGAGAGCTGGCGCGCGCGCGCCCTAAGGAGCGGAGCCGTGCGCGCCAGGACATGACAGCCGGGACAGGTGAGGGACTTGGGATGCGATTCGCGAGCGGGCGCGTCCCACTTTGTGAATCGCATCCCCGCCGGCAATGTCAGTGCAGTGCTCCCGGTCACCGGTTCTGACCGGGGCGCTTCAGAGAGAGAGACGCCGCGAGCGCTCCGGGGAGGAGCAGGGACCCGGAGCGCTCGGCGTAACAGTACCCCCCCCCCCTTAGGTCTCCCCCTTTTTTTGTCCGGTAACAGCTTCACGTGGGACGAGGACACTGGGAGCGATTGTAGGGTTTCCTCATCAAATACAGGCAGTTCTGCAGGAGTGGGAATGGGGAGGGAGGGCGGAGGGTGAAGCTTGGCACAGGGTAGAGTGTTACCAGGACAGGGGCTATGAGGAGGCACAGCATAGTCCTGATAGGCTTTGGGGAGACCAGGTGTAGGAGGAGGCACCGAGGCTTGCCTGACGGGTCTGGGAGGAGACGTGAGGCATTTCTTGCAGCAAGCAGGGCCACAATTCTTGATCTCCCCGGTGGTCCAGTCAAGGGTAGGAGAATGATGCTGGAGCCATGGCAGACCGAGGAGGACTTCTGATGTACAGTTGGGAAGGACGAACAATTCAATCTTTTCGTGATGGGGTCCAATGCACATTAAGAGGGGTTCTGTGCAGTAACGCACGGTGCAGTCCAATTTAACTCCATTGACCAAGCAAATGTAGAGTGGCTTGACAAGATGGGTCACCGTGATGCAGAACTTATTCACCAAAGAGGCCAGAATAAAATTTCCAGAAGAACCAGAGTCCAAGAAGGCCACGGCAGAGAAGGAAGAGTCGGCAGAAGGAGAAATCCGCACGGGCACAGTGAGATGTGGAGAAGCAGATTTCGTACCAAGAGACACCACACCCACGTGAGCTGGGTGCGTGCATGCGTTTCCCAGACGTGGAGGGCGAATAGGGCAATCCACCAAGAAGTGTTCGGTACTGGCGCAGTACAGACATAAATTGTTATCCCTACGGCGAGTCCTCTCTTCGTGGGTCAGGCGAGACCGATCCACTTGCATAGCCTCCTCGGCGGGAGGCACAGGGGTAGATTGCAGAGGATACTGTGAGAGAGGTGCCCAGAGATCAAGGTCTTTTTCCTGGCGGAGCTCCTGGTGTCTCTCAGAAAAACGCATGTCAATGCGGGTGGCCAAATGGATAAGTTCTTGCAGGTTGGCATGAATCTCTCGTGCGGCCAGCACATCCTTGATGTTACTGGATAGGCCTTTTTTAAAGGTCGCGCAGAGAGCCTCGTTATTCCAAGATAATCCGGAAGTGAGAGTACGAAATCGGATGGCGGATACTGAAGAATTACCCTGGACCAGGTTCAGCAGGGCAGTCTCGGCAGAAGAAGCTCGGGCTGGTTCCTCGAAGACACTACGGACTTCAGCGAAGAAGGACTGGACTGTGGCTGTGGCAGGATCATTGCAGTCCCAGAGCGGTGTGGCCCAAGACAAGGCCTTTCCAGAAAGAAGACTCACTACGAACGCCACCTTAGACCGTTCTGTAGGAAATTGGTCCGACAACATCTCCATATGTAGGGAACATTGAGATAAGAATCCACGGCAGAGTCTAGAGTCCCCATCAAATTTGTCCGGCAGGGACAAGCGGAGGCTAGGAGCGGCCACTCGCTGCGGAGGAGGTGCAGGAGCTGGCGGAGGAGATGGTTGCTGCTGTAGCAGTGGCAGAAGTTGCTGTAACGTGGCGGTCAACTGCGACAGCTGCTGTCCTTGTTGGGCAATTTGCTGCGATTGCTGAGCGACCACCGTGGGTAGGTCAGCGAGACTTGGCAGCAGCACCTCAGCGGGATCCATGGCCGGATCTACTGTCGCGATTCGGCAAGATGGATGTGGATCCTCTGTGTCAGCGAGGGATTGGCGTGGACCGTGTCGGTTGACCGGTTCTAAGTTGCTACTGGTTTTCACCAGAGCCCGCCGCAAAGCGGGATGGTCTTGCTGCGGCGGTAGCAACCAGGTCGTATCCAATGGCAACGGTTCAACCTCGCTGACTGCTGAGAAGGCGTGGGACAGAAGGACTAGACAGAGGCAAGGTCAGACGTAGCAGAAGGTCGGGGCAGGCGGCAAGGTACGTAGTCAATGTGGATAGCAGAAGATCTGGAACACAGGCTTTGGACAACACTAAACGCTTTCACTGGCACAAGGCAACAAGATCCGGCAAGGAAGTGCAGGGGAAGTGAGGTAATATAGCCAGGGAGCAGGTGGAAGCTAATTAGGCTGATTGGGCCAGGCACCAATCATTGGTGCACTGGGCCTTTAAATCTTAGAGAGCTGGCGCGCATGCGCCATAAGGAGCGGAGCCGCGCGCGCCAGGACATGACAGCCGGGGGCCGGGACAGGTGAGTGACTTGGGATGCGATTCGCGAATTCGCGAATCGCATCCCCGCCGGCAATGTCAGTGCACCGGGGCGCTGCAGAGAGAGAGACGCCGCGAGCGCTCCGGGGAGAAGCAGGGACCCGGAGCGCTCGGCGTAACACATGTCTATTACCTTGTATTGACTATGTGTATTACTTTAGTTTCAGGAGTACTTTCTGGCCAGGAAAGTATCCTGCGCGCGAACATAATGATGTATGACATTAGATACATTTGACATTAAGTAGACTGTGAAATGTTGAGTACTACAGTACTGCTGTATGTGATTGAGGTATATACTTCTTATGTGTACATGATGTGTACTTTAGTCTTTGCATCTGGCGGGTATCTACCCTTGCGTGGACCATTGGTACCTACGCAGCACCCTCTCTTGGGACTCAGGAACAGCAACCTCTTAAGGAGCTCTTGGCTCAGCTGGACTTGTGACAGGTTCCCCCCTTTCAGGAGCCAAAGTAAGTTGTGACTCTGGACTGGCAGGACTTGAACTTGGATTTGGAGGTTCGGTCATGGGTAAGGCAGGTGATCCGGAGACTGGAGTATATTCTTGTGCTAACGGTGACAGAGTTTGAGCAGGTATAGTGACTAGAGTTGGTTGCAAAGGCCCACGGGTTGGTATGAAACCGAAGATTGCAGCTTGGCTAGGGGGGAACATGGGAACATCCATGGACGGGTGAATTCCCTTTCCGGGCACATACTCCTTTGCAGGTTTGACTGGTGGTGATGAAGGTATCGGAAGCACAGGCAAATCCTCCTTGTGACACAACTTGATTTGATTGCAATGAACGACTTGCGGTTCATACCCGGACTTCTGGAATGCATACACATCTGAGTCAGGATAGGGTACTGCGGTCACCGTATAGGGCTCTGTTTCCCAGATGGAGTCCAGTTTGTGAGTTCTCGGGAACTTCCGCAGCCAGACCTTGTCAGCTATTTGGAGGGGTTTGGCAGAGGCATGACGGTTGTAGTCTTGCTGCTGCTTCTGTTGAGCCTCACCCATCTTTCTGTTGACAATCTCTTTTGCTTCTTGGATCCTTCTTTGATGGTCGGAGACCCATTCCATAGAAGCCTGTGGAGAGTTATTGAATGGAGCTTGAAGTCCAAACGTGCAATCTTTTGGTAGTTGACCATGTCGGCCCATCATCAAGTAGAATGGGGTGTATCTAGTGGAACAGTGCACTGTATTGTTATAAATCTCCAAGAGCTTGGGTAACAACCGGGGCCACTCTTCGAGCCTGGACACAGACACTGCTCGCAGCATGTGAATGAAGACTTGAGTGATCCTCTCACAGAGCCCGTTCCCTTGTGGGTGATAGGCAGTTGTCCTGAGTTTCTTGCAGGCATGAAATTGACACAGCTCTTGGAAGAGTTGGGCCTCAAAGGCTGTTCCTTGGTCAGTGAGGACAGACTCTGGACATTTGAGGATTTGTACCCAATAAGAGTAGAATATCTGGGCTGTGGTTTTGGCTGTAAGATCTTTGACTGGTACGACTACAACCCACTTTGAGTAACGATCCACCATGGTTAGAGAATAAGAGTACCCAGACTGGGTAGGAGACAGCTTGACATGGTCTAGCACTACTAACTGATTAGGCCTTTCACTCTCAATGGAATGGAGGGGTGCTCTGGCATCCCTACACCCATTCTTGGTGAGGTTGCAGACGTCACACTCACTGCATCATTTCTCAATGTCGCTCCGCATCCCAATCCAGTAAAACCGTCGCCTGACAGTGGCATCTGTCTTGTGGACTCCAAAGTGTCCCAAGTGGTCATGGTAGGCATTGAGGACCATCGCCGTATCCCTTCGGGGAACCAGGATCTGATGAAGTCATTCACCTGAAACTGGATCCAAAGAGTTTTGTTACAACAGTCCTTTGTGCATGAACAGTCGCTTTCTTTGTCACCACAGACGCTTCAATTTGTAGTCACTCTGAGCCCAAAGTAGACAGGTTGGTACCTTTTTCATTAGAAGGTTGTCCAACAGATTCCCCATGACTCGACTTTCGTCTTGCAGAGTCCTCCAGGTGTATAAGTCTTCCTGGACCTTCTTGGACCTAGAGTCGCCCTCTTCAAGGGTGGTCACAGTATTCTGACTTACGAATCTCTGGTAGAATGGGGGCATCTCCACATCTTCCCACTCGTTTTCGACAGGTGGTTCTTCACCGGGGGACATTCGAGAAGTGTTGACATTGGACTTGCCACTTCTGTACTTGATGGTGAAGTCCTAATTGGCCTACCTTGAAGCCCACCGCTGCTCAATTGCACCCAGTTTGTCGGTGTTCAGGTGGGCCAACGGATTATTATCTGCATAGACAGTGAATGGTGTGGCAGCCAGGCAATCCTTAAACTTCTCAGTCACAGCCCATACGAGGGAAAGGAGTTCCAGCTTGAAGGAGCTATAATTGGCATCATTATTTTCTGCTTCGCGCAGATTACGACTGGCATAGGCTATCACCCGCTCTTGTCCTTCCTGGACTTGGAATAGGACCGCCCCCAAACCTTCTAAGCTGGCATTGGTGTACAGATAGTGTACGCTAATGGGTACGCTAGGATGGGTGGCTTCATCAATAGGTGTTTCAGGGCTTGGAAGGCTGTCTCGTGCTCTTTGGTCCAGGCCACAGGTAGCTTCCCATTGTAGTTGTCCTTCGCTGTACCCTGCAAGAGAGCTGTGATGGGTTCTGCAATCTGGGCGAAGTGAGGGATGAATCAGCAGTCATAGCCGGCAAATCCCAGGAAGCTCCGGACATCTTTCACTGTGCACGGGGTAGGCCAGTTCTTAACAATTTCCACCTTGTCGGGATTAGGCTGGACTCCCTCAACGCTGACACAGAAACGCATGGTTCCATCCTTCTTTTTGACCAGAACAAGGGGCACCGCCCAGGGACTCTGACTTTCCTGAATTACATTGGCGTCCTTCATGTCGACTTACATCTTCTTGACGGGTTGATACATGCCTGGTGCAAGCGGACGGTGCCTCTCTTTGGTAGGTGGATTGTCGCCAGTCAAAATCCGATACTAGATCATGGATGTACATATCCTCCTGGTTGATAACCCCGTTGACCTGATCCTTCAGGGTGATCTCGTCTCCCACATGAGAGGATCCATGTTGCGCCCACCAGGGTTCGGAGGGAGTTTCCACAGACCCTGGAGTCACTTGGGCTGCTCGTTGTTGAGCCACTTTGCGTTCTGATAAAATATCACCTGTCTCTAGGAGATACAACTGGGCCACTGGAGTGTACTTTGGTAGAACGGTAGCCACACTTGACAGATTGACTAGTCGGACTGGAACTTTCCCATCAATAAGGGTGACTAGACTCCTTGCTGCTCGAACTAGTGGATGATCTTCCAACTGAATTGACTCTAGCAGGGCGTGCATGTTAGGTTATAAGATCACTGACCTGATGTATTGAATCCTTACTTTGCAAACTTCTCCTTGTCGATTGGCAAACTTCTGCTCCTCTTGGAGAACCTTTAAGTGGTGCTGCACAGCCCACTGGCCTGAGGGGCACATGTAGGGGAGAGAGGCGTGCAAAGAATCTACAATGTCAGTAAAGCAATGTTTTATGATATTCATCCTCAATATGAATTCTGCAGATTCCTTATCAGACACATCAGTTACAATCACTCCCTGTCCCTTAAGCGCATGTTTCCCCACTTGAATAGTGGGCTCCCAATATTCATGCCTGGGTATTGGTTTCCCATTACTGGCCACTACCTTTACATCAACACTGTCAGGTTCACACAACAAATTAACATTCCTGTACTTGTAAAACAGTTCTTTAGATATAGTGGACACTTGTGACCCTGTATTGATTAGTGCCTCCAACGGTATACCCTCCACAACGACTTTTACATAGGGGCAGGGGGCGACATATAGGGATAATTCTGACTTAGGGAGTTCTGGAGTTGTGACTGTTGGCTGTTTTCCTGGGGGCCAGTCCTCGACCCCAGGGGGAATTCCGTTTAAACCCCAGCAGTGCATTGTCCAGTGTCCATATTTGTTACAGTGAGTACAGAAGGGTCTATTACTCCCAGAATACCTAGCAGGTGAAGGAGTACAGTAACTGGGATTACATGGGGCAGGAGTAGAGGGGGTTTCTCTAGGCAAGGATTGCTCATGGGAGAGTGGAGCAGGCCAGGTGGTGAGCTCCCTGATAACCTTAGTCAATTGTGCAAGGTTTGTTTAATAATCAATTGTGCTTGTTTAATACGTTGTATACGTTATACGTTGTAAGTCTGAATCCTGTTTGTGACGCCAAAGTTGTGGTGGACCCCCGGTGTATGGCGGGACCATGGGTGTAGCAGTGTAGGTGGTGGGGCCAGATGGTATTAACCCCTGGGGCAAGATGTTATTAACCCCTAGTGTTCATGATGCCAGAGTGGTTTTTGGTACCGGAACCACACGAACGGTATCTCCGCTATTCCAATGGCTAGTTAAGGAAAGGAGAGTCCACCACCAGTTCTGGTTTAACGGAGGCTTTACTGAGTTTAAGACAGATGGTATTATCTTCACAGCTAGGCCAGGTTCCCAGAGAGGTGGCCAGGAACTTAGAAGACCTCGCAGCTTGAGACAATTATCTTGAGGCTTGACTATATGCAGGACTTGACTACTTGTAGTGACAGCAGACATAGACTTTTGACTTTCTGGAATGACTATAGCTTTGTGGCCTTCCAGGTAGCTGGTCACTTGCACTGAGATCTCTGGTGTTAACTGTTCCTTAACAAAGATCATAAGAGAAGAGGGTGAATTGTAATGTATGCCACTTTCTATAGTGGGGGTCTGGACTAAGGCCCATTGGTCAAGCTGCGGGTCATTGGTTAAGCTGGTGCTTAAAAACAGGGGGAGACCCTGCAGGGGAGCCCCCAGGTCACTGAGGGTCTCAACCTGACAGGGCCTAAAGATAGTACAGGACCATGTCCTGTACTGGGACATTACACATTTATTTGCTGTATGGAATAGAACATGCTGTGGAACTATCCCATAGAGCATTATATAGCAAAAAATAAAAAGGGGTTTTCTATTTCTATTAATGGCTTATCCTTAGGAAAAGCCATCAATGTATGACCAGTAGGGACCCTAGGGGGTATAGTGATTTAAAAAAGAAACCCCTTCAATAATGATCCAGCTAGAGCGCCCTTCATATGCATGTATATGGATAGTTGCTCTGCTGTACTCAGATACATTCAAGTGAATAACCTAAGCAGTACACAGGCACAGTCTTGGTTGTCAAATACATTTATTGAACTTGAACTTTATAAGTAAAAAAGAAATGAGACATATACAAAAAATTAATTAAATTGTAAATGCAGTTATTCTTGGATTGGGTGTTTGATGCTTCTTTTTCTCACTTACATGTTCTGTTCTGAGAAGCCATCCTGAAAAGGGTAGCCCAGCACAGCAGCCCTATGTTTTAGTTCCTATATGTTTCATCTCATCAGGGGATAATCTGGTCTTTTCATAATCCCCATATCCATAGACATCAATGGACTTCGGTCAAGAAGAAAATATGCAAGCAAGGCCATTTCATCACTAAACTAAATAACTCATGCATCATGTATGGAAGAGAATTGGCCTATGGAATGGGGGTCTCTGGATTCCATTCACCCAAGAGGTTAGGGTCTCAGAAGGGACCCCTGTTTATGGCATATAGCCCTATAAGCAGTCATTTACAGCAATTACGATTTGAATGACTCAACACTTTAAAGTCAGTTAACAAATACCTACCATAGTACCATTTACAGCTGAATTTCCAGAACCAGCAAGTGATAAAGTCATATAAGTGTGTAGATGTTTTACATGATTTCATAATGTACACTAACCTAAAATTGCAGTAATGACAGACTGAGGGTAATAGTCAAGCTCACCCCTGTAGTAAACAGTTCTCAATTAACTAGGAATAGTTAATGATAAAGCATTTCCAGTGCAGTCTCATCTTCCTGTGCTAGATCTTTTATGGTGCCTAAGTGCATAAAGTATCTTATTGCTGAGAAGACTTTCTGAAAATGCTGACTAAATTGTTGCTATCAAAAATCATAAATATGCAACATAATATAATCACCTAAATAAGACAAAAGTGTATTATCCAATAAGAAAAAATATTTAAAAAAAACTCTTTAGGCTATGTTATCATATTAGTCATGTGTTTTTTTTATGCTTTCCTTAATATGAACATGAGTGTCAGATCTCCATATAGAAGATATTTTTTCTAGTCACATAGGCACTGTTTTCTAAATTCTACAGCAATGCTCCTTGTGGTAAAACTCTCTTTACATAGTAACATAGTTCATAAGGTTGAAAAAAGACCAGAATCCATCAAGTTCAACCTATATCCCTAATCAGTCCCTACTGATATGAGATGATCCAGAGGAAGGCAAAAAAAAAACCTCATACTAGAAGTAAAAATTCCTTCCCGACTCCAAATATGGCAGTCAGAATAAATCCCTGGATCAATGTTCTGTCCCTATAAATCTAGTATACATAACCAACGATTTTATTACTCTCCATAAATCCATCCAGCCCCATTTTGAACTCTTTTACAGAGTTCACCATGACCACCTCTTCAGACAGAGAAATCCACAGTCTTACTGCTCTTACAGTAAAGAACCCCCATCTGTGCTGGTGTAGAAACCTTCTTTCCTCAAGATGTGGAGGATGCCCCCTTGTTATAGATACAGTCTTGGGTATAAATAGATCATGGGAGAGATTTCTGTAAGGTCCCCTGATATATTTATACATAGTTATTAGGTCCCCCCTAAGCTTTCTTTTTTCTAAACTAAATAACCCTAATTCTGATAATCTTTCTGGGTACTGTAGTCCTCCCATTCCCCGTATTACTTTGGTTCCCCATCTTTGAACCCTCTCCAGCTCCACTATATCTTTCTTGTACACTGGTGCCAGTACTGTACACAGTATTCTATGTGTGGTCTGACTATTGATTTGTACAGCGGTAGAATTATTTCCTTGTCGTGGGCATCTATGCCCCAATTGATGCACCACGTGATTTTATTTGCCGTGGCAGCAGCTGCCCGACACTGGTCACTACAGGTAAATTTACTATTAACTAAGACTCCCAAGTCCTTTTCCACACCAGTTGTCCCAAGTGTTCTCCCAATTAACACATAATCCCAGCCCGGATTTTTCTTCCCCATGTGCATTACCTTACATTTATCAGTGTTGAACCTCATCTGCCACTTCCCAGCCCAAACCTCCAACCTATCCAGATCCATTTGTAACAGTTCACTGTCCTCTATTGTGTTTAACGCTTTACAGAGTTTAGCATCATCTGCAAAGATTGCTACTTTACTATTCAACCCCTCTACAAGGTCATTAATGAATATATTAAATAGGACAGGACCCAAGACGGACCCCTGTGGTACCCCACTAGTCATAGTCACCCAATCAGAATAAGTACCATTAATAACCACCCTCTGTTTCCTATCACTGAGCCAGTTACCCTCAAGAAAACCCTCAAACAATTTACATACAACGGAGGTTAAACTAACAGGTCTATACGTCCCAGGGTCACTTTTTGACCCCTTTTTAAATATTGGCACCACATTTGCCATGCGCCAGTCCTGGGGAACAGTCCCTGTCACTATGGAGTCCCTGAATATTAAAAATAGGGGTCTGTCTATTACATAACTTCATTCCTTTAGAACACGGGGGGGAATGCTATCTGGACCTGTGATTTGTCTATTTTGATTTTTTGTAGGCGGCACTATACTTCTTCCTGGGTTAGACAGGTGACCTGTACTGGGGAGTTTACCTTATCTCGCTGTATTTCACCTGGCATTTAATTTTCCTCGGTGAATACAGTGGAGAAGAATTTGTTTAATATATTTGCTTTTTCCTGATCCCCATTTATAATTTCTTCTTCATCATTATTTAAAGGGTCCACACTTTCATTTTTAACCTTTTTGCTATTTATGTATTTAAACAACATTTTGGGGTTAGTTTTACTCTCTTTGGCAATGAGTCTTTCTGTCTCGACCATTGCCCCTTACACATACATGCTAGGCTTGAATAAGCATGCATGTGTATTTTTTATAGAAAGGGGGGTGATCTATGGCTCAACATTTCTGGAGGCCTGTCTCCCAGATAACAAAAGGTACTGGGGCATAACTACAGGAGGACACAAGGTGAAGAGGGTATGGTTGGTACCTAGGCTAACTGCCTGAGCGGTCCATAAGGTGCATTAAATCTGGGAACACTGAAACCCAGCATCTTCCAGTTGTTGATCAGGCAATGGAAATCCAACAATCTCTTCTCTCCTCTGGAATGTACTCTCATTTGGAGGCCATCATACACATGAGATGGCCAAAAATCAGGGGGCTCACACTATATGAATCCTATGTGCATGTCCAGATTACATTACATACTACGAAACTGTATATATATGCGAAGATAATATGAATGCAGTGATATCCTAGCTAAGCAGAACACAGGTGTGTATGCAGAATCTTGTGGGCAGGTTTCCCAACTATGTATATGGAAGTGCACACACTCACAGAAACCTGTCTAACACAGTCTGTACTTTCCTTAAAAAATGCATAAAGAGAATAGATGTACTGCACTCATAAATAATATATCCCCATACTGCACATCTAAACAATAATGTCTTACTGTCACAAGGTACATCACCAGTTAGCTCTAAAAAGGATTGCATCATATACACTTGGCTTTTTCTGGTTGGCCCCATTTATGTATGCACTAAAATGTCACAATTTTCACTGTTTAAAGGGGCTGTCCCATGAATAAATAGTATTTTACTCTTTTGTGTATCTCAACATGTTTTTATTGCTTTGGGGCCCTCTGGTTTTCTTTTGATGTTCTCCTTTTGATATCTATCTATAGATACATGTACAGTACAGACCAAAAGTTTGGACACACCTTCTCATTCAGAGTTTTCTTTATTTTCATGATTATGAAAATTGTAGATTCACACTGAAGGCATCAAAACTATGAGTTAACACATGTGGAATTATATACACAACAAAAAAGTTTGAAAATATGTTATATTCTAAGTTCTAGCCACCTTTTGCTTTGATTACTGCTTTGCACACTCTTGGCATTCTCTTGTTCGGATTCAAGAGGTAGTCCCCTGAAATGGTTTTCACTTCACAGGTGTGCTGGTGTGGAGGAGGAGATGTGATGGTGTGGGGGTGCTTTGCTGGTGACACTGTTGGGGATTTATTCAAAATTGAAGGCATACTGAACCAGCATGGCTACCACACCATCTTGCAGCGGCATGCTATCCCGTCCGGTTTGTGTTTAGTTGGACCATCATTTATTTTTCAACAGGACAATGACCCCAAACACACCTCCAGGCTGTGTAAGGGCTATTTGACCAAGAAGGAGAGTGATGGGGTGCTGCACCAGATGACCTGGCCTCCACAGTCACCGGACCTGAACCCAATCGAGATGGTTTGGGGTGAGCTGGACCACAGAGTGAAGGCAAAAAGGGCCAACAAGGGCTAAGCATCTCTGGGAACTCCTTCAAGACTGTTGGAAGACCATTTCAGGTGACTACCTTTTGAAGCTCATCAAGAGAATGCCAAGAGTGTGCAAAGCAAAAGGTGGCTAGAACCTAGAATATGACATATTTTCACACTTTTTTGTTATGTATATAATTCCACATGTGTTAATTCATAGTTTTGATGCCTTCAGTGTGAATCTACAATTTTCATAGTCATGAAAATAAAGAAAACTCTGAATGTGTGTATAAATATCTTGTATGTATTGTTTTTCAGTCTTATAAGTTATGCATTCAGTGAGGAGTTAGCTTTGTGGAGAGCAATGTTTCCCAGAAAGGTTTTTTAATAAATTTTACAGCTCTGAGTAATACCCTACTTTTCTATAAATACACAACCCACAACCAATTTATTAAAAGTGCTACATTTCATTATAAAAGTCATCATAAAGTCAAAAAGTTTTTTTTTTATTAAATTCTACTGTCATATAATTAAACTTTTGAATTTGTCGCACTAAAATGTTGAAAATTTTGATTGGTCTGGGTCTCATCACTTCACTCAGCTATGTCTAAGAATCAGAGAGGATCTGAGGGGCAGACTCCGAGGCTGCAGCACTGTGTGCAGCCCCAAGAGGTAGGTGCTGCATGCGAGAAAGTAGGGGTCCCCAGCGGGAGAGGGGATAAGATGTCTTAGGGCAGGAGTACCCCTTTAAGGACCAGGACAATTTTATTTTTGCAATTTTGTCTTTTCCTCCTCGCCTTCTAAAAATCATAACTCTGATATTTTCATCCTCAGACCCAAATGAGGGCTTGTTTTTTGTGTTACCAATTTTACTTTGTAATTACTTTTACCATAAAATGTACAGCACAACCAAAAAATTACTATTTATATGGGAAAATTGAAAGGAAAACCGCAATTTAGCAAATTTTGGAAAGTTTTATTTTCACGCTGTACACTTTAATGTAAAAATTACATGTCTTCTTTATTCTGTGGGTCAATACAATTAAAATGATACCCATGTTATATGCCTTTTTATATTTGTACCACTTAAAAAAAATCTTAAACTATTTTAACAAAATTAGTATATTTGAAATTGCCCTATTTTGACCAACTATAACTTTCAAATTTTTCTGTATACGGGGTGGTATAGGGCTCATTTTTTGCACCGTGATCTGTAGTTTTTATTGATACAACTTTGATACAACTTTTGCTTCTATTATACTTTTTATAAATTTTTATATTTAAAAAAATTTGGGAATAAAATGTGACAAAAAAGCAGCAATTTTGGATTTTTTTTTTACATTTACGCCGTTCACCATACAGGATAATTAACAATATATTTTGATAGTTCAGACTTTTACACATGCGGCGATACCAAGTATGTTTATTTGTTATTTTTTAATGTTTTTTTTTGGGGGGGGGGGTAAAAATGGTAAAAACTGAGGATTGACATTTTTATGGGGGGAGGGGATTTTTCTAATTTTTTTAAACTTTTTTTTTTTTTTATACTTTATTAGTCCCCAAAGGGAACTATTTATAGCAATCATTTTATTGTTAATACTGTTCAGTGTTATGCATAGGGCATAGCACTGATCAGTGCTATCGGCTATCTTCTGCTCTGGTCTACTCGATCTCAGACCAGAGCAGAAGACCCCTGGAGATGGCCGGAGGCAGGTGAGGAGACCTCCGGCCGCCATGCTAGATGATCGCATCCCCGCAGCAGCGCTACGGGCGATCCAATCATCCATTTAAAGTACCGCACTGCCGCAGATGCCGTGATCTGTATTGATCACGGCATCTGAGGGGTTAATGGTGGATCCCTGGCTGCTGATAGCGGTCATGGCAGAGAGTAAATGTACGTCATGATGAGTTAAGTACCACAGCACCATGATGTACATTTACGTCCATTGTCATTAAAGGGGTACTCCAATGGAAAACATTTTTTTTTTTAAATCAACTGGTGCCAGAAAGTTAAACAGATTTGTAAATTACTTCTATTTAAGAATCTTAATCCTTCCACTACTTATCAGCTGCTGTATACAACAGAGGAAGTTGTATAGTTCTTTTCTATCTGACCACAGTGCTCACTGCCTGACACCTCTGTCCATGTCAGGAACTGTCCAGAGCAGTCGCAAATCCCCATAGCAAACCTCTCCTGCTCTGGGCAGTTCCTGACATGGACAGAGGTGTCAGCAGAGAGCACTGTAGTAAGACAAAAAAGAAATTAAAAAAGAAAAAAACTTTCTATGGAGCATATAGCAGCTGATAAGTGCTGTAAGAATTACGATTTTTAAATAGAAGTAATTTACATATCTGTTTTTCTTTCTGGCGCAAGTTGATTTGAAAAAAAAAATGTTTTCTACCGGATTACCCCTTTAAATACATCTCATAAATATTCCTTACAAGTAAGACAAATTCATTGTATTGTATCTGAGCACTCTGGGACCATAATAAAAACAAAAAACAGTCATTCTTAATAACAATTCTCATTATTGTATGATATCATAGCATCAGTTCGGCATCTCTTCGTTCATCACTTGTCCAGGAGACAGTTCTTTGCACTGGAAATAAACGATGAAGGTTCCTATTGAATCACTGCAAGCAGATATATTTCGATAAGATGAAGAATTGATACAAAAAAAAATGGTATATCGATGCAAAGAATAACCTTACTTCGTTGAAACTGTAATATTATTTTATAGATTCCTCCTACAGTCTGATGTTTTAGGTTGAAAATTCTGTCGTTAACCAAGAATAATAATAAAATAAAACATTCAAGATGGTGAGGAAGAAGGTTACACAATATAAACTCAAGGCATAAAACTAATGGCTTTATTCCAGCATTAACAACTTGTAATTGCAGCGGTATGGGCAGAGTTCACTGACAAGGTCTACTTAGGGCTTCAGTTTAGGGATGCTCTCTGTGCAATATCTTACCATCATCTATTACCGAATAACACAGAGTTATTTTCAGCTACTCTGCCCTGTGAGAGGCTGGGAGGGAGTGAGGAGAAGGAGGAGGAGGAAGGGGGAGCTGATAGAAGTATGCTTCATGTAGTGAAGAGTCTCACATCAGCCTGGGCTCAGCAGCTGGGAGCATAGGAGTAGGAACAGCTCACTATGGGATCCAATATAGAAAATATGGACATGTATGAGAAGGGGGGTTCTAAGAAGTACTGCATCAGAGGAAAGCATGTAGTTGGTATTATAGCTGCGGTGGTGGTGGTGGGACTGGCTGTGGGGCTAGGAGTTGGACTTACTTATCCAGAGCCTTGTAAAAGCACCAATGGAGATGTTACCCAGCCACCTAGACCCAGCTCTACTGGACCATCTGGACCCAGCTCTACTGTACCACCTTTACCACCATCAGACTCTGAAGTCTGCCCTCCTGAGATTAATGAAGATGGGGACTGGAAAGAGTTCAGACTCCCAAGTTACATTTATCCTCTGCACTATGAATTGGAGATCCAGCCTGAGATGGATAAAGATACATACAATGGTACCGTGACTATCCACCTGAAGCTGACTCGCTCAGGTATCAGGCATTTGTGGCTACACATCAGGGAGACCAAGATCATAGGAAAGCCCAGGCTGGTAGATAAAAATAACCAGGAAATTCCCATTAATCATTGCTTTGAATATAAACGCCATGAGTATGTGGTGTTTGAAGCCAACCAAGAACTCCAGACCAATGCCGCAGATAATTCAGAGAGCGATACCTACCGTCTAACACTGCAATTTGCAGGACAGTTGAATGGCACCCTGGTGGGCTTCTACAGGACCACCTACCAAGAAAATGGAGTGACCAAGTAATGTATTTATGATCTATTGTAAAATATACATATATGCTATATGTACAATGTAAAATTACAAAAATTTTACAATCCAGCCTTTAGAAGAGTATCATATATATATATATATATATATATATATATATATATATATATATAACATCAGTGATTATTATGGTTGATGCATAGCTCTGCAGAGATTGCTCAGGACTTTTAAACATACTGTTAACTGTTGGGTTTGATGTTGGGATAGGAGGACGATATATGAAGACAGGATATGAGGATGAGATATGAGGTCAAGGTATGAGGATGGGATTTGAGGATGAGATATGAGAACAAGATTGTCGTTGCCGCTTTTCCTCTTCCTCAAAGGTCAGGTAGGAGGACCAGGCAACGGCAGGTACTTAGCTAGTTGCAAATCTAAAAGAGAGTTTTGGGTGTGGAATGAGAGGGGGGGGGGGTAGGGTTGTTCCGCATGCATGGTCTCCAAAATTTCACAAAATTGAATTGATGACATCTTGTCTTCATGATTTGTAAACTATGCTATGCAATCACGAAGTCCCTCACAACAGTCATCATATAGAGCATTTCCAGGAGGAGTTATGTGTGCAGTGGCCCCGGGGGTAATAGTACCTGTATGTTTTATTAGAAGCCAGCAGTGAAGGCATGTAAAAGCCATTAATGCCCTTGATGATCATAACTAGTAATACATTGTATACTCTGTTTGAAACTACTTTTTCCCCTGTAATTGTGTTCCAGTTATAGTAAAATACCTCTGTATAATTTCCTTTATTTCTGCAGTTCTGACATGTAGAGTAAAGGGGAAAAAAATATAGTGGTTAAGGAGTTGCCCTATTATGGAATATGGAAAGGGTTGTCTAAAACATATATAAGATATTATACTTTTATCATTGATATTTATATTTTGCTCTTTATCAGGCATTTGTTTATATCAGTGGGGGATGAGATGTTTGAAACAAGTGCTAAATAAGTAAACTAGTGTATATGGGCACTATTCTGGCCTGGTGCTCATTAAACTGTGGAACGAGCAAAGAATTTCTCACCATCTCTGCTAAAACCTGGTTATATTTTTGTCAAGTGTCCAGGGCAATTTTCACTACAGCTGGCACACGTATCTAGCACGCTGTCACAAACTAAATGTTACTTAAGAAGAAAATCATGTCCAAGACACTTTAGCGTGCTCTATTTTCAGTGAATTTGTCAATAAAAATTCACTGGAAATAATGGAGTTGCAGTTTCACAATGTCAAATACTTTATCTTGATTCTGAATTTTCAAGCGTTTGATGCCATTTAGCTCAGATTACTATGTATTTATTATTTAAACATTACATTTTCAAATAGTTCTATACATACATATGATGTAAGTTCCATGCTTTGCATTTTTAATTGAAACTCTACCTTTTGTTTAGATGTTTATCACTGTAGAGTAAGCTTTGGATAGCATAGTCGAGGGCTTAGTTTTATGCCATGGTTTTTCCTACTTTTTTACCCATTCGAAACAATGGACCTCATTTACTAAGACACAAAAATCGTACAAAATCTACTTGGAAAAGCCTTAGCAAATGAGGTCCAATGCTTCTAAACTGTCGAGAAGGTAGCTATTTATCATTGCCCGGATGACAGGGTTTAACTTTAGTGTTGGTATCCTTGCTTAAAGGGATCAATGATCATCCAATGATAGGTAACTTTTATTGAGAAAAATAGGTATAATTTCAAACATTCTTGAATACGTTTGACAATTCCTTTACTTTAGTTTGGTCTAAAAGTTTTTAAATAGCAGTCCTTAATGCCTACAAATCCTTTCATCCACCTATGCAAATTGTTGGATGAAACTGGTGACATATAGGAGCCCAGGTAGAAATAGTCACTGGTTTACATGACATGTGCAGCTCTTTAGTTAATCAACAAGCAGTAGCATTGTTACATGCGGTACAGAAGTAGAACCTTAGCTCGGGTGCCTAAGGGTGCACAAAGGCCCCTCTGCCATGTAAGAGAACACCAGTATTATAAATGTAAAAAGTGAAGGCTCTGATGCAGGTCCCGAAGCTTTAAGCTGCAACAACTCTGTCAACAAGTACAGGTGCCCATACACCTTAGACTTTAAGGGGTATTCCAGGAAAAAACTTTTTTTTTAATATCAACTGGCTCCAGAAAGTTAAACAGATTTGTCAATTACTTTTATTAAAAAATCTTAATCCTTTCCATAATTATCAGCTGCTGAAGTTGAGTTGTTGTTTTCTGTCTGGCAACAGTGCTCTCTGCTGACATCTCTGCTTGTCTCGGGAACTGCAAAGAGTAGAAGAGGTTTCCCATGGGGATTTGCTTCTAAACTGGGCAGTTCCCGAAACACGTGACACCCCCCCCCCATGTGACCTACAGGGTGACCTATGGGACCCCTCCTGAGTCTCCCCCATATAAGCCCTGGGGGGAGCTTCCTCACTCTCTTTCTCTATTTAGTGCTGAGTTGTAGAGGTCAAGTCTGGAGAGAGTGTCTGGTGTCCTCAAGAGTCCTAAAGTCTACCACGCAGCCACGGATCCACAAGTCCACTAACCCCCAGGTCCAAATCAAAGCCTGGTAAGCTACAAATTCTTGCATGCAGTAATTTTTCCGCCACGATGTCCCATCACTGTATAATGCCTGTAATGAATTACGGGCATATACGGGTGCAAACAGGCAGTTACAAAACCCCATAGGCTGCAATCAATTTAGTCACGGCCGTCAGGGGTTTTGTAACGGCCGGGTTTCGCAGCTGTAGTGACGGAACTTCTGACGGAGGTTCCTAAACTGAGAAATTCATAGTGTGAAAGCAGCCTAAGCCATTCTCCCTGCAGCTACAAGTATGGCAATGTCCAAACCCCTGATCCTCCCTGCTTTGAGCTGCTTCTGAAATGATGCATAAAGAGCAGGACCTTGCCTCTCAACCAATCACTGGCCTCATCTCAACCAGTGACAGGCTTAGCTGGCAGAGCAGGCTAGAAGCAGTGGTGGCTTGGACGTCACCTGACCTGGAGCTGCGGGGGACCAGGTAGGTAAGTAATGTTTATTTTTTATTTTGTATATTATATTTTTAAATCCCTTAATATCCTTTTAATTGCCTTCCTTATTCAATGGTCCTAGATTGTGTCTAAGACAAGGAAATTAGATTTGGAGCCTCCATTACTTAGCACAGAATGAAGCCGGAATGTATTAGGTGAAGCTACTTATAGACTATAGCATCTATTTGCTCGGGAATATAAATACAATTTCAATCAATGTCTATAATTTCTAGAATGTCGATCAGTTCCTTCAATTGTTAGCTGTGATTCCTAGGAATTTTATTGGGAATTGAAATCTGCAATATATAATACCCTTAAAACTAGACATCTTGAATATATAAAACTCACAGTATTATAAAATATTAAACCATATACTCCAGTGGAAAAGAAGTTAAAAACACATGCTTTCAAATCAACTGGTGCTGGAAAGTTAAACAGATTTTTAAATTACTTCTAGTTAAATATCTTCATCCTTCCAATGCTTATCAGCTGCTGTATGCTCCATAAGAAGTTGTGTAGTTCTTTCCAGTCTGAAGTATCCTTTGTTATAATTTCCGGAAGGTGAAATGGTATTGATAGTAGCTAGGGATGAGCGAATCAATGAATGAATTGCTTCATTAAACTCCATTTAGTGTGGTCCAGGCTCCAGGGCATCTAAAATGGCGGATCCACATGTGAGGACATGGGGCAAAGAACTCTGGGAAGGCAGGTATGCGGGATGACCCTGAATTACATGCAGCATGTAGCCCATCAGCAGCCAGCCAGCCCTGTGATGTCACAGCCCTATATAATTGGTAGCCATCTTGTGGCCAGCCATTCCAGCGTTGTATTTTAGAGAGAATGTTTTTTTGCAGACAGAGATTGAGCAGTGTGTGTGTTGCACAGAAAAACAGCTTCACAGCAGCAATTTACCACAAGCCCAAATCACTGCAGAAAAGCACTGACAGAGAAGGGAGAGAGAGAGAAAGTACACTCTTGGGTGTACTACACAGCGACTCTGTACTGCTGCAGTGTGGTGTACAGCAACTCTAAAGCTTATAGGGGCCAGTTAGGCTGAGCACTAAAAGCCATTGTCACCTGCTATTAGTGAATAATAATACTGTAATGGGCTGTACTACACAGCAACTCTGTGCTGCAGCACTATAAGTACTACAACTCTAAACTAACAGTGGCCAGTAAGGCTGAGCATGAAAAGCCCTAGTCAAATGATTTCAGTGCCTAATACAGGTTGTATAGCAGAGCATGTTGTCCACTCATAAGTGTATAAGTGTGTACATAGATAGTGTACTTTTTTTTCCCTGTCAAACTAATTTAGGCCTACTTACTGTGAAAGGCCAGCCAAAGCTACACACTTGTTTTTGTAGCCTTATACAGTTTGTAGCAGAGCGTATAATCCTCCTCTCATAAGTGGAAACTGTACGTACACCTACATGGTGTCCTTTATATTTTTCCAGTTAAAATAATTTGGGCCTAGTTACTGTGAAAGGCCAGCCAAATCTACACACTTATTTTTGTAGCCTTATACAGTTTGTAGCAGAGCGTATAGTTCTCCTCTAATAAGTGTAAACTGTGCGCACACCTACGTGGTGTATGATTTTGTTCCTGTTAAAGTCATAAGGGCCTAGTTACCCTGAAAGGCTAGCCAAAACTGCACATCTGCTTTTGTAGCCAAATACAGTTTTAAGCTTAGTGGAGCATATTGTCCTCCTCTCATAAGTGTAACATATATGCACTCAGCTGGTGTATAAGTATCTCAGGCAGAGAAGGGACAGGACATGCACATAGGAGTGGCAGAGGTCGAAGCAGAGTAGGGGCGTGTGGCAGCAGAAGTCGCAGCGAGAGGGCTGAGCTGCTGTTGTCAGCTAGCAGTCGTGTCTCGACCAGCAACCCAGCAGCCATGATTGATTGGTTCACTCGGTCATCCACTTTAACCTAAGTGACATCCGACACCCCCAGTCAACAGTCGGTGGATTACTCAGACTCAACCCTCAGTTGGCACGGTCCTCATGCTGCTGCTGCCACCTCCAGGCTCTGTCATTGTGCCGACATATGGTCTCCTCATGCTGATGCTGCTACCTCCAGGCTCTGTCATTATTTCACTATAGGGTCTCCTCATGCTGATGCTGCCACCTCCATGCTCTGTCATTGTGCCTCCATATGGTCTCCTCATGCTGATGCTGCCACCTCCAGCATCTGTCATTGTGCCGCCATATGGTCTCTTCATGCTGATGCTGCCACCTCCAGGCTCTCTCATTGTACTGTCAAACATAGATACTGCCAAACATAATTAAGGTGCTGCTCCCCAGTTACAGAAATGCCTCCGCATCAGACTACATGTAAGTATTGAGGATATGCATTAGCTAAAACTTGACTTTTCTTAGGATAAAATATATAGGCCAAATTTTTTTTTTTATCTAACAAAAGGAAAGGTGTGCAAAAAACACCATGTGCCACCTACACCACCAAGTATTGATGCGATGCAAAGACCTCTAAAAGGTGGAATGGAACAAAGTATGGTCCATTGTAAAAGGTGTGGGGTAAAAACTTCCCCTGTAAGGCCCTACTCTCACACTATTAATTCCCTTCTTTGTAAGTGTTACTCGCCCTAAAAAGGGTGGCCCCACACAGGAACCTCTCCCTATTTCCAACTAAAAACCCTGGGAAATGGCAGTGTTTTTAGGTGTAAATAGGGAGATGTTCCTGTGTAGTGCCGCCCTTTTTAGGGCGAGTAACACTTGCCAAGAAGGGAATTAATAGGGGGCAAGAGTAGGGCCTTACAGGGGAAGTTTTTACCCCTACCTGTTACAATGGACCAAAAGTTGTTCCCTTCCACCTTTGAGAGGTCTTTGCATCGCATCAATACTTGGTGGTGTAGGTGGCACATGGTGTTTTTTTGCACACATTTCCTTTTGTTAGATTAAAAAAAAATTGGGGTCCATATATTTTATCCTTAAAAGTTACATTTTACGTAATGCATATCCTCAATACTTACTTGTGCACACCAACACTTTGACAAAAGAGACCGTTTTCTTCTGCCTACCTGCCTCAGCTTCTATTCTGATCCTGCCACTCGTCTGATGCCACACATCTGATGCCAAGTACTCCTTCTTTAACCCACTTTTATCACTGGGTACTGGTATTAACACACACCACCCTACTCTGTCACCGGGTCACTTTCAGGATGACCACCTCCAGGTGCTGATGCCACCTCCAGGCTGTGTCACTGTGCTGCCATATGGTCTCCTCATACTGCTGCCACATCCAGGCTCTATCATAGTGCCGTCATATGGTCCCGTCTTGCTGCTGCCACCTCTAGGCTCTGTCATTGTGCTATCCTTGCTATATTGATCTTGTACAGTAGTTTGACAGTATTTTTTCAAAGTAACACTTCGGGCACCCGGGACACTCAGTCATAAGCATGGGGGGGGGGTTTAAAGGCAGGGGCTGGGACAGGCAGTAGCTGCCCATGCGGCGGACCGCCAACTCAATTTTAAGATACAAGTACAAGTTTTTTCACTGCTGCAACTCATAGCAGTATGAGCCCACTTATCCAATGGCGCAGAAGCTGAATGTACTCCTGTCCAAGATGTTGATACTGCAGTCCCTCCCTTTTCAAGTGGATACTCAGAGCATGGGGGTGTGCTGAGAGGCAAGGACTGGGACAGGCGGTAGCTCGCCTCGCAGAGGACCACCAGCTCGATGCTCACCAGAATGGGTCCTCAAAAAAGGTTTTTAATTTTTTTTTATAAATTTAAATTAAATTAAATTAAAATTTTATAAAAAAATCTCTTTAATCTTTCAATTGTGTCTCCTGACCCTGCTGCCACATCCAGACGCTCTGCGGCAGTGATTCCAATAGTGATGCCTGTAATCTGCATGTCATACTGAATAACAGTATTATTTCACTAACACAGCACACTCCCTATGCGTGTTACAATAAGCCCTATTTAGGCTCTCTGTAGCCCAGAAATAGCCATTTTTAATAGTGATCGGCCGAATCGAATTTTCCAAAAATTTGTTCATCTCTAATATTAGCCTACTGTATATAGCAGAACGTAGTTTGAAAGGACCACGGGTTTTTCCGTTTTTGTACTTTCATTTTTTCCTCCTCACCTTTTAAAAATCATAACCCTTTCAATTTTGCACCTAAAAATCCATATGAGGGTTTTTTTTGCGACACCAATTCTACTTTGCAGTGACATCAGTCATTTTACCCAAAAATCGGTGAAACAGGAAAAGAAAACATTTTGTAACTTTTGGGGGCTTCCGTTTCTACGCAGTACATTTTCGGTAAAATTGATACCTTATCTTTATTCTGAAGGTCCATACGATTAAAATGATACCCTACTTATATAGGATTGATTTTGTCGTACTTCTGGAAAAAATCATAACTACATGCAGGAAAATTTATACATTTAAAACTGTCATCTTCTGACCCCTATAACTTTTTTATTTTACCGCGTACGGTTTTAGGGCTCATTTTTTGTGCCGTGATCTGAAGTTTTTAGCAGTACCATTTTTGTATTGATCGGACTTTTTGATCGCTTTTTATTCATTTTTTCATGATATAAAAAGTGACCGAAAATAAATTATTTTGGACTTTTTTTTGTGGGAAAAGGGGGGTGATTTTGACTTTTATTAGGGAAAGGGTTAAATCACATTTATCAACTTTTTTTACACTTTTTTTGCTGTGTTATAGGGGGCTATAACAATGCACACACTGATCTTTCACACTGATCACTGCAAAGCCATAGCTTTTCATTGATCAGTGTAATCGGCGGTCGATTGCTCAAGCCTGCATCTCAGGCTTGGAGCAATTAATCGCCGATCGGACGCGCCGGAGGAAGGTAAGAGGACCTCCGCTCGCATCCTGGCTGATCGGGACACCGCATTTTCACTGCGGTTGTCCCGATCAGCCCCACTGAGCAGCCAGGAAGCTTTTACTTTTGTTTTAGATGCAGCGTTCAACTTTGAACGCCACATCTAAAGGTTTAATAGCGTGAGGCACCGCGATTGCTGCTGCACGCTATTAGTCCCAGGTCTATGCCGAGACCGACCCGATATGCCGGGACCGACCCGATATGACACAGGGTCACCGCGTGACCCTGCGTTATATCGCGGGAGTTGGCCAAGGACGTAAATATACGTCCTTGGTCGTTAAGGGGTTAATGTATCTCTGAAATAGGGCACCAAGGGGTCATGCAGAGACAACTCGCAGCAGGCAGCAGAGGTCGGAGCAGGCAGCAGAATAGCATGGTCAGAGACAGGCCAAATGGTCACGGTGGCCAGTTCAGGTTTGTAATCAACAGTCCAGGCCATATACTAGAGAGGCAACAAGGTGTAAAGGATCAAGTATAGATAGAGTCAGGAACACTGGTGGAGATCAAACACAGCATATTGCACACTAAAAGGAGCACCTTCACTATGGAACACAATAGAATCCATTGCTGAGGCAAGAAGAAGAGGGAGACTGCCTGATATAAGTAGAGGGCATGTAATTGGAAGGGGAAGACTAAGAAAGGGAGTACACATGCATCCTATGGGCACAGCCAGGCTCAGCAGGAGCAAGAGCAGATTATCAGCATGGATTTGAGATAATCTTTTGGTGTTGCAAACTGTGAACAGTAGTATGCCGGTGGAAGAAGACCATCGGCGTTATACTTCTGAAGACAGGGCTGGGCTAGGTCAAGCTTTGCCTTCCTTTTAGCAAGTTCAACAGTTTTGAAATGGAAAACCTTTCTCAGTCACTTAAATGGTTGTACAACCAAATAAAAGGCACAGGGTAAGATAAACATTTCACATGATAGCATGTCAAGGGACATAAGAGATCCCAACTATTCCCTATTAGTTGTGACCTAGTGGGATACTATGCTTTGAAGTCACATTCGCATTTTATGGGAAGGATGGAATTTTATATGCCTAGTCTATAAAGTATACATTCAAAAGTAGGCTAAACATAGTCACTAGTAGGCTATTCAGTCCATTAGAGTAAATAGGCATGCCGCAAGTATGCATCAATATATGTTGGCATTCCTTTCTACTAGGCTTCTGTCATATAACATTGATGTAGAGCCCTTTTTTATGTAAACAACCTTAGTTAGTTTTCATGATGTCAACCTTGCAATAAGACTATACCCTTATTCAAACAATTTTTAATGTACCTGATTTTAAGTCCACCATACACCAACAGATGATCATTCCCATATTTTTCTATGCATTTTTGGGTGGTCTTCCTAAAGAGGTGTCACTGTAGATTGTTCACAATTGATTTTGTTGTTTGTCAGCAGCTCATCTCCTTTGGCCATGTAGCATTATTATCTCATCATTCCTGCTTTCCAGAATCAATTCTGAGGAATTGTGATATACTGTATGCACTTCCTTTGCAAAATGTGTTAGGCTGGGTTCACATATATCAGGCGCCCGGCATAGTTTCTCACCACCTGGCACCGGAGGGAAACTGATGCTAGAACTGATCCAATTCATTTAAATGGGACAGTTCACAATCATCCAGTGTCTCAATTTTGATGCCGGATGGTTGGACACACCAGATGGCACCAGAAGGAGGAACACAGCTTGCAGCTTTCCTTTGTCCGGTGTCCAGAAACAATGGACACCTGATGCCATAAAACTGATGCATGTTGTCATCAGTCATAGCATCAGTTGCCCTATGCCAGATGCCGGACATATATGAACCCAGCCTAAGATGTCTCCAAACCAGGGCTTGAAGCCTAGACATTTAGACATGTGGAACTTTCTCTTTACCAACAGAAAAAGAAAAACAACTCACTTTCAAAAGACCCAAGAAAGATGGTTGTTTTAGAGAATAGAATGTGAAAAGGCAATCCAGCTCACCTCCACCACAAATCCAGCACGCGGATCCTGCACCCAGCCAGTGCACGACTTGCAGCAAGAAATCATGAGTGATCCAGTGCTCTTCAAGTGCTGGATCACTCCTGATTTAATGTTTTATAGAATGCTTTACTTTGGAAATAAATTGTGTCTATGGATTTGTCTGTGTATATGTCTATAGACAAATATGTGTATATTCGAGATGGTATACACTTGTAAAGAGAATCAGACCAAAATAAATCTATGCAGCAATACTTACTTTAAAAGAAAGTTTTCCTTTAAAGGAGTGATTCAGGAATAGAAAAACAGACCAATTTTCTTTCAAAGACCTCTCCCTGTTTGTCTCCACTTTGGGTGCGGTATTACAACTTGGATCCATTCACTTCAATGAAACTAAGCTGCAGAACCACACCTAACCTGGAGACAGACAGGGAGCAGACTTTGAAAGAAAATTGTTCTTTTTTTCAATTCCTGGACAACCCTTTCAACCTTTCCCTAAAACCAAATCATTAATTGGCTAAAGTAAATGTACATGTGTTTTCTATGGGAAAGTGAAAATAAACCACTGCCAGACTCCTCTGGCAGTGGGTCATGTCCGGTGGGAACAAAGGATCTATGATGATAAGAATGCCGGATTCCAAAAGAGTTTACTTTGTTGGATATCTGAACTTATGTCATTTTACCTGAAAGGATGGCACTAAGCCTAAATCAGTTAATCGGTTCCAGTTCCAGTTAATCGGTTGTCCTTTAATGATGGAGCACTATGGGGTCATACCTTGTAAAGCATAATCCACTTCATATGGGAATGAATACTACAGTACGGTTAATGTATATATCAAGTTCTATTTCATTGACCATATTTCCCTTGTTGTTTATTGTGGTAACCTTGGGGTATGATGAGCATTATACTGCAGGCTATTTGGGAGGAGTAGCCCTTCATCTGTTATGTCATGTGGCAGGATGGGCTAGCTAACCAGATGTTTCTTGTGAACCCAACTATTTGTTAGGGCTCGTTCACATTAACGTCAGTCCCTGTTAATTCATGCCCATTCTCAAATCCTTTCAAGTCTTTTGTAAATAAATCCCATTGATGTCAAGTCCTTTGTCACCTGTTTGCACTCGTTTCGTTCCTATTCCGTTATTTTTAACAGAGAAAAGACATTGCATGCAGTATTTTTTTCTCCATCAAAACTAACCGTTTAGAAACGGATATATGAAATTTAACATTGAAGTCTATGGCAAATGGATGAGCCTGTAATGTCATCCGTTTGCATCCGATTTTTTTACAATGCATTTTTGATCTGTTATTACTTCTGGGCATGCTCAGCAGAGGTGTGAGCAACCAGGAAGGAGGCCGAAATAATTTTAAAAAAAAACGGACAATAAAGGATACAAACGGATTAAAAAGTGATGCAACAGGATGTCACTTAATGGCATCAGTTTGCATCCGTTTGTTAGTATGGTCCGTTTAGCAGCAATGACGGGAGAATAGAGTGATGGGAGAGAACGGTCATGTGAACCTAACCTTACTATAGAGCACAGTGCAGTAATAGGATTCTGTGAAAAAACTTTAAAGAGTACCTGTCACCAAATACAACTTTTAATATATGTCCCTTGTGTAATTAGCAGACACTTTGTCATTCACTTGCTTTTAAAATTAAATATGTTTAAAATGTAATTTAAGAAAACTGCCACTAGGTGGCTCTGTTCTGTTCCCTGCCACAATTAAAGGGGTGCTGCTTTGAAAAACATTTTCTTTTAAATCAACTGGTGCCAGAAAGTTAAACAGATTTGTAAATGACTTCTACAAAAAAAATCCCAATTCTTCCAGTACTTTTAGATGATGTATACTACAGAGGAAGTTCTTTTCTTTTTGAATTTCCTTTCTGTCTTACAACATGTTCTCTGCTGACACCTCTGCCCATGTCAGGAACTGTCCAGAGCAGAAGAGGTTTGCTATGGGGATTTGCTCCTACTCTGGACAGTTCCTAAAATGGACAGAGGTGTCAGCAGAGAGCATGTGGTCAGACAGAAAGGAAGTTCAAAAAGAAAAGAACTTCCTCTCTAGTATATAGCAGCTGATAAGTAGTGAAAGGATTGGGATTTTTAAATAGAAGCAATTTACAAATCTGGGTCTCAGGGTTGTGGATATTGAATCAATTATTATTATTTATTAATAAAATATATTATGTGTTGAGTCCTGTGACTCACAGGGCCCTTGTGGGTCAGCATGGACACTATACAACTAATACTAAAAATAAAAATGGCATAAAATATATATTAAAATACATAAAAATATAAATATAACCACACACTTTTAGGATGAACTCGTTCTGAGTAGCACAATAAAGGATATGTTCTGTTATAGGTAAAATCCATTCTGAATAGAACAATAACAAGTATATTCCGTGATATAGGAAAAAATCTGTTCGGAATAGCACAATATGAGGTATATTCCGTTAAGACTTTCCTCTATTGGTAAAGTTCAATTCAATGCGCTAATTAGAGTGAGTGTCAAGTTTATAGTTCCCCGGTCTGGGGATACAGGAGAGCCTCTATAAAGGATTCCTTTTTAAATGTGCTTATGGCAATTCATGGATAGAATGATTGACAGATCAAGTAGTGCCAATATACAATATATATCAAGCTGCTGAAGAACGGACCAACGGGGGTCCTGAAATGTATACAGCTGAAACAATATATCTGCGACCACCACTATCCATATCATCGCTTACAGCACAATTTTGGAACACATCTGTCTAGTATATCGGCAATACTTGATCTGTAAATCATTCCGTCACAGCGCGCGTTACCTCAGCACGAGGACGCCGCTGGGAGCTCTAGCCGAGGAGCATAGAAGAAGCGCTGCAGTCCATCTAACCGGAGCCCACCGTTATATGCGCTGCGGATTGGGGAGATGGCCAAGTCTCCAGCAGCGCTCTGAAAAGAGAGCCGGGACAGGGACAGAGACCAACGCAACCTGTAAGGTAACATTTACCTATCTCTAATATTGGCTAAGAGATGAATTGCCACAAGCGCATTTAAAAAAGAATCCTTAATAGAGGCTCTCCAATATGCCCAGATCAGGGAACTATAAACTTGACACTTACTCTAATTAGCGCATTGAACTGAACTTTACCAATAGAGGAAAGTCTTAATGGAAGATACCTCATATTGTGCTATTCAGAACCGATTTTTTCCTATAACGAAATTGTAACGCTGAGCGCTCCGGGTCCCACATCCATCCCGGAGTGCTCACGGCGTCTGTCCTCCTGTAGCGCCCCGGTCTCTCACTCTGACCGGCAGCGCTGCTACAATGCTGCTGGCGGGGATGCGATTCGCATGGCGGCACTAGTCCGCTTGCGGGTCGCATCCCGTTCTGATTACCTGCCCCGTCCTCTGTCTCAGCCCCGGCATGCGGGGTCCCACTCTCTAGGGTGCGCACGCGCTGGATCTCTCAGATTTAAAAGGCCAGTGCACCATTAATTGGTGCCTGGCCCAATCTGTTCCAAATCAGTGCTAATCACCTCCCATCTGTTTCTTTAGTGCCAAACATATAAAAACCCACTTGCCTTTCCTGTCCTTGACGGATCTTTTTGCCTTGTGCCTAGTGAAAGCGTTTTTGTGTGTGCCATAACCTGTGTTTCCAGACCTTCTGCCGTTGCCCTTGACTACGAACCATTGCTGCCTGCCCTGACCTTCTGCTACGTCTGACCTTGCCTCTGTCTAGTCCTTCTGTACCACGCCAGTCTCAGCTGTCAGTGAGGTCGAGTCGCTATCGGGGGATACGACCTGGGAGTTACCGCCGCAGCAAGCCCATCCCGCCTTGCGGCGGGCTCTGGTGAAAACTGGTAACTTCTTAGAACCGGTCCCCCGGTACGGCCCGCGTCATCGCGTCACTGATCCAGAGGATCCCCTACCTGCTTACCAATCCAGATCGTGAAAGGAATATACTTGTTATTGTGCTATTCAGAATGGATTTTACCTTTAACGGAACATATCCTTTATTGTGCTATTCAGAACAAGTTCATCCTATAAGTGTGTGGTTGTATTTATATTTTTCTGTATTTTAACCCCTTAACCCCTTAAGGACTCAGCCCATTTTGGCCTTAAGGACTCAGACAATTAAATTTTTACGTTTTCATTTTTTCCTCCTCGCCTTCTAAAAATCATAACTCTTTTATATTTTCATCCACAGACTAGTATGAGGACTTGTTTTTTGCGCAACCAGTTGTCCTTTGTAATGACATAACTCATTATATCATAAAATGTATGGCGCAACCAAAAAACACTATTTTTGTGGGGAAATTAAAAAGAAAAACGCAATTTTGCTAATTTTGGAAGGTTTCGTTTTCACGCCGTACAATTTATGGTAAAAATGATGTGTGTTCTTTATTCTGAGGGTCAATACGATTACCCATTATTACATACTTTTCTATTCTTGTTGTGCTTAAAAAAAATCACAAACTTTTTAACCAAATTAGTACGTTTATAATCCCTTTATTTTGATGACCTCTAACTTTTTTATTTTTCCGTATAAGCGGCGGTATGGGGGCTAATTTTTTGCACCATGATCTGTACTTTTTTTATAATTTTTTTTTAATAAAATGTATTAAAAAAGTAGCACCGTACGGGATCATTAACATTTTATTTTCATAGTTCGGACATTTACGCACGCGGCGATACCAAATATGTCTATAAAAATTTTTTTTAACCTTTTTGGGGGTAAAATAGGAAAAAACAGACGTTTTACTTTTTTATTGGGGGAGGGGATTTTTCACTTTTTTTTTTACTTTTACATTTTTTTACATTTTTTTTACACTTGAATAGTCCCCATAGGGGACTATTCATAGCAATACCATGATTGCTAATACTGATCTGTTCTATGTATAGGACATAGAACAGATCAGTGTTGTCGGCGATCTTCTGCTCTGGTCTGCTCGATCTCAGACCAGAGCAGGAGATGCCGGGAGCCGCAAGGAGGCAGGTGAGGGGACCTCCGTGCGGCGTTCTGAATGATCGGATCCCCGCAGCAGCACTGCGGGCGATCCGATCATTCATTCAAATCGCGCACTGCCGCAGATGCCGGGATCTGTATTGATCCCAGCACCTGAGGGGTTAATGGCGGACGCCCGCGAGATCGCAGGCGTCGGCCATTGCCGGCGGGTCCCTGGCTGCGATCAGCAGCTGGGATCAGCCGCGCATGACACGGGCATCGCTCCGATGACCGCGGTTATGCTTAGGACGTAAATGTACGTCCTGGTGCGTTAAGTACCACCGCACCAGGACGTACATTTACGTCCTGCGTCCTTAAGGGGTTAAGGACCTGGCGTTTTTCGGTTTTTGCCCTTTCGTTTTTTCCTCCTTACCTTTAAAAAAATCATAACTCTTTAAATTTTGCACCTAAAAATCTGTATTATGGCTTGTTTTTTGTGCCAACAATTCTTCTTTGTAATGATATCAGTCATTTTACCCAAAAATCTACGGCGAAATGGGAAAAAAAATCATTGTGCGACAAAATTGAAAAAATACAGCCATTTTGTAAATTTTGGGGGCTTCCGTTTCTACATAGTACATTTTTCGGTAATAATGACACCTTATCTTTATTCTCTAGGTCCATACGGTTAAAATGATACCCTACTTGTATAGGTTTGATTTTGTATTACTTGAGAAAAAAATCATAACTACATGCATGAAAATTTATACGTTTAAAATTGTCATCTTCTGACCCCTATAACTTTTTTATTTTTCCGTGTTCAGGGCGCTATGAGGGTTCATTTTTTGTGCCATGATCTGAAGTTTTTGTCCGTACCATTTTTGCATTGATCTGACTTTTTGATCGCTTTTTATTAATCTTTTCTTGATATAAAAAGTGACCAAAAATACGCTATTTTGGACTTTGGAATTTCTTGGGGCATACGCCATTGACCGTGCAGTTTAATTAGAGGTGTATTTTTTTTAATTTGGACATTTCCACACGCGGCGATACCACATATGTTTATTTTAGTTTTTATTTACACAGTTTTTTTATTATTATTGGAAATGCTGGGTGATTCAAAATTTAATTAGGGGAAGGGATAATTCAAAGGGTTAATGATTTTTTTACACTTTTCTTTTGCAATATTATAGCCCCCATAGGGGGCTATAACATTGCATTTAATGATCGTTAACAGTGTTCAATGCATCTCCATAGGGATGCAATGATCAGTGTTTTCGACGATTGATTGCTCAAGCCTGGATCTCAGGCTTGAAGCATTCAATCGGTGATCGGACTGCAGGAAGGAAGGTAAGTGACCTTCCTCCTGTAGTACAGCTGTTCGGGATGCTGCGATTTCACCGCGGCAATCCCGAACAGCTCCCTGAGCTAACCGGCACTTTTTACTTTCACTTTTAGCCACGTGGCTCAGCTTTGAGCGCGTGGATAAGGGTTAATATCACGTGGCACCGCGATCAGGGCTGCGCGCTATTAGTGGCGGGTCCCGGCTTCACTATGACGCCGGGTCCGCCGTGATATTATGAGGGGTCACCGTGGGACCCCGCGTTATATCACGGGAGCGGGACCAAGGACGTACTCATACGTCCTTGGTCCTTAAGGAGTTAATATATATTTTATGCCATTTTTATTTTTAGTATAGGTTGTGTAGTGTCTATACTGACCCACAAGGGCCCTGTGAGTCACAGGACACAACACATAATATATTTTATTAATAAATAATAATAATTGATTCAATTTCCACGACCCTGAGCCCCAATTTCTTCTTTTACATAACCTTTTAAAAGAAACCGTGGGTACAGGTGTCATTTGAGCAGCTCGGGTCTATTGGTTACTAGTCTGACAGGAGCCTCTCCAACATATCTTTTGCTTTTTCATTTACAAATCTGTTTAACATTCTACACTGTTTTCCAGTGGAGAACCCCTTTAATACAGTGAGTTCGGTCTTCTCCCAGCCTGGCAGGAGTCTGAACTCAGGAAGGGCTTCTCTGCTTGATTGTCAGCTGCACAGAAAGTGAAAGCTCCACAGATTCTAACAGAAAGCCAAATGTACACAAACCAAAACATCACAGCTTTGCCAAATTGTGAGGGCGGAAGATGTCCCCTAGCAGGCTTCAGGGATATCATGCCTGCTGGGAAACGCCCACTTTCTCCTGCTGGGAAATTGCACTATTGAGCAAGAAGAAAGGTATGATACACAGCTTTTTAAAGCTCTGAAATTGTTTTTAAGGGCCGGAGGGGTGTTAGGAGTAGTAAGGGAACATAGCCTAGAGGTAGTTGAGAACAGTTTATGTGGTGACAGGTACTTTTTAACACTTAACTTAAACTTCTTGCACAAATCTAATATAATACAGTCACTATGACACAGCTTATTGGATATGGGTGCCAGCAAAAACCTACTCCTCATGGCACAAAAAAATAAGCCCTTACACAGCTCCATGGGTGAAAAATAAAGCATGGTGATACACAGTTTAAAAAAATGTTTTGCAGTTTTTTCTTTATTTATAGCAAGTCCCTTTTACCGTATGTTGAACCCTGAAAAAATATTGCCCAACAATTCAGCTTTGCCCTACAAATATATATTTTTTTGCTTCATAATATAGTATATGGTTAAATGAGGGGTGCCAGGAAAAAGTACAACTTGTCCTGCAAATAATAAGCCTTAATACATCTTTGTCAATGGAAAAAAAAAAAGAAAAAAGTTATGAATTTTAGAAAGTGAGGAGGAAAAAAACATAAACCAAAAATAAAAATGGGGGATGGGGGGGTTGGGAAAGGGTTAAATTATACAATGGTATTTGTTAAGGAAATATATACCGAAAACATTGAGACCAGTTACTTATTCTGATCAGGGGAACAGGTTTTCACCTTTAGGACTATATATATGAATTATTGGTGACAGCTGTAAGTCAGTTCATTTGGAATAATGTACATGCAATAATGATAATAATAATAATAATAATAATATGTACAGCTTTATTACAGTCTGTCTTCAGGTTCTCCAAACCAAACCTCTGTTGCTTCTTTCAGCCTGCGTAAACAGTTCACTGGGTTTACTTATTCTACAGGAAATGACACAGATTTTTTTTTCAATATCTGCAATGCTAATATGTTTCTAAAACATTTCAGCTTATATTTCTGAATGCTACTATTAATGCTCCCATAAATAGTAACATGCCTTTAAAAAAAAAAAAAAAAAAGAGTTTGGATTAAAATAACATATGGGATGAGATAAATAATACCGCCACTGTGACATCTGTATGTACTGAAGAAACTCTTTGACCTCACTGACCTTTTCCCAAAGTAGGGAGTTGCGCAGAAGTGAATGCACAACCATGTAAAGGTCAGCATGTTGGAATCTTAAGAGATCTTGCATTAGTTCTAGTGATTTTAGCTTTTACACAACATTGGATACTATAATAGAAGTATGTACCAGGGTACTGGTTATATTGCTTTACAACTGGATGTTAGAGATAAGATTAGTGACAGTAATTCAGAGATAGCAAGTGAAGTTGGTAAAGTTTTCCAAGTAATAGAAGATCAAAGGTAAACTGGTCACACATGGACAGATCCAGTAAATCATTCTGAGTAATTCTTTATAGGAGGTGAAGATGAGAGGGTTTAGGACTGTACAGTAGTTATCTCTTGTGTGACTGAGAATGTAACCAGGGCTGTGGAGTCGGAAGATAAATGTTCCGACTCCGACTCCGCAGTTTTTTGTAACTCCGACTCCCCGACTCCGACTCTTCTGTATTAATATGCGAATGTATATTATATATTCCTTGAAGGAAAGAAAGGCAACATACATGTCAATAGTAAGGGAGAAACAGTTAGCCTGGCACTGCTACTTCACACATCTGTGGATTATTACTCAGGTAGACACAATGCAGCAATAGATTCACGTAAGCAGTGGAGGTGCAAGACTTGATAGAAGATACAACACTTATGCACAAATCCAATAAAGAAAGAATTCAAGTGCATTCACCACGTAGACTGCTTCTTCGTTACTTTATTTCTTGTCACAAATCATAAAATGTTGCAGTATCTTGTGCCCACGCACACACACTATATGTCGTCTCCCTGCATTATGTCTTTTTGTGACAAGAAATAAAGTAACGAAGAAACAGTCTATATACATGTCATTACCACAGGACTACTGGCTGGGAAGCCAACAGTCTACTATATTGAACAGTTTAAGCCCACCAAGTTCTTCTAAGCTCTTCTAGCAGAGAGAGGTAGTTGGGCAGAAGCTGCTGCCTTCTCCATTTTGTGTGCTGATCTGCTGCTGAAGATAGGGCAGTGGGAGGATCCAGGAAGGGGCATTTACATGAGGCACTGCATGCATTGGTCTTTATTCTTACAGTAGAGAAGTCATTAATTATAACTTTTTGTGAATTGGGACATTCCAATCTAAATTTAGTAGGAGTCGGAGTCGGTGCATTGTTTGCCGACTCCGACTCCAGGTACCCAAAATTTCGTCCGACTCCTCGACTCCGACTCCACAGCCCTGAATGTAACTATCATTTTTGTACCTCATTTCCCAGTTTAGGTTAAAGTAAATAATAAGTATTTCATATTATATGAATGTAACACAGTGAATTAAAGAAGTTACCCAGGAATAGAAGAACAGAGCTGAGTTCTTCAAAAAGGTTGTGAGTGATATTGCAGCTCAATATCATTGAAGTAAATAGAGCCAAATTATAATGTCATACACAACCTAAGGACAAGCGTTGTTTGAAGGAATGTACTAGATGTACATGTACTAGATTTCATTGTTTTTCAGACGGACTTGTCAATAAAGTGTATGCTCTGTCATATTTCCAACAGAAAATCATTTTAACTGTTTCTCTTACATTTACCCAAGGATGATTAGCTCACCATAGACATGTATGGCTAAAGGCATAAAAGATGATGGGCAGCGTTATCAAACATAAACTGTCACCTTTAAAGAACCGGTCAGTTCTCTTGAGATGTCTGGTTTTGTAAATACCTGCATTCCCTATAAAATATCAATTCTAAAGCCTATTTTCTTAGAACTCTGCAGTAATCCATGCCTCTTTTTTTCCCTCCTGGATGTATATATATATATATGATAAATTCTGAAATTGTTCTTACCATTTCCATAGTTCTTAAAAAATATGCTCAAGAATTGTTCTTTCATTGGGAATGCAAGTAATTGGTAAATCAGACAGGTTAGTATAGCTGACAGAGCCCATTTAAAGATTTGCACTCATTGGCCCACATTTATCATTGTCTTTAGACTGTTTTTTGTGTCTAAAAAAGGGGCAAAAAAGGCACAAGCAGGGTTTTTTGTGCCTTCTTTTGCCCCTTTTTGTTTACACATTTCTGCTGATTTTGAGTTGCAATCCACTGATTTTGGCAGTAGACATGATATCATGATATCATTGCGCCTTTTTGTAAAAAGGAGCAAAAAAAGGCGCAAAGCCACTGAAAAGTCTCTAAAACTACACCAGCCCAGACATGGTGTAGCTTTTTGGTGGATGTGTACACAGAAATTTCAGAAAATGTGACCTGCACAAAATTTATCAAATGCTCTTTGACCATTTAACAAATTTGGTGCTCCTACACATTACCAGCACACACAAAAAAAAAAGGTGTAAAAAAATGCTTCACTTACACTACAATGATAAATGTGGGCCAATGTATCCTATGTCACTCATGGACCATGAACATTTGTTAGTAGTAGCCCATGGATTCAGGTCATATAACTTATAAAAACATAGAATGTGTCAGCAGATAAGAGCCATTAGGCCCATCTGGTCTGCCCAATATTCTAAATACTTATCAAATTACTATATTAGTCTAATTTGACCACATATACAGTACATACAGCTAAACCATTTATAATCTTGGTACTCTGATCATAATGAATTAAAATCCACAAGGCAGACATGCGCTATTATCATGTAAATATAATGTTGCCATTTAGAGCAGAGATGTCAAAAGTTTAGATTGGTCGGGGTCTCAAATCTCCAATCATTAGATATTACCAGTTGAACAGAAGACCAATGATCATGTGCACTTCACTCAACTCAGAGCTCAATCCGACTGATTGCAGGAGATGGCTCCATTATAAGTCTTTGAAGTCTATCTACTGCAATAAGTCAGATGGAGCAGCAAGCCAGGGAGTGAAGCATACAGCCGCTTGCTTCACTCGGCTATATCTAAGGATCGAAGGGGGTCTCAGAATTTAGTCTTGACTAAACTTTTGACCTGTGTCACATGTCAAAAATGTATTTAAATGACCATACACATTAAATAGTGTTGAACAGCTATGTCTTCTGATCTACCTTTCCCATACACATGTATGCTTGGCTGGGCATACATGTGTTTTCAATAGGGAGAGAAATGTGTAAACATGAATGTGTGCAGTTGGTCATATGCCCAGGAAGACTACTAGCCTGATTTATTGTGTTTTCACAAATAACACTTGAAGGGGGGATTCAGGTCTTGTCATTGTCAACAGAACTAAAGTGAACATAGCTGAGATTCCTTATTAATTACTTCTGTGAGTGGGCTGGTGGATATACACTTATATTATCAGTATACATAGGGCAGACCCCAAGAACTGTTTGGATTTTATACGCTTTCAGTTTCTTTACGCCATAAGTAACATCTTGATATTATTATACTCATTGAGAGGCATATGTAAGATCTAAAAATAGTATATCTAGCAAACTCATATGCTGCAATAAAACACAGGATATTTTTTATTTCTTCCTAAGGAGCATCGCAGCTACAGACCATGAGCCAACAGACGCACGCAAGTCATTCCCATGTTTTGATGAACCCAATAAAAAAGCAACTTACACAATTTCTATTATCCACACACAGGAGTATAATGCTCTCTCCAATATGCCAGTGCGGGTAAATATGAAATAACTCTTTGTCCGCTGCTTATAATCTTAGTAATTCTTCATTGCCATGCCATTATGATTCTAGGCAACAAAATTAAACAAGTTTAATAAAATCTATAGATAAGACCAACTACTTCTAAGCTGATTTACGGCCACATCAATGTTGATCTTTGATATGGTCAATCATAAATTATTCTTAGAAGTATGCTCAAGAGAGAGGTGAAAGCCTGATAAGAGACCCTGAAAAAAATTCTGCTGCAACAGATAGTACTGAAAAACACAAACAAAACATATTTATTTAAAGGAAAACTGTTATCAGCGTTTCCCCACTTACCTGTTGGTACAGGTGTGTAGTGTGGGTGACTGATGATAACCATTCTTACCTTTCCCCCATCCATGGTTCTGTTCTCCCCGTATCTTCCTCCATTCCATTCATTCGGGAGGCAGGCTTGAGGCACGGGTGAAGCTTCCGGATGTCACCACTGCTGCTTCTCTGCTAGACCCAGCTGCAAGCAGGCTTGGGGAAACAGCAGCTGTGATGTCAGGAAGCTCCACCCATGCCCCAAAGGAAGGAACGAAGGAAGATAATGCAGGAACGGGAACATAGATCGGGGACAGGTAAGTATGTTTCTCATCAGTGTCACCTGCACTACTTGCCTGTACCAACAGGCTAGTGCGGTGACACTGAGGACAATTTTCCTATCTTAAGACCTTTGGAGAAATGTTTTTTTTTGTACCATAATAAGTACAAGAATCAAAATAAGATTTTTGAAAGTGTCCATTCTGGATAATATCTTGTGATGTTGCTTCACAGTCCTCAAATAATTTTCCTTACTCAAAATGCCATCTATTTTGAAAGGTGCAACAGTCCCTCCTGCAGTAAAGCATTCCCCACAACATGATGCTGTCACCCCTGTTCTTCTCTGTTGAGATGGCTTTCTTTGGCTTGCAAGCCTCCCCGTTTCCTTTCAATCCATTCATAACCATGGTCATTATGGCCGAACAGTTCCATTTTTGTTTCAATAGACAAGACCAGGCATTTCTCCAAAAAGTTAAATATCAGTCCCCAATGTGCCATTGCAAAATGAAACCTAGAGTTTTTTATGGTGCTTTTAGAGCAGTTTCTTCTTACTTACTAAGCAGTCTTTAAAGTCATGTTGATATAGAACATGTTGTACTGTTGATATAGATACTTTTTGTACCTATTTGCTCCAGCATCTCAGGCACTTGGATATTCCTCCCAAGGATTTATAAAACATATCAGACTTGTGGAGGTACATATATATATATATATATATATATATATATATCACTCCAAGAGAAACAGCACTACAAAATATGTACTGGGTGCCAGCAGCAACACAGACTGATCAAAAGGCCACAATTCATATATATATAGCAGGAAAAGCGCAACATAATATTTATGTTATACTCATATTTTAAGTAGCAGTATCTGTTCATTTTATTTAGATTTTTTTTCCTTCAGGAAACTATTGCACTTGGAAATGGATGGTCTCACACACATTTCGAAAAATCTGTGCCTATGAGTACATACTTGGTTGCCTTTGCAGTTCACCAGTTCACATATGAAGAAAGAAAGTCAAAGCGAGGAATTCCTGTAAGTAGTGATCATTTTAAAACACTGAAAACTTTTTTCTTTTTGCCAATTCCAGAAAACATAGCTACATCAAGCAAACTTTCCCAGTCATTGTCCATCATAAACATATACAGCAACTGCATGATGAATGAGAATTCTGATTGATTAGATGTTTATTTATGGACTAGAAATGATTATGTGTCAATGTTCTATTCTATGGTATAAACAGGGATTTTCTGGTGGTTAGCTGAGGAAAGTAAGACAAGTGATCTCATATGCATGTGTGTAAGTGTGTGTGTGTGTATGGCTTTTGAACATGTATATATTTTAGGATAATTCAAAGTTAATAGATGGGGTCCTAATTCCGAAGCATCAGCCATTAGCTGGAGTGGGCAGCAACTACAAAAAAAAATATTTCTGCCCCTTCATATTTTCTGTGTAATTCTTAATATACACTGCTCAAAAAAAAAGGGAACACTAAGATAACACATCCTAGATCTGAATGAATGAACTTATTGTATGAAATACTTTTGTCTTTACATAGTTGAATGTGCTGAAAACAAAATCACACAAAAATTATCAATGGAAATCTAATGTATCAACTCATGGAGGTCTGGATATGGAGTCACACTCAAAATCAAAGTGGAAAACCACACTAAAGGCTGATCCAACTTTAATGTAATGTCCTTAGAACAAGTCAAAATAAGCCTCAGTAGTGTGTGTGACCTCCACGTGCCCGTATGACCTCCCTACAATGCCTGGGCATGCTCCTGATGCTCCTGGACAGTCTGTAGTGCAATGTGGCATTGGTGGATGGAGCGAGACATGATGTTCCAGATGTGCTCAATCGGATTCAGGTCTAGGGAACAGGCGGGCCTGTCCATAGCATCAATTCCTTCCTCTTGCAGGAACTGCTTACACACTCCAGCCACATGAGGTCTAGCATTGTCTTGCATTAGGAGGAACCCAGGGCCAACCGCACCAGCATATGGTCTCACAAGGGGTCTGAGGATCTTATCTCGGTACCTAATGGCAGTCAGGCTACCTCTGGCAAGCACATGGAGGACTGTGCAGCGCCCCAAAGAAATGCCACCCCACACCATTACTGACCAACCTCCAAACCGGTCATGCTGGAGGATGTTGCAGGCAGCAGAACATTCTCCACGGCGTCTCCAGACTCTGTCACGTCTGTCACATGTGCTCAGTGTGAACCTGCCTTCATCTGTGAAGAGCACAGGGTGCCAGTGGCGAGTTTGCCAATCTTTGTGTTCTCTGGAAAATGCCAAACGTCCTGCACGGTGTTGGGCTGTGAGCACAACCCCGACCTGTGGAAGTCGGGCCCTCATACCACCTTCATAGAGTCTGTTTCTGACCATTTGAGTGGACATTTGTGGCCTGCTGGAGGTCATTTTGAAGGGCTCTGGCAGTGCTCCTCCTGCTCCTTCTTGCACAAAGGCAGAGTTAGCGGTCCTGCTGATGGGTTGTTGCCCTCCTACAGCCTCCTCCATGTCCCCTGATGTACTGGCCTGTCTTCTGGTAGCGCCTCCATGCTGTGGACACTACACTGACAGATACAGCAAACATTCTTACCACAGCTCACATTGATGTGCCATCCTGGATGAGCTGCACTACCTGAGCCACTTGTGTGGGTTGTAGACTCTGTCTCATGCTACCACTAGAGTGAAAGCACCGCCAGCATTCAAATGTGACCAAAACATCAGCTAGGAAGCATAGGAACTGAGATGTGGTCACCACCTGCAGAACCACTCCATTATTGGGAGTGTCTTGCTAATTGCCTATAATTTCCACCTGTTGTCTGTCCCATTTGCACAACAGCATGTGAAATTGATTGTCAATCAGTGTTGGTTCCTGAGTGGACAGTGTGATTTCACAGAAGTGTGATTGACTTGGAGTTACATTGTGTTGTTTAAGTGATATCTTGTTCACCCGCACTAAAGCCAATAAACAGGGTTATAGTGTGGGCGAATGTGATTAAAACAGGTATAACTCACCCGGATCCTTGGTCCGGTTCTGGAGATTAAGGCTGTATACAAGCAATCCCTTCTGCGCAATGAAGGTGGCAGCTGGTATACAGAGATTCCCTGCCTCCATCCCTTTTGGTCTCATATGCCCCATCACCTCATAAATATTCATAGACCCTTTGCTTGTGTGAGCGCAGGGTGTGTGGGCATATGGGAGCAGATAGGACAGAGGCAGGGAAGCTCTGTATACCACACCTGTGCAGGGGGATTAGCAATGGTGCCTGTGAGTAATACCTCTTTTTAATCAAGTTTATTTGCACTATAACCCTATTTATTGGCTTAAGTGAATATGAACAAAGTGTCAGATTCACTTTAAATATATGTTGCCCCTGTACATTTTAATTGTTCTATTGTTGTGCCCCACATTTGTAAATGGTAAGGGCTGACAGCCAGTGGTCAAGTCCTGAAAAAAAAAGGTGTGGAAACTCTTCAACATAAGGGCTGGTCCTGCGGGACTCCTGCTAATGGAAACAGTGTTCCTGGGGTGGAAAAAGAGCAGGAACTCAGTTCCCACATGTTCCTGCAGGACTTGAGCCCTGCTGACAGCCCTTTCTATAAAGTGGCGCTATCAGATCCTGCCAGTGTTGTGTGCAGTAGGAGGTTCTGAGCTTTAACTGTAGTTGTCAGGAAACTGGTTGATTGATGATTTGGAAAAAAAGACTAAGAAGACTTTGGGCTCCATTTCTGGTTTTAAGTTAGCCTTCAGCTACCCTGCAAATAAATTCATACTGCTTTGTTATTCCGAATAGAGCTCTGTGTCAGTCAAGAAGAAAGCCTCATTACAAGCTTCTCCCATAGATCACCTACCTTAAGAAACTCTTTTACACTATAAAGAGGTTGTCCAATATTTTAACTTAGGGCCCTAATACTCAGAGCAATTATCAGCCGAACCGGCCGTTATCGCCCTGTGTAATATGTCTAGCAATCAGCCAATGAATAAGCGTTATGCCTTGTCCAGATAATGGATAAGCATTGTTTTGCTTAAAAATCATTGTTTGTTGGCCACACATCTCTTTGTGTATTAGTGTTGATTTTGTATAGCTAAAAAAGTGAAATTGTTTAAATGGAATCTGACTGCAGCATCACCCACACTAACCTGAATATACAATGTAATAGTGTGGGTGATGCTGATTCAAACGCAGTTTACCTTATAAAAATCTGTGCAGTTGTTCCGTTGAAATTTCTAGAAAAAATTTCTAATCCTTTTCTAAATCCTTTTCCCACCCTCTTGAGCTGATAGGTGTGTCCCCTCCAGCCAATAACTCCGCCTCCTTTTTAAGACATTATGAGGAAGAAGCTGCAGAAAGACTTCTTGGATTTTTAAACTCTGGCCCTGATTTACTATTGTAAACCCGACATGTTTTGTCTGGTTGTGCAGCAGATTCTTGCGTCTTGCGCCAGAAATTCTGTCTGCGCTAGAATTTGCCAGAACTCCATTTTACTGAGAAAACACTGAAACAGGGGCACAACCGGTGGGAAGAGTGGGTGTGGTCACCAAAAAGGGGCGTGTGCCTGACGTTTTCACAAAAATCCCAACATATTTACTAAGGTTTCCACAGAAAATGTGGTGGATTTGAGCTGAGGAAAACCAGACAGATCAGAGCAGGTGTAAAAAAAAAGCAAAGTGTAGGGAAAAGTGCAAAATGTAGGGAAACCTTAGTAAATACAGTGGAAAAATACTTGTAGGGAATTAAAACCCACAAAGAAAACTCCACTCTTAGTGGATCAGGGCCTGTGTTTGAATCAGCATCACCCGCATTATTAACCTGTATATTGAGGATAGTGTGACTGACGCTGTTGTTAGTTTCCCTTTAATAAAGAAGCCTCGTTCTCACCCAATCCATGTCTTTCTTGCAGCTTAGAATCTATGTGCAGCCAGAACAGAAGCAAACAGCAGTATATGCGGCTGAAACTACTTTAACTGTGTTTGATTATTTTGAAGAATACTTCAATATGAACTATTCTCTTCCAAAGCTTGGTACGTATGTTCCTTTATTACTACAGGGTGTGTACTATAGAATACTGTATATTAAAGGAGTACTGTGTGGTGCAGTAAAACTCATTCCTTACCTAAAGGATAGGGGATAAATTCTTGATCGAGGGGGATTCGGCTGCTAGGACCCCCCACAATCTCCTGCACGGCACCCAGGCTCTCCCCAGGAAGGGTTTGCAACATCCCCTGCACACACCCCTCCAAATATCTCTATGGGAGAGCTTCTTGCCCAATTTCAGTTTAGCAAAATTTGGAGTCAACATAAATAATTTTGGAGAACTCTTTAAATTTTATATTGGTATATCACACAGTTTTATATCCCAAAATATTGTTAGATCTACAGTGTTTTCAGATAATTTTCAATTTTTTTCATATTTTATGTTTTGTTGACTGAAATAAAAAAATAAAGTTTTCCCCACCAATCTGCACTCAATACCCCATAATAACAAAGTGACAACATTGGCCCACATTTACCAAAGTGTATGAGGAAAAAATCTGAGAGATTTTGCCCTTCACTTTCACTTTATCAGAGCTCATTACAAAAGGAAAGCTGAGCTGTGATTGGTTGTTGAGGACAAAATGTTCCCAGGTTTTTCTCTCGTACATTTTAATAAACAGAAGTCATGATGACTGTATGCACATCACCCCAAAAAGTTATCCACCAAAATTAAACTAGGAGACTGAAATGTAAAATAATAATAAAATAAATAAAAAATAAAAACTTTACTCACCTCTCCAATCTTAAAGGTGACCCAGTGCCAAAACTTCAGTGGGCACCTCCTTAAAGGAGAACTCCGGAATAGGAAAATTATCATCCATACTGCCGGCAGTAAAAAAAATAAACAGGTGCATACCTTCCTTCTCTCCCCCGGTGCCTCCAGTAACCGGCTCCGGTCCCTGCCACGATCCTCTTCCTGGTTGCTGGTGGTCGGCGAGTCATACTCCACTCAGCCAATCACCGGCCGCAGCAAAGTCCCGACTCGGCCGGCGATAGGCTGAGCGCCAGTGTGACGTTTTCTGCCCTGGCAGCAGGTGCTGGTGTAGTGAAGAATTGTGTGTCTTGAAGCGTTCTCACACTGCCGCTCAGCCTATCGCCGGTCGACTCAGGACTTCGCCGGGGGAGCGAAGAAAGGTATGTACCTGTTTATTTTTTTACTGCCGGCAGTATGGATGATAATTTTCCTATTCCGAAGTTCTCCTTTAACAAAACAACATAGTAACATAGTTCATCAGGAGTCCATCAAATTCAACCTATAACCCTAATGAGTCCCTACTGAGTTGATATAGATGTAGAATCCATAACCTGTAATGTTATTATTCTCCAAAAATGCATCCAGACCCCTTTTACATTCTTTTACAGAGTTCAACATGACCACCTCCTCTAGGAGAGAATTCCACAGTCTCACTGCTCTTACAGTAAAGAACCCCCATCTGTCCTGGTGTAGAAACCTTCTTTCCTCTAGACATAGAGGATGCCCCCTTGTTATAGATACAGTCCTGGGTACAAATAAATCATGGGAGACATCTCTGTAAGGTCCCCTGATATATTGATACATAGTTATTAGGTCTCCCCTAAGCTTTCTTTTTTCTAAACTAAATAACCCTAATTCTGATAATCTTTCTGGGTACTGTAGTCCTCCCATTCCCCGTTTTACTCTGGTTGCCCGTCTTTGAACCCTCTCCAGCTCCCCTATATCTTTCTTGTACACTGTTGCCCAGTACTGTACACAGTATTCCATGTGTGGTCTGACTAGTGATTTGTACAGTGGCAGAATTATTTCCTTGTTATGGGCATCTATGCCCCTATTGATGCACCTCATGATTTTATTTGCCTTGGCAGCAGCCGCCCGACACTGGTCGCTACAGCTAAATTTACTATTAAAGGGGTACTCCAGTGGAAAACTTTTTTTTTTTTTTAATCAACTGGTGCCAGAAAGTTAAACAGATTTGTAAATGACTTCTATTAAGAAATCTTAATCCTTCCAGCACTTATTAGCTGCTGAATACTACAGAGGACATGGTTATCTTTTTGGAACACAGAGCTCTCTGCTGACATCATGACCACAGTGCTCTCTGCTGACATCTCTGTCCATTTTAAGAACTGTCCAGAGTAGGAGAGAATCCCCATAGCAAACATATGCTGCTCTGGACAGTTACTAAAATGGACAGAGATGTCAGCAGAGAGCACTGTGGTCATGATATCAGCAGAGAGCTCTGTGTTCCAAAAAGAAAACCATTTCCTCTGTAGTATACAGACCCTAAAAAGTACAGGAAAGATTAAGATTCTTTAATAGAAGTAATTTACAAATCTGTTTAACTTTCTGGCACCAGTTGATTTAAAAAAAAAAAAGAGTTTTTCACAGTAGTACCCCTTTAGCTAAAACTCCCAAGTCCTTTTCCACGTCAGCCGTCTCAAGTGTTCTCCCATTTAATACATAATCCCAGCCCAGAGTTTTCTTCCCCATGTGCATTACTTTACATTTTGTTGTGTTGAACCTCATCTGCCACTTCCCAGCCCAAACCTCCAACCTATCCAGATCCATTTGTAACAGTGCACTGTCCTCTATTGTGTTTACTGCTTTACAGAGTTTAGTATCCTCTGCAAAGATTGCTACTTTACTATTTATCCCCTCTACAAGGTCATTAATGAACATATTAAATAAAACAGGACCCAAGACTGACCCCTGTGGTACCCCACTAGTAACAGTCACCCAATCAGAATAAGTACCATTAATAACCACCCTCTGTTTCCTATCACTGAGCCAGTTACTTACCCACCTGCACACATTTTCTCCCAGTCCAATCCTTCTCAATTTATGCACCAACCTTTTATGTGGCACCATATCAAATCCCTTGTAAAACTCCAGATATACAACATCCAGCGATTGCCCCTGGTCCAGTTTGGAGCTAACCTCCTCATAAAAGCTGATCAGGTTAATTTGACAGGACCGATCCCTCATAAAGCCATGCTGATATAGAGTCATACATTTATTTTTATCAAGATATTCCAAAATAGAATCTCTTAGAAAACCATCAAACAATTTACATACAACGGAGTTTAAACTAACAGGCCTATAATTCCCGGGGTTACCTTTTGACCCCTTTTTAAATATTGGCACCACATTTGCCATGCACCAGTCCTGGGGAACAGTCCCTGTTACTATAGAGTCCCTGAATATTAAAAATAGGGGTCTGTCTATTACATTACTTAATTCCTTTAGAACACGGGGGTGAATGCCATCTGGACCTGGCGATTTGTCTATTTTGAGTTTTTGTAGGTGGCACTGTACTTCTTTCTGGGTTAGACAGGTGACCTGTACTTCTTCCTGGGTTAGACAGGTGACCTGTACTTCTTCCTGGGTTAGACAGATGACCTGTACTGGGGAGTTTACCTTATGTCACTGTATTTCACCTGGCATTTCATTTTCCTCAGTGAATACAATGAGGAAGAATTTTTTTAACATATTTGCTTTTTCCTGATCCCCGTTTATAATTTCTTCCTCATAATTTTTTAAAGGGCCTGCACTTTCATTTTTTACCTTTTTGTATTTATATAGTTAAAAAACCATTTTGGGGTTAGTTTTACTCTCTTTAGCAATGAGTCTTTCTGTCTCTATTTTTGCGTCTTTTATCTGTTTTTTACATAGTTTACATTTTTTGCTATAGCTTTTTAATGCTTCTTCACTGCCATCCTGTTTTAGTTTAAATGCTTTATTTTTGTCATTTATTGCCCCCTTAACATTTGTATTTATCCATATTGGTTTTCTTTTATTTCTGACCCTTTTATTCCCATAAGGTACATACCTCTTACAGTGAGAATTTAAGATATTTTTTAAAGTCTCCCATTTAGTTTCAGTATTCTTGTTTTTGAGGACATTATCCCAATTTATATTGTTAAGGGCTTCTCTGAGTTCATCAAACTTTGCCTTCCTAAAGTTCAATGTTTTTGTGTCTTAGTTTATAAGCAGCTAACACATGAGCATTGCAGACAGCCATATCATAGTCTTGTATTATTAAGTGAAATATTAGCCTTTGTTTCTGTGTATTTTGTATTTACTATACAGCTATTTTATTATAATTTTTTGTTACTTTCTTCTCACCTAGACCAACTGGCAATACCTGATTTTGGCACTGGAGCCATGGAAAACTGGGGACTGGTCACATATAGGGAGACCAACCTGCTTTACGATCCTAATGAATCTGCCACAGTCAATAAGCAAAGAGTAGCGGCTGTAATTGCTCACGAGCTTGTCCATCAGGTATTTCACATAAGATTCAGAACCAATTTAATCCTTTCATATGTCTACACATATAACAGTGAGGAGAGCTGACATTTATTGTATATACTATACATTCTGTTATATTGGTAATATGACTTTTATAGAAATAACCTGATAGAAACCCTTAATGGGGTTATGTCATGTAGACTATACCTTCCCATGTGTCCCATGTTCCCTTGGGCCTGTTACATCACACTGCCACTCAGCAGCCTATTACTGGCTGACGCGAGACATTACTGGCTGAGGCGAGACATTGTTACAGCTGGTGATTAGCTGAGTGCTGTGTGATGTGTCAGGAAACAAAAGCAGGAAAAGCAGACCGTAGTAAAAGAATAGGGAAGCAAATCCAGCAGTACCTCGGGAGTGACAGAAGGTAAGATAAGATTTATTATTTTAGTTGTGGCAGCCCGGGCATAATGGCAAAATAAGTGTTTTTGCCAGAGTTCTACTTTGAAGGAAAACTGTCAGCTTGCTCCCCCCGCACTAACCAGCAATACTGGCTGATAGTGTGAGGGACGGTGAATAGTTTGAAGCTTACCGTACCCGGATCAGCCACGCTGTTCGTCCATAATCTTAGATTTTCAGTATACGCTAATGAGGTGCTAACTGGCACTCTGACGTCAGCGCCGCCGGCCGCAGCGCCGCCCAGCTCATCAATATTCCTCCCCTCTCTCTTTATTACAGAGCAGGGAGAAGAGGGGGAGGCAGAGGGAGGGGAGGAATATTGATGAGCTGGGCGACGCCGCAGCCAGCGGCGCTAACGTCAGAGTGCCAGTTAGCCCGGCCGGTGCCAGTTAGCACCTCATTAGCATATACCGAAAATCGAACATTACGACCGAACGGCGCAGCGGATCCGGGCACGGTAGGCATCAAACTGATCAGCGTCCCCCACACTACCAGCCAGTAACACTGGTTAGTGCAGGGGGAGCAAGCTGACAGTTTTCCTTTAAGTTTATGACTTAGTAACACTGAGTCTGACTATAGGTGTACCATCCTGGATTTTCTTTTTTGCTTTAAAAACGCAAGGTGACTTTAAAATGTATTCCAGGCATATTCCAACACATAGAGACATTTAGAGCACTGGATTGGCCCATACAAACAGCAAGCTGTTCCTGCCAATTTCCCTATACACATCTCAGTTTAGTCAAGCATGCAAGTATTTTCAATAGACATGGTGTGAAACAAATGGAATAGATATTTGGAAATGGAACATCCATTTCTTCTCTCTTCCAACATAATCTGTTGGGAGGATTACAGGATTGCTAAACATTGTCTTGTTGCTTATATATTTCAGTGGTTTGGAAACATAGTGACCATGGACTGGTGGGATGACTTGTGGCTTAATGAAGGTTTCGCCAGCTTCTTTGAGTATTCTGGAGTGAATTCGTCAGAACCCGACTGGAACATGGTTAGTTGTCTTTGTGGCAAAGATAATTGGTATATATATAGTATTCAAACACTAAAATATGTCACATCTACATTCTTCACAACCACGAGAAATAGAAAAGAAAACTAAATGGCAAAAAAAGACAAAAAAAACTAAACAAGAAGGGAGAGAGTCAGACTTTGGATAACCACATTGTACAATTTAAGCCTAAATTCGGTGAAAGTCCGCCTAGAGATCTACACACTGTTCTGCTCCCAGTTATACTACTTCAGTCCAACCAAGCAGCCATTATTTACTCTGTCCTCCAGTTTACCAACACACTTCCAATGGACAAGTTGTAGTTTCAACAGCCATTTACAGACCCACTTGAGCTCACTGTACACACCCTCCAGGCACCAAAATACACTTTTCTGCCTGTTCTTCTACACCCTTTCTATCAGCACTGTAATATAAAGCACCAGCATTACAGCGCTCACTAGAAAGTGAAGCAGGTAGTCTCTTTACCACATTCTCTGTGTTGTTTCATTCACTGGATGTTAGTTTAAAATTACAGACAGTAAAATCTGAAAATGTGTGTGTATATATATATATATATATATATATATATATATATTGTGGTAAAGTGTACGGCAAAGTGGTGGATGGGGTGTTTGCCTAAAATTCATTTAAATAACCATCCCCTTGGGCGTTTGAAACCTACTGCCTGTGTGAATACTGTCATTGCCGACCCCACCGTGTGAGCTGTTCCCTACAATATATACAATATATATTTGCTAAATGGTCTAGGGTTTCTGTTTTTCCCCATAGGTTTCTCTATAAAACTTCAAGAATGCCAAGAAAAATGCAGGTTTATACCAAAAATATTTGTGTGCAAGGTAGGTCTTAGGCCTAGTGCAGGGCTGGAGAGGTCAGTTAGTGCTACAATGATTCATTGATTCAATCAATCAAACATTTATTCATCAGAAGAATCCCTGTGTCAAGACCACCCACCCAGACCTGGTTCTAGTCATTTCACAGCTGATAAGTTTTCCCCAGGTTGTTTTGAGTTTGTTGTATGTTCATCATTTGTAACATTTTAAATTCAGTACAATAAAGTTCTTCCGTTCAAACCTATGAACTCTTTATTTTACAGCCTGACCAAATATTAATAGATGACCTGTTGCCTGTAATGAGAGATGATGCATTATTGTCTTCCCACCCAATTATTGTCCAAGTATCCACTCCAGCAGAGATTACATCTGTCTTTGATGCCATTTCATATAACAAGGTTAGAATTCATATCAGAACTATGTATTAGACTCGTGTATTTCATTTTACAATACTTCTACATATTAATGTAGTGCTTTCAGTGGGAAAGTAAATATATTTTTCCCCCAATAATATTGCTTGAAAATAAGAATTCTGCATTAATACATGTAATAATTTGTTTAGCTAATCATTTATCATTTTCTACTTTTTTTTCAACAACTTTTGTTGTATTGGATTTGACATAGATTTCCAATGTGGATTAGTCTATATTATATAATAATAAAATGGTCCCTCAAGTTACAATATTAAAGGAGTAGTCCAGTGGTGACCCAGTGGTGAACAACTTATCCCCTATCCTAAGGATAGGGGATAAGTTGCAGATCACGGGGGGTCCGACCGCTGGGGCCCCCCGCGATCTCCTGTACGGAGCCCCGACAGCCCGCTGGAAGGGGGCGTTTCAACCTCTGCACGAAGCGGCGGCCGACACGCCCCCTCAATACAACTCTATGGCAGAGCCGAAGCGCTGCCTTCGGCAATCTCCAGCTCTGCCATTGAGATGTATTGAGGGGGCGTGTCGGCCGCCGCTTCGTGCGGGGGTCGACACCCGCTATCTGGCCGGAGAGCCTGGCCCCCGTACAGAGAGATCGCAGGGGGCCCCAGCGGTCAGACCCCCCGCGATCTCAAACTTATCCCCTATCCTTAGGATAGGGGATAAGTTTTTCACCACTGGACTACCCCTTTAATTCATTGTTTTGGGACAACCACTGTAAGGTTCCTTTTAGACAGGCAGGCCCATGACTGATATGAATGCTGATCTGGTGCTTTTTAAAGGAGTCTTTCCCCAGCTCAGTAAATGTTTTGTGCAGCTCTTCACTTGCATCCTTGTTGGCCACACATCCATTCTGCTTATTCGGAAAGATGTGCTGCTGGCACAGGTGAGGAGTGGAGATGAGCGAACCCATCACTCCTCATCCCTAATATCATCTTGCAAATTTTTACTAAATAATTGGTCACATGTGACTCAAGTTTGAGAAGTTACAATTGCTTTATATCAGAAGTATCTTGGCTTCACATAGAAACTTTACTGTAACTTCAATCTATGTGTAAGATAGATAAAAATACATAGTAAATGAATGTTATGCTTACAGGGAGCTTCCATTTTAAGAATGCTTGAAGACTGGATTACACCAGAGAAATTCAAGTTAGGTTGTCAGGTACAGTATTATACTACATTATATAAATAAATATATATGTTGTGCAACTATATTGTGCAAAATTAGTTACAAAAACACATGTAGAAGAAACAGAAAACAAACAAGTGATGGGAAAAGAGATTAAAGGGGTTATCCAGGATAAGAAAGACAAACATAGCTGATTCTTTACAGAATCAGCGCCGCTCTTGTCCCCAGTTGGAGTGCGGTATTGGAGTCCAATTCCATTGAAGTGAATGGAGCAAAATTGTACCACACACAACCTGAGGACAGATGTGGCACTGTTTTTGAAAGAAAGCAGCTATGTTATCCTGGATAACCCCTTCAAGGGAAGACTGGTTGATGAGAATGCCACATAAAAAAACAACCCAAAAAGAGCATCAACCAGCAACACTGCCAAGGTGGATTTAAACTTGCACCATTTTTTGTTTCCTTTGGAAATAAGTGTCAACAGATTTGTCTTGCAGTCACTTATATTCCTTCTTCTTCTTCTAAAATAAAATGTAAACTCCCCCTAGTCACATGGGCATCTTACTCTCAGTGTACAATGTATCAGAGCCCTATGTGGTAGAGGGTGTGAGATGGAATTACCCTAAGGGCAGATGGCATTAACCCCTTGTATTCTTGATGCCAGGGCGTGCTTTATCCTCAATTCCAGCCAAAGTTATACCGCTGGATCCTGGGCTAGGCACGGGGGCAATAATGACTCCGACGCCAAGTTACGGACAACGGTAGCTTTACGGAGTGACAGATGGTACAGTCTACACAATGTAGCCGGGCCCACAGAGGTGACCAGTGACTTCAGAGACCTTAAGGTCTTGCTGGGACTTGCAGTGGTTTTGGATAATTTAGTGCAGGCCACGTTGACTTGACAGTAGATGACAGTGACTGACTTGATTGGAGACAGACTAAGCTGTGACTTTAGCTTACTTTTAGACTTGTAGCTTGTGGCTTCAGACTTGACTTGAGGCCTCCTATGACTCCAGACACACTCTTAGGCTCGACTGAACCTCGACAAAAGACTCAGGAACTAAGAGAGAAGAGACTCCTCCCAGGGCTTTTATGGGGGAGACTCTGGTGGGGTCCCATTCGTCACCCTTATATCACCTGGTCACTGATATCTCCTGGGTAACAATTAAACAAAAACTCATATGACAACTGGTGATCACATGTTAACCTTTCTTAAATATCCAAATTCCTATATAAATAAAATATTGGATAATACAATTACAGTAGAAAAGATGCAGGGGGGCCCAGGGGACACTGCTGGGAGTCTGCCTCACAGGGCAGCAAGGGTACGGGGTAACAACTCCCGTACTGGGCCACCAGTACTGGGCATTTGGCTTCTGTCAGATCGGAATGTTTCATTATATCATTGTTTTCAACCATGGAAATTGTTATGAATGCCAATTTGACACTAATAAAGTATCTGAATATGCAAGATTATTTATGCTTAGGGGTGGACCTAACAGTCATGGATACCATGCTATATGGGAGTTATTGGTATTGTGTTTTCTGCTTTCTACCATTTTCTTGATTGTGTAGGCAATATCTTACCATGTTATTCTCTACATTAGAATTATCTCAAGAAATACCATTTCCAGAATGCCAAAACAGATGACTTCTGGGCTTCCTTGGCTGAGGTGAGGAATTCATGAAGCTTTTATTACTAGTATTATTATTACTACTACTGCTACTAATACATTATACTAAAATGTCACATGGTTTTCCTTCTAAAGTAATTCATAGCATATCACTAGGATGCTTGGACCCCAACTGATCCTTAGAATAAAAGACTAGAACACTTGTTAAAGCATCTCTGCCATTTGGAAGAACGTTTGGCATGTTGTCCAGACATGTGAAAAGTTTAAAGGGGAATTCCAGGCAAAAACTTTTTTTATATATATCAACTGGCTCCGGAAAGTTAAACAGATTTGTATATTACTTCTATTAAAAAATCTTAATCCTTCCAATAGTTATTAGCTTCGGAAGTTTTCTGTCTAACTGCTCAATGATGATGTCACGTCCTGGGAGCTGTGCATGATGGGAGAATATCCCCATAGGAGCTGCACAGCTCCTGGGACGTGAGTCATCAGAAAGCAGTTAGACAGAAAACAGCAACTCAACTTCAGAAGCTAATAACTATTGGAAGGATTAAGATTTTTTACTAGAAGTAATTTACAAATCTGTTTCACTTTCCGGAGCCAGTTGATATATAAAAAAAAGTTTTGGCCTGGAATACCCCTTTAAATCAGACATGGTCTCACTCCGGAGACCCACTGTGATTGCGAGTTACAGCCAGGTGAAGTGCGTGGTAGCGTGCACCTGACTCACCATCTGTTACTCAAACCTGACTCATTCCCATAGGTGTTAATGCGGCAAACAAGTCAGCTAGGGTGCCTAGCCAAGCAGTGAAATACACTACTGCACACTTCACAGGGCAATAACTTGTGATTGCAGCAGGTTTTAGGACTGAGATCCAGTGCAATCTAAAATGTTTTACATGTCTGAAAAGTATTTTCAAGGGTTCTCAAAGTAGTTTCAAAGGGGTACTCCAGTGGAATTATTATTTTTATATATATATATATATATATATATATATATATATATATATATATTAACTGGCTCCAGAAAGTTAAACAGATTTGTAAATTACTTCTATTATAAAATCTTAATCCTTCCAGTAGTTATCAGCTGCTGTATACTACAGAGGAAGTTGAGTTTTCCTTTTCAGTCTGACCACAGTGCTCTCTGCTGACACCTCTATCTGCATTAGGAGCTGACCAGAGTAGGAGCAAATACCCATAGCAAACTTATCCTGCTCTGGAAAGTTCCTGACATGGACAGAGGTGTCAGCAGAGAGCACTGTGGTCAGACATAAAAAAAAACTATACAACTTCATCTGGAAGCTGATAAGTGCTGGAAGGATTAAGATTTTTTTTTTTATATATATATATATATATATAAAAGTGTTATACAAACCTGTTTTACTTTCTACCACCAGTTGATTTGAAAAAAAAAAAAAATAGTTTTTCACCAGAGTACCCCTTTAAGCATGCTGCATTTTCCCTATACAGCAATGCTCCTGGCCACACACTGTTCAGGGAACTGCAATGCAGCCCCCATTCACATGAAGAGAGCTATGTTGATGATACCTGCAGAGGGGCTGGTTGGGAGTATCGCTGTGCGGAAGAAATTCTGAAAGGCCTTAGTCCTGACAAACACCTTTTAAATTGTCTCTCAACACCATTTAAAATATTATTTCTTTTTTAGGCAAGTGGACAACCAGTCAAAGATGTTATGGATACATGGACCAGACAAATGGGTTACCCAGTTCTCAATGTATCTGATAACGTTGTTAAACAGGAAAGATTTCTTTTGGATCCAAATGCTAATTCATCCCATCCAGAGTCCCCATTCAAGTATGTGTTTAATGTGTGAGTGTGTTTGTGTGTGTGTGTGTGTGTGTGTGTGTGTGTGTGTGTGTGAGAACTGTCATATGACAGTATGTCATATAGAGCTACATCAGTGACAATGAAGCCTAAATTATTAAAAGCTATTTGACATAAAGGATGATTTTTACTTGTTGGGGGTTAACTTAAAGTTTACCTTTTAAAGTTTGTAAGCGAGTCATAGAGCCTCAGTGCACAGAGCCCTGCTTGTCCTCACTACACAGAGCCCTGCTTGTCCTCAGTGTACAGAGCCCTGCTTGTCCTCAGTGTACAGAGCCCTGCTTGTCCTCAGTGTACAGAGCCCTGCTTGTCCTCAGTGTACAGAGCCCTGCTTGTCCTCAGTGTACAGAGCCATGCTTGTCCTCAGTGTACAGAGCCCTGCTTGTCCTCAGTGTACACAGCCCTGCTTGTCCTCACTACACAGAGCCCTGCTTGTCCTCAGTGTACAGGGCCCTGCTTGTCCTCACTACACAGAGCCATGCTTGTCCTCACTACACAGAGCCCTGCTTGTCCTCAGTGTACAGAGCCCTGCTTGTCCTCAGTGTACAGAGTCCTGCTTGTCTTCAGTGTACAGAGCCCTGCTTGTCCTCAGTGTACAGAGCCCTGCTTGTCCTCAGTGTACAGAGCCCTGCTTGTCCTCAGTGTACAGAGCCCTGCTTGTCCTCAGTGTACAGAGCCCTGCTTGTCCTCAGTGTACAGAGCCCTGCTTGTCCTCAGTGTACAGAGCCCTGCTTGTCCTCAGTGTACAGAGCCCTGCTTTTCTTCAGTGTACAGAGCCCTGTTTGTCCTCAGTGTACAGAGCTCTGATTGTCCTCACTACACAGAGCCCTGCTTGTCCTCACTACAAAGAGCCCTGCTTGTCCTCAGTGTACAGAGCCCTGCTTGTCCTCGGTGTACAGAGTCCTGCTTGTCCTCGGTGTACAGATCCCTGCTTGTCCTCGGTGTACGGAGCCCTGCTTGTCCTCGGTGTACGGAGCCCTGCTTGTCCTCGGTGCACAGAGCCCTGCATTTCCTCAGTGTACAGAGCCCTGCTAGTCCTCAGTGCACAGAGCCCTGCTAGTCCTCAGTATACAGAGCCCTGCTTGTCCTTGGCGCACAGAACCCTGCTTGTCCTCGGTGTACAGAGCCCTGCTTGTCTTCACTGCACAGAGCCCTGCTTGGCCTCAGTGTACAGAGCCCTGCTTGTCCTCGGTGTACAGAGCCCTGCTTGTTCTCGGTGTACAGAGCCCTGCTTGTCCTCGGTGTACAGAGCCCTGCTTGTCCTCGGTGTACAGTGCCCTGCTTGTCCTCGGTGTACAGAGCCCTGCTTGTCCTCGGTGTACAGAGCCCTGCTTGTTCTCGGTGTACAGAGCCCTGCTTGTCCTCGGTGTACAGAGCCCTGCTTGTCCTCAGTGTACAGAGTCCTACTTGTCCACCCACACTTACTATATTTGGACTCCTCATAGAGACACACATGCAATAGCTGCAGGGACAAAAATATACACATTTTTAACCAATGTATATTACAAATACACATATAATGGTATTATCTACATTATGTACAAAAAAAATTGTAAACGACAGGAACACTTTAAGTAAAAAAAATGACACTGTTTAAATCTGCAATTTTAAATACCCAATTCATATTCAGACTCCCTGATTTTCAGTTTACAGGCACCTTATAGGCTCAGATGTGTCTCATGAGCATGTGTCACCCTGTAATGCATGCAGGTTGTGAGGTCCCTGTGTTCAGGAGTCTTGTGGCTGCTTTGCTTTCTCCTTACACTTGTACAGAGCCCATGTGATTCTCCTCATCAGACTGCCATCTATCTGTTTTCTTTCATATCTAAAGCATTTGTGAGCTGCCCTCAATATATGCTCTCTCAGCAATTTGTGCATTCAATGCTCCTCAAATGCAATAGTCTGTGACTTCTTGCAACCAGGGAACACAGTTGATCAATGCTATATAGTTACTGTTGATATGCACACTTTAATGAAAAAAATCTCTTTAAATTGGTTTTAAGTCATAGGCAGTCATAGGAAATCCTACAAAATAGACTTGACAAAGCAAAACTATTCCAGGAACTTTCAGAAGTAAATAATCATATGTCTAATTATTCATCATTGTAAAATAAGACGTATATTGTTGTCTCTCTGGACTTTCATGGCTTCTATGTTTGTTTTTATACATATCGATTATGATTAATACTCATGTGCTCTCTCCAATATGAAATGTTTTTCTTAAAATACATTTTTTTTAATCAATCATAAATTTGTGACAGCTATAGGCAAAGTAGGGAGCCGCCCAGAGCACCATCTTGAAGGGGGGGGGGGGGGGGCACTGCTCTGCCCACCGCAATAAACTTAGCCCCTCCCCCCCATACGGTAACACTGTCATGTGCATTTTTGAGCCTATAAGAGCAGCACAGCACTGCAGCGCTCCTTTCTGAGTCACAGGCGTGATCACCCAGGTCAGGTCCAGCATCCTGACATCGCATTTACCCGCAAACCATCAACCCTCCCACACATCCCCACTTCATGCCGCGCTCCTCTCCGAGGTCCGTAATAGTCCCCACTTCGCTTTTGTCAACTGCCACTCCCCCACCAATCTGCCGAGTCCAGGGGATAGCAAAATTAGCTTTTGCCTAAAGTGACAAAAATCCTTGCACCAGCCCTGGATGTATGATTGACCACTAGTATGTAAGGGGTGATCCATCCCACCCAAGGAAAATCTCATCACAAATAAGCCAAGCTTTCTGGATCTACTCTGACACGCCAGTCTGTGTGTCAGTATTTCTGTCTCTGGTCGGCCCCATCCATAAAGGGACTTTATAGTAACTTGCATTTGATTCTCACAGACAACTGTGTTGAGGCTCCAAGGTTTGGGAGTATGCCTAGAGTTGTGCGGAGACAGATAATATATTACATAATGTTTCTATCATTTCAGTTACCTGTGGAACATCCCAGTGACATATTATTCTACTAACAACAAAGACAAGTACATCAGTATTTACAACAAATCAGGTAAAAAGGGAAACTGACCCAAATCCTCAGCATCAGGCTATATTCACTCAGTTTTTGGTCCCATCTTTTTACATAGTCAGGATAAATTCCCCCCATCTACTGCAGATCAGTTGTAGATCATTTTCAGTAAATGTGTTTTTTGGGACATGCAGATTTGAGAGCTATAAATCGTTTTCTTGTTTGTTTGTTTTTTTTGTGCCAAATATTTGTGTGCCATTTTTAATGGGATACATTAGGCTTTTTTAATCTTTGTATGATTTTTATTTTAGTAAATCTTTCTTTTTTTGTGCTATCGGGGGGAAATAAAAAAAAATAAATTATGAAATGTGTCTAAAAAGCAGCATAAAATAATGTGTGAGAAATAAAGCAAAATAAAAAATAAAAAAAAACAAATGGCCTAAACTAGGCCACTAGCCCTGCCCACTATAAACACCCCCTATGTAGTAAGGAAGGGGGCCCAATTTAAAACATTATTGTATTGTCACATTGTAAACATCCCCTATGTAGTAAGGAAGGGGGCCCAATTTAAAACATTATTTTATAGTCACATTGTAAACACCCCTATGTAGTAAGGAAGGGGGCCCAATTTAAAATATTATTTTATTGTCACTTTGTACTCAGATTTTATGCTGCGGATTTCATGCTACACATTTTATGCCGGTAAGTGAATGATTAAATCTGTAGCATAAAATCTACTGCATAAAATCTGCAGTGTGTATAGTACATGTAAAGAAACCCTATAAATTGGATAATTCTAGACCCCATAATACACATTTCATTTTTGGGTGGCTTTTGTTATTACTAGGCACTGGCAGGATGTTTGATCCAATATAACTTTCTAAGTTTTTTTGTGTGCAGTCGTCTAACATATATTTCTATATTTCAGCAACTTCACTAACCTTGGAACCTTATAATAGTAATAATGGGTTCTTTAAGATAAACAATATTCATTATGGATTTTTCCGAGTAAATTATGAAACATCAGTATGGCATAACCTATCAGAATTGTTGCTAAACAATCATGAGGTATGTAATATCATATAATATAGTCAAAAGGTTTCCTAATGTTCATAATATTAGATGGTCATGATATTGTGAATATTTAGTCATATTTAATTTCCCCAGATTTGGTAATATACAGTAGGAAGGACAATGCAATAACTTTTGCTAGTAGCAGATTCTAAAGCAATGTGCCCTGTTGGATATTTGCTTGAGGATACGCATTATCCAAACCACACCGTTGCTAGCTCCAATGCCCTGTGATTTGTCTTGATGAACATTGATTTTTAAAAAAAAATGTGATACGCAAACGTATTAAATATATATAAATTTTAAGTTTTTTTTCCAGCTTTAACAGCATATAACATGTTCTGTTTTGTTTGTTGTTGTTTTTTTTTTTAAATAAAATAACCCTGAAGGAAAGGAACAGTCAATTAATTGTATAGCCACCACTCCATTGCATTTACTGAGGTTTTGCGCTCACTATAAAAAAGTTTAAGCCAGATTTTGCTCTTTGACCTTAAAGGGGTTATCCACCATTAGGTGATTTTAGTTCATACCTGGCAGAGAGTAATGGACATGCTTAGGAAGGATCTGCGCTTGTCTTGGGACTAAATGGCTAAGTTGTGAGATTACCATGACTGTGGTTAGCTTTTTGTGAACTGGTATTTCCTGTTTGACTTTTCTTTTTTGACTAGAAATCCCACAATTCCATTTTCCTCCCTCCCACACATCAGCCACCCCACCCATTGAAACAAAAGACCTGTGGTTTTCAATCAGGGTGCCTACAGCTGTTGCATTAGTTGCAGATTGATCTCTCTCCCACCAAGCGATCGCTCCACCCATTGAAGCAGACAGGCTCCCTATCATCAGCTGACTAGTGAGTCAGGTCTCGGCCACATTGCAAGCTGGGAAAAATCTGAGACAAGTCATTTTGTATGCTGCTAAATAGTGGGGTGAAAATCACATAAGAATTGTGAGAAAACCGTCACACACAGGTACAGACACTATATTATGAACTACACTAACTTTACAGCCCCTGTAGCATAGTCAAATAAAAAAAAATTCCTGGAATACCCCTTTAATCAAAAGTTATCACCTATCACTGGGATAGGGGAAAAGTAGCTGATCAGTAGGTACCAAACTGCTCGCAGCCCATGCGCTGTACACTCCATTCATGTCAGGTAACATTTTACCTGTGTTAAGTGGGGGTCCCAGCAGTCAGATCCCCACCAGTCAGCTGGTTATCATCTATCTAACAGATAGGGACAACTTGCGAATAGGAATAACCCTTAAAGGGGTACTCCCGTGGAAAACTTTTTTTTTTTTATTAACTGGTGCCAAAAAGTTAAACAGATTTGTAAATGACTTCTATTAAAAAATCTTAATCCCTCCAGTACTTTTTAGAGGCTGTATACTACAGAGGAAATGCTTTTCTTTTTTTGATTTCTCTTGTGTCATGACCACAGTGCTCTCTGCTGACCTCTGCTGTCCATTTTAGGAACTGTCCAGAGCAGCATATTTTTGCTATGGGGATTTTCTCTTGCTCTGGACATTTCCTAAAATGGACAGCAGAGGTCAGCAGAGCGCAATGTGGTCGTGACAGAAGAGAAATCCAAAAAAGAAAAGCATTTCCTCTGTAGTATACAGCCCTAAAAAGTACTGGAAGGATTAAGCTTTTTCAATAGAAGTAATTTACAAATCTGTTTAACTGGCACCATTTGATTTAAAAAAAAAAAAAAAAAGTTTTCCACGGGAGTTCCCCTTTAAAGGGGTATCCTGGGATTTTTTTTATTTAACTGTGCTGCGGGGGGCTGTAAAGTTAGTGTTCTTCATAATATGGTAACAAAATGAGTATCGTCTCAGGTTTTCCTAGGTTGCAGTGCAGCCCAAGACATTACATCACTAGTCAGGTGTTCGAAGAAGCCTGTCTGCTTCAATGGGTGGATCGACAGCTGGGGGGGGGGGGGGGGGGAGATCATTGCAGTTTTTTAACTGCATTAGGCAACCTGGTTAGAAAACACTGGTCTATTGTTTACACAGAAGAAGCGTGGATCCAGCAGTGAGTAAAAACACATCCAGCTTTATTGAAGGTCCACATAAAAACAGGTACAGCAACCATAGCCAACATCAGATGCGTTTCAGGTGCATCCTTCATCAGTGATGCCTGCTTACAGGATGAAGTTCAGATTTATAGTGTGCAAGGTGTGAGGAGAAACTCCTCCAATGCAACCCACTGCAGATTACAAATGAGAACACCTGAGGCAGGTAAAATACAAAAAGCAAATGTATAAAAAAAAAAGTTATAAAAAAATGTTATAAATCACCAGCTGACCAGTACCAGCGAAAGAGGTGCCTAAAAAATACCTTTTATTTCCATTCTTAAAATTAATAAAAGCAACACATATGTGAATGTTGTGCTTGTATTATGTCAGAAAGTACCTAAACAAGGAGAAGAGAGCTGTTAAGATATATCAAGGGAGTGCTATATTACTAAGACATAAGCACCTCCCCTTTTTTATTTGAGTATGATAATTGCAACTCAAATAATTGGAATTACTCCCTTAGTCATCCATTACTGGTGACTAGTTCACCCAACCCGTTTCTGTCGCCTTTTTAAACGACGTCATCAGGGGAGTTTAACAGAACATCAAGAGTTACTTAAAAATAGTATATATGCCAGAGTCCAGTGACCAATCAGACAGTCAGAGATTATTTATAATTCTTCTCCACTACTGCCACACATGATCTCAATCAAGGGGATATAATAAACCATATGGGTATGCCCCTTTAAGAATTGAAGTCCTCAGCCAGCGGGGGTTTAACTTATAACCCTCCAGCTGGTGTCCAGTTCTGAGTCTTCAAGTAGAATTTGTCGGCAGCGCGCACTCTGGCAGTGGCGAAGAGACCGGCTGTTTTCAGCTGTTCATTTGCCTTTGAATAGTTTTTTAGGCAGATTTTTTCACTCGTAAGCCCAGATTTATCAAACTGCATGAGAGAAAAAATGTTATTTTCCCACAGCAACCAATCACAGCTCAGCTAACAAGCTCTGATAAAAGTGAAAGCTGGACTGTGATTGGTTGCTGTGGGAAAATAACTTTTTTTTCTCTCATACAGTTTGATAAATCTGGGCCATAGTGTTTTTTAGCCATTTGTTAGACTGTAGCACAGTTAAAAAACAAACAAACAAAAAAACGCCCAAGATGCCATATGGAAACATGGCCTATTTGCAAAAAGCAAGAGTCGGAAGATGATAGATCATTTAGGTAAGGTAGTCAGAGCACAGACTGTACTTAATAACCTTTAGCATAAATACCAAAAGCTCTTAGAGTAATTTATGACAAATATATAATTTTGATTAGTTCAGTAAGTACGGTTATTACCCTCTAAATAAAAGCATATATGAAAGAAGAGCTGGTCTGTGTGTACAGACTTTCCTCTAGTACAGGTTGCAAAGGACAAATCACATTTTCAAAATGTGATTCATAATCCTGGCTATAGCAGAAGCAATGGTGCCACCCCATCCCCCATTATGGTAATGGTTATATCATCCTGTCAATAGACAGATTGATCCTCTTTGGACACAGCTTTATTGATTTATTAAACTGGCTACTTTGTAGACAGTGTAAACTAAGCCTGTCTAGTCTTAGTTTAGACCAACTCTTAAGATGGATTCACATATATCAGGAATCCGGCATGCACAGGACAGAAACTGATGCTAGAACTGATCCCATTCATTTGAATGGGACAGTTCACAATCATCCAGCATCTCAATTTTGACACCGGATTGTTGTACACGCTGAAGAGCACCGGACTGGGGAACACAACTTACTTGCCATCCAGAAACAATGGACGCCGGATGCCATACAACTGATGGCAACTTGTCATCAGTTGCGTCATCAGTTGCCTCCAGATTGAGGCTGAATTCACCTATGGCGGATACCAGACATACTGTATGTGAACCCAGCCTTAGTTGGCTTAAATGCACCAGGTTTTTGGCACACATCGGCACATCATACGACAAACCTTTTTATCATGACTAAGCCCCTTTTGTGAGACCAAGGCGAAAGTGTCAAAAAACGTGCTTAAGACTCATAGTAAAAGTGGTAGAAGTAATGTCAGACCATTTTTTTGTCACAAAATGCACAGTAGCAAATCTGGGCAGATATCTTAATAGTTGCATGTGAAAGATTACTCTCTATGTGTATATAGTGCATCGTTTTTTATACAATTGGATTTGACTTACTTTTATTTTAGGTTTTTACGCCAGGAGACAGAGCTGGGTTAATAGATGATGTTTTTGCCCTAGCAAGGTGAGTATAAGGTTGTGTAGTGTTATATTTGGAAGGAGACATACATCTGTCAGTTAAAGGAAACATGTTTTCAAAAATGAACCTATGCTTTATATAAAGCGTGTCTATTTTCAAGAATTGTTGATGTTTCACCAATGCTTTATATAGAGTGTGTCTTTTTTCGAGCATTGTTGGTTTCTTTTTCTCTGACCACTGAGCCTTTTAATAAGCTGAAACCTGTAGAAATTTCTTCTCAGCAGTCATTTCATAAGACAGGACTACAGTGTATATATATATATATATATTATAGACACCACATTATATGTTGAGAGAACTTCAGGGCTGGTGCTATTTTTTACTTCTCTGGCTAGGCCAGAGCTACAGAACATTTTTGTAGTAGATATTTTATTATATCTTTTCATGTGACAACACTGAATAAATGACACTCTGCTACAATATAAAGTAGTGAGTGTACAGCAGGTATAAGTGTTTAATATTATGTCCCCCCAAAATAACTCAACACAGCTATTAATGTCTAAACCTTGTCAACAAAAGTGAGTACACCACTAAGTAAAATTGGATTGGATCCAAAGTGTTTTGTAAGGCCACCATTATTTTCTAAAACTGCCTTAAAGGGGTACTCCGGTGAAAAACTTTTTTTTTGTTTTATTTAAATGAACTGATGCCAGAAAGGTAAACAGATTTGTATATTACTTCTATTAAAAAATATTTACCCTTCCATTACATTTTAGCAGCTGTATGCTACAGAGGAAGTTCTTTTTTTTTTTACTTTCTTTTTTGTCTTGTCCACAGTGCTCTCTGCTGACACCTCTGTCCGTGTCAGGAGCAGCATAGGTTTGCTATGGGGATTTTCTCCTGCTCTGGACAGTTCGTCGGGTATCAGGTGTCAGCAGAGAGCACTGTGGACAAGACAAAAAAGAAATTCAAAAGGAAAAGAATTTCCTCTGTAGCATTCAGCTGCTAAAAAGTACTGGAAGAGTAAAGATTTTTTATGGTAGTAATTTACAAATCTGTTTAACTTTCTGGCGCCAGTTGATTTAAAAATATGTTTTCCACCGGAGTACGCCTTTAAGCCTCTGGGCATGGAGTTCACCGCAGCTTCACAGGTTTCCACTGGAGTCCTCTTCCACTACTCTAGTCCATTTCCACCCCTTCATGGCTCACCTTCTATTTGAGGATGCCCACAGATGTTTAATAGGTTTTAGGTCTTGAGACATGCTTAGTCAGTCCATCAACCTTACCCTCAGTTTCATTAGAAAGGAAGTGGTGTCTTGGAGGTGTGTTTAGGGTCATTATTATGTGTGAATACTTGACACTGCCACCACCATGCTTGACTGTAGGCAAGACACACTTGTCTTTGTACTCCTCACCTGGTTGCTGCCACACACGCTTGGCACCATCTAAACCAAATAATTGTTGTAGCGAATGGTCTAAGCACTAGGAGGCTGATTCCCCCCCATCCCTTTAACCTCTGAAGCATTGTTGGCAGCACTCATACGTATATATTTCCAAAGGCAACCTCTGGATATGATGCTGATCACGTGCACTCAATTTCTTTGGTTAACCATGGCACTTTTACAAAATAGGTAGGGTTTCACTTCAGGGGATGGGTCCACTGTGTCCCATTACATTTACTATCATTTATGCCAGTAGTTGGAATAAATTAAAGTGGAAATTTCAAAGGCTGCCCCAAGAACAGCCACAGACATGACAGACTTAATTATGGACATTTATCAACGGGTTTAGTCAGGTTTTCTTTACTATAATTGTCGCAAAATTGTCGCAACTGCGACTACGCGATTTTTAGTGCGACATTTTGACTGGAAAGCGAGAAAAGCAAGTTTTTCATAAATTAACTATGTAGTAATAATTTTAAAATGGACTACGGGTAGTCAGGTATTTATTAACTGCGACAGTCGCAACTGCGCAAAAAAAAGTCGCAACAGCGTTAAAAATTGACTAAATTTACTCCAGCTCAAACATGGAGCAGAAAAAGCTACTACCAAAGTAAAAAAGGAAAAATTGCTTACGTGAAAGAAAATTATCAACAGGCTGAAACCAGTTGATAAATAAGTCACACATAAGCAAAAAAAAAGTAAGGAAAAGATTACTAAAAAAAAAAGAATACATAAGCAAACATTGATAAATGTCCCTCATAGAGAGGTGTAATCCAGTGTAGATGTCACTGGCAGGATTTATACGCTGGTTCTGTGTGGGAAACAGGAAGAATGGTGACTATAATGATCTGAGTGACTTTCCTAATTTCAACAATAAAAGGCCTTGTGGGTTGTTGCTAGTATACAATGATTAGTACCTATGAAAATGGTTTAAAGGAAAACTGTTAACCCTGTTAACCACACTAAACCCAATACACTTGGTTATAGTGTGGGTGAACAGTAGTCCAACGAGGGGTCACTTCCTTATATATGCCCCTTAGGTCGTGAGTTTTTTTCCAGAGCCAAGGTTAGTAGCTCACTGCTGTGCAGAGGAAGCCAAAGCTGTACATGGTCCTACCTCACCAAAGAGCTGCTGTAGAACAAATTATTGAAACGTTATTGCTGGACAACTTCAGAGGTCTTGTATAGTCCATGCTTCTGTGGCTTTAATATCATGACTGACTGGTGATTGGTCTGTCTATTTATCATCGTCATCTTTCCTATCTGCATGATGCAGTCACAACATTCACTGGGAATTATCTCTCTCAACAATAAAGTTCTAAGATGTCCCAGAAGAGAGGCTGATGCACAATCATTTTTAACCGCCAAAGACAACAGTTTGGATAAGAGCCCCAGGGAGCCAGAATGACTCATTACTCACAATGGCATGTCAGAAGTTACAAAGCACAGAGAATGGCCTGGCATTTCTGTCTACATTTCTGATAAAAAAATACAAATAGGAAAGAAGACAGATTGTCACTGTTTAAATTTAGAAATGGTTTCTATACCTTTATATTCAGACCACAATGGCAGCCAGTCAGTCTGACATGGCTTACCATAAAAAGTACCATTGCCACTGTCTGTATGTGTGGTATGGGGTGTGAGATGCAGGGAAGATGGAATTACCCTAGGGGCAGATGGCATTAACCCCTTGAATTTTTGATGCCAGGGTGTGGTTTATCCTCAATACCACCTGAAGGTATACCGCTGGATCCTGGACTAGGCACAGGGGAAATAATGACTCTGACGCCAAGTTACGGACAATGGTAGCCTTACTGAGTGACAAATGGTACAGTCTATACAGTGTAGCCGGGCCCACGGAGGTGATCAGTGACTTCAGAGACCTTAAGGGCTTGCTGGGACTTGTAGTAGAATAGGACAATTTAGTGCAGGCCACGCAGACTTTACAGATGACTTTGACTTGACTGACTTGTGACTGACAATGCTGTGACTGGCTTACTTATAGCTTGTGGCTGCAGGCTTGACTTGAGGCCTCCTATGACTCCAGACATACTTCTAGACTCAACTGCACTGGACCTCAGCTTAGCAGAAAGAACAAAGTGGTGTTGGACAATTTAGTGCAGGCCACGTTGACTTGACAATAGATGACAGTGACTGACTTGACTTGACTGGAAACAGACTAAGCTGTGACTTTAGCTTACTTGTAGACTTGTATCTTGTGGCTGCGGACTTGACTTGAGGCCTCCTATGACTCCTGATACAGGCTCGACTCTTAGGCTCGACTGCACCTCAGCAAAGACTCAGGAACTAAGAGAGAGAAGAGACTCCTCCCAGGGCTTTTATGGCGGAGACTCTGGTGGGATCTCATTGGTCACCCCTAAGTCACCTGGTCACTGATACCTCCTGGGTAACAATCACATGATAACTCACATGACAACTGAAGATCACATGGAAACATTTCTTAAAGATAAAACACTTCTTTACACTCACCCCTTGATTCCCGGCATTCTGGCTAGGATCAGAGACATTTTTTATAGATCCGGCTGGATGTCCGTGCAGCATATCTGTGCACATTCACTTATTTATTTATTTTTGTCACTGTGTCACCTTTTACTTGTTGTGTGCCCACAGGATTGTTGGGATGCAGTAGCCCTTCTGGGTGTCCCTCCTAGCGGTATAGGGGAGGTGTGTGTGGCCATGAGGTTCTGCACCTCCCTGCAAAACCCTGGGTACTCCTGTATGAGCAGGGTACCGATAGTTTACGGCTCTGCGGACAGATACTTTGGCTAACGTCAAGGGGAATGCCGGTAGCATTTGTGGTCCCCTAGTAAGAGTATCACCGAATTTTTAAAATTGCTATTAGTGTACCAAAAGTAGGGGTCACCGAAAAAACGCTAATACTTAACTTTTAATAGATGTTTCCCTTTTTTTAGCATACTCTATTAAAAGTTAAGTATTAGTGTTTTTTCGGTGGTCCCTTAGTAGCTTTGATGAAAAGTGACATCAAACCTGGAGGCGAAGGGTAAGGTTTGTTGAGGGGCCTCTCTCCTGTAGGAGAAGAGCTTGCAATAGACCGCATCCTTTGTGGACTTTTTTTTAGTGTAACACATTTTGCACTTTTTCTTGCACTTTGGGTGAATCGAGAGCACGTTCCTCCGCTCTTAGAAAAAAAGATAACACTACTTTACAGCATAATAAATGGCAAAACATATGTACATGAGGGGACAGGTGGAAGGGCCCCCAGGGGACACTGCAGGGAGGCTGTCTGATAGGGCAGCAATGGTACGGGATAACTCCCATACTGGGCCACCACATATGCGAATACCCAAAAAACCTTTCAGTTGTTCTTCATCCAGATGACAACTACATGAAATACATATTTATTATCAAGTACTTTATATTAACATAAATATTAGATTATGTGTTTCTATGGTTTCTCTTATATTAGTTATTACTGCATTCTTACCGTGCTGTCTGCAAATAGCATAGAAGACATCATGCGCTATAAACCAATGTCTAAAAGCAGTCTCTAATTGGCCTCAACATATCCCCAACATATCCCCAACATATCCCCAACATATCCTCAACATAACCTCAACATATCCCCAACATATCCCCAACATATCCCCAACATATCCCCAACATATCCCCAACATATCCCCAACATATCCCCAACATATCCTCAACATATCCTCAATATATCCCCACACCTCTTGTTTGAATAGTTATTGTGTAATTTTATGTCTGATACTTGTCTTTGTTTGTACCCCATAATTGTAAGCGCTGCGGAATCTGTAGGCACTATATAAATAAATAAATAATAAAGAAGTATTACGTAATTGTTGTGTGATATGATTCATCAAGGCACAATATAGTGTAAACTGTTAACACATTTAATATGATTGGGAAATAATCACTATTTTGATAAATATATATCAATATATTATTTATACATTATAAAAAAAAGTTTTGATTATTATCTTCTCCCCAGTGCTGAAAAACAGGATTACAACATTTCTCTTGACTTAACGAAATATCTTCATAAAGAGAAAGACTATCTTCCCTGGGTTAGAGTGAGCTCCGCACTTTCCTATTTAAATGATATGCTGGAGGATGATGATAACATCTACCCAATGTTTCAGGTAATATGGATAACGTTTTTGTGTATAAGTCATAATTCTGTGCGCTTTAGATAATACTTTATAGGCTCCATTCACACTACGGACAATCAGTGTGGAATATTCATGAGGAATTCTGTGCAGATTCTGCAATGATTTAATGGGAGTTTCGCTGAACTTCCGACCGATATTTGGATTTCAGAGGAAGATTGAACATGTTTAATCTTCTGGTGGAATTGGATGGTGTTAACCCCTTCCCACACATCCGTGCGCTGGGACGTATGCATAATTCCTAGCGATCTCCTGCATTGCTTGCTGCGGACAGCGTAGGAGATTGGTGGCGGAGTCCCACCACAGCTGCATGGGCCGTGATCTTGCCGCATTAACCCCTTAGATGCTGCGCTCCCCCTGTTCACCAACGGCAGCACTGCAATACAAACGCGGGTCGCTGTTAGGTTGCTATGGCAGCAGGAGGTCAGATCATGACCTCCAGTCTGCCTGCTACGGAAGCCTGTGAGATCCAGTCAGAGTCTGGATCGCACAGGCTGTGCTTTGTGCAGCTGATCGGGTCATGCAGCATAGTATAACCTGTAAAAATGAAAATAAAATAAAAAATTTCTTCAATAAAAGTATAAGTGTAAAAAATAAAATAAAAGCCCCTTTCCCAATAAAAACCCTGTATTATGACCAAAAAAGATCAAAAACACAAATCCTATACATAATAGGTATTGCCATGTCCGTAATGACGTGTACTTTAAAATTATAATGTAAATTATGCCGCACGGTGAATGCCATAAAAAAAGCGCAAAATTCGCTAATTTTGGTCACAAATAGCTATATAAAAAGATCAAAAGGTAGCAAGTATCGCAACAATGACACCAATAAAAAGTACAGCTCATCCTGCAAAAAAAAATATAAGCCCTTACTCAATGGCGTCAGATGAAAAATAAAAAAGTTATGGCTGTTGGAAAATGAATGGCAGAAAAATAATTTTTGCTCAGAAAAGGGAAAAGAACATAGAAAGCTTTATTAAATGGGTATCGCCATAATCGTACTGACCCACAGAATAAATATAACATCACTTTTACCACACAGTGTACACCATAAAAAAAAATTTAACACCAGAAATTTTCAAGCTTTTCCCAATATTTTGGAGTTTTTCACAAAAAGTGCTGCATGTGTCAACAAAAATGCACCTCTTATATAAAGTACAATATGTCACGAAAAGAGACACATGTCAAATTATAAGGGGAACTCCGGTGGAAACAAGTAGAAAAACAAATGTTTTCAAATCAACTGGTGCCTGAAAGTTAAACAGATTTGTAAATGAATTCTATTAAAAAATCTAAATCCTTCCAGTACTTATTAGCTGCTGTATAAAACAGAGAAATTTGTGAATTTCTTTTCTATCTTACAACAGTGCTCTCTGCTGACACCCCTGTCCGAACTGTCCAGATTAGAATCATACCCCCATAGAAAACCTCTCCTGCTCTGGACAATTCCTGACATGGACAGAGGTGTCAGTAGAGAACACTGTTGTCAGACAGAAAAGAACTTCACAAATTTCTATGTAGTATATTTGTAGTGTACAGCAGCTGATAAGTACTAAAAGGGTTAAGATTTTTAAATAGAAGTGATTTACTTTGTCGCGTTGTCTTTGTTGTGAGATGGTGTGCACTGATATTTCTTTCAAATCAGCGACCACTAATGATGTGTTTTTTTATTAAGGGTCCATTTAATTGTGAGAGTTCCTTTGTAATTTATTTATTGACTTGTGATTGTCATCTTCAGTACGTCGGGCGCACTGTGCAGTCAGTACGGGCTCCTATGAATAAGCATCGATCCAACATAAAAAATCGATTCATGCTGCACAGTGTGTCCCGCCACTTTACTACGCTTCATAATAGGGACACGGCTAGTTTGAAATTTATGATTTTAGAATTGATTCCCAATACTGTTCAAAATAGATTACAAAAACGTATTAATCGGGAATCTTATTCAATATTTAAATGATGCACTTTATTCCCGAATGGACTCTATGAACTCTATGGACTCTATGAAACTATTGAAAACACTCGCTGATTGTCATTATTATGCATATTAATCTTTGATCCTTTGTAGTTTTGTATTTTCTGGTGTCTTTTTTGTACGTCTACATATATTTATTTTTATGCATCATTCACTTTTTAGTGAGTGCCATTATATTCATGCGCTTTTTGCACTTTAGTATATATTTTTTATTGATGTGCTATTGGGATGTTGTTCTTTATGCACTTTAGGGGTTCATGCCCATTGTGCGTTCTGTACCTTGTGACTCCCATGGTGAATGATTGTTCTGACACCAAGGGGTTAATCTATTAACTTGGAGTGTGCATATATACTGCTTCCTGTTCCCCCTGTCCATATGCCTGATGAAGCGCAGTTGCGCGAAACGCGTTGCATGTTGGGAATAAACTGGTTGTTCTACCCATCGCCTGGTCCCTCAGTGCCTTATTGTCTACTGGTTTGGAGGTCCTTTGTCTCAGGAACTGTCTGGAGCATAGGAGGTTTGCTATGGGGATTTACTCCTACTTTGGCCAGCTCCCAAGACAGGTGTCATCAGAGAGCAGTTAGACAGAAAAGAACTCAACTTCAGCAGCTGATAAGTACTGGAAGGATTAAGATTTTTTTTATAGAAGTAATTTACAAATCTGTTTAACTTTCTGGAGCTAGATGATAAATAAATAAAAAGTTTTTCCTGCAATACCCCTTTAAGGTAAAAAAATTGGTCCGTCCTCCTTAAGGGGTTAATGAGATGGTGCCTATGTCCATGGCAAATAGCCGTTGACATAAGTGTCAATTCCAGATCTTTTTGAACGGTGCAAATCCACTGAACAATTCAGTGAGAAAAATTACCTTGCTGAATTTCTCCAGTGTGAACAAGTTTGTTCAGTTAAAATAGAATTTAAGTCAACTTCCTATATCCTCAGTCAGCTGGTAGCACAAAAAATGTATACAGATTTGTAAATTAGGCCCGTTGAAGCACTATTCAGTGCGAAACCCCGGTGTCGCCTCTATGTGATACCCCCCCCCCTGGTACCATCTTCTGTCCTCCCTTGTACATGTAATAGGCTGTGAATATGTGCAATAAATATTGCTGAATTGGAATACTGGTGAGTGCCAACTTTTTCATTCTTCTATCAAGTGCACCAAGGTTATTTCTTATATGTGTCCGAGCACCATCATACCCATCACCGCTACAGCGACTTAGAGTCCGTTCGCCGAAGGTACAGAAGTAAGCAGTGCCGAACGTCTTGAATACAGATTTGTAAATTGTAAAAAAGTCAAGTTTTACTGTACTTATCAACTGCCGTATGCCCTGGAGGAAGTTAAAGAAGGTGTCCAGTGCTAAGAAATGTATCCCCTATCCGCAGGATAGGAGACAAACGTCTGATCAAAGGGGGGCTTACTGCTGGGAGCCCCCATGACCTCTCCTGCTAGAGCGCGTTTCGTACCCAGCACATCAGCTGGTAAAAACATGCCCCCTCCATTTATCTCCATGGGAGAGGTGCAGACTCAGGGATAGTCTTCGCCTCCCCTATAGAGATGAATAGAGAGGGTGTGTTTGTACCAGCTCATGTGCTGGGTACGGAACATCACACACAGCAGCTTAGTTATAACCTATTATAGCACGTTATTAATAACGGCCGTTATTTTGTGATGGAAGATAGTAACGGAAGAAATAGTGCATGCACTATTTCTCCCGTTACTATCTTCCGTCACAAAATAACGGGCTATAACGGATTAAAACGGCTATTAGAAAAATCCCATAAACTATAATGGATTTTGTAACTGCCGTTTTAGGCTGGGCTCACATTACGTTTTTCAACTGCGGTTCCCGCATATGTTTTCTATCAAAAACTGTATGGGGAGAAAACGGATGGAACAGTATGGGAAAAAGTAAACTGTATGCGTTTTTAAACAGTATACTGTTTTTAAAAGTGCATACTGTTCCGTCCGTTTTTATAGAGAAAAAAAAAACATAAGTTTTTGAAAATGTTGTCCATTTTAAATGGGAGGGGTCTTGGGTGGGGACTTTAGGATTCAAATGTGCATGTGCAAAGTAAAAACATATACGTTTTTCCCGTATGGAACCGTATACATGTGCGTTTCCCATTGACGTCCATGTTAAAAAAAACGTATGCGGTTGCAACCGGAGACAAAATCGTGGTCAAAATACGGTTCCATACGGGAAAAACGTATACGTTTTTACTGTGCACATGCGCATTTGAATCCTTAAGTCCCCACCCAAGACCCCTCCCATTAAAAATGGACAAAATTTTCAAAAACGTATGGGTTTTTTTCTATAAAAACGGACGGAACAGTATGCACTTTTAAAAACAGTATACTGTTTAAAAACGCATACGGTTTACTTTTTCCCATACTGTTCCATCCGTTTTTTTCCCATACGGTTTTTGATAGAAAATGTATGCGGGATCCGTAGTTGAAAAACGTAGTGTGAACCCAGCCTTACAGCTGATTTTCAGATGGAACTTCGTACGGATCTTTAAAACTGAGTAATTTTGTAGTGTGAAAGAAGCCTAAGCAATCTAGAGGGACTTAGTGTAAAAAAAAAATTTACTTTTAAAAAATATATAAATTCCCCACAAGTCACTCTCTGTCAAGACCGGGGGTGGACAGGGAGAATGAGCCCTAAGCTGTCCCTAGAAATACTCCCCCTACCTACTTGCCTATCCACCCTAAATGATGGGTCAACAACTGGGCGCCGGTCCCTTCCTGCGCTAAAGTGCAATGGGTGTTAAGTTACACAAATATACAGTACACAAACAAGGCTGTACTAACATACAGTTCAGAAACCAGAATCAAGATTAACAGCACATATGAATAAATGAACATGACTAAATATGGAATAAGTATACAGCAGACAAAACCAGGAGATGCAGGAGATGAACTGAATGTCAAAAACTAAACAGGTCAGGAAACATGGAACACAGTTCACATTGAACAAAGAAATAAACAAGACACACCACTCCATACATGGAGAGACATAAATACCAAAGCCAAATAAACTTCGAGCCAGCGGGCAATCTCTCCAAGATATCAGAATACTGGCCTAGAAGGAAACAGAAATATAATACACAGAACACTGGACTGAGAATCGGATGAGTCTGAACAGACTCCACAAAAGCCAAACTCCAAAACATGGAGGCATACGAGTCAGGACTCTAAACAGGAATACTGAGTATGAGTACAAGCACAGGACTAACAGTGTGAACACAGTGTGAACAAGGTTAAAGCAGGACATACATAATACTAAAAACCGACATCATAAAAAAATCTATATAATAAACAGGAATAGTAACCATGGTAAAAATTCAGACAAACAGACATAGCAAAGGTGAATCCGTAAACAGTCAGAGTAGGACTAATTACCAGCCACCAGTAGAACCTGAAGAGGCCTTTTAAACTTCCCAGGGCTGGAGAGTTAAAGGGGTTAACCAGGAAAAAAGTATTTTTTTATATATATATCAACTGGCTTCAGAAAGTTAAACAGATTTGTAAATGACTTCTGTTTATGAGCTGCTGAAATTGAGTTGTTCTTTTCTGTCTAAGTGCTCTCTGATTACACCTGTCTTGGGAACTGTCTAGAGAAGAAGCAAATCCCCATAGCAAACCTCTTCTACTCTGTGCAGTTCCTGAGACAAGCAGAGATGTCAGCAGAGAGCACTGTTGCCAGACAGAAAAGAAAAACTCCACTTCAGCAGCTGATAATTATTGGAAGGATTAAGATTTTTTTAATAGAAGTAATTTACAAATCTGTTTAACTTTCTGGAGCCAGTTGATATATAAAAAAATATATAGTTTTTTCCTGGAATACCCCTTTAACTCTTCCCAAGGAAGAATTAGCACAAAAACTGTTCAGACACAAACAGTCTGAACAGGATCTAAAACGGAAAAATGCAAAAACACAGAAACAGACATTACACTCTCATTTAAAAAAAAAAAAATAGACACCATAAACATTTGGTATTGCTGCATGCAGAATTGTCTTACCTATGAAAATATAACATTGATGACTGTCATAAAGAAAATAAATTAACCACTTAAAAAGCTGTGTAAATAAAACTAAAAATATCTAGGGGTCAGACCAGGGCCGGCCTTTGGGGTGTGCGAGCTGTGCGGTCGCACAGGGCGCCATTGCAACAGGGGCATCGGGCGGCCGACACAGCTCGCAGTGTAACAGGACGATGTGAGGGGGAATTTTGCTCCCCTGTGAAAACTTGCGTCTGCTCCTCCCCCAGCCCTCCCAAGATTTCCGAAGCTAGAGCTGGGGGAGTGCGGAGCAAGGGGAGAGAGGAGGTACACGCCCCCTCCCTCATCGCCCTTCCCTGAGCTCGGGAGGATGCAGGTCTGCACGGGGAGAGAGTACACGCCCTCTCCCTGAGCTCGGGAGGATGCAGGTCTGCACGGGGAGAGAGTACACGCCCCCTCCCTGAGCTCGGGAGGACGCAGGTCTGCACAGGGAGAGAGTATACGCCCCCGCCCTGAGCTCGGAAGGACGCAGGTCTGCACGGGGAGAAAAAAGCCAGTGCAGGGGGAGAGAGGAGGAGCACGGCTCCCGCATCTCCCCTCCCCTCTGAGGACGCAGGTCTGCACGGGGAGAAAGAAGCCAGAGCAGTGCTCCTCATCTCCCCTGCCTGAGCTCTGTCTGTGTTTACTGAACACAAAGTGCACGGGCTGGAGATTCATACACTGCAGGGACTGGGAAATAAATCTCTGACTGGGGATGATTTCTATTTGAGAAAGGGGGGGCATGTGCTGGGAGTTGTAGTCCCTGTTGTGTGTGTGTGTGTGTGGGTATATGCTAGTGGTTCCCAACCAGGGAATGCTGGGAGTTGTAGTCCCTGTTGTGTGTGTGTGTGTGTGTGTGTGTGTGTGTATGCTAGTGATTCCCAACCAGGGAATGCTGGGAGTTTTAGTCCCTGTTGTGTGTGTGTGTGTGTGTGTGTGTGTATGCTAGTGGTTCCCAAGCAGGGAATGCTGGGAGTTGTAGTCCCTGTTATGTGTGTGTGTGTGTGTGTGTGTGTGTGTGTGCTAGTGTTTCCCAAACAGGGAATGCTGGGAGTTGTAGTTAAATTATGAGTAATAAAAAAATATTTGCTACAAAGATTGTTTTCCTAACAGAAAACTGTTCCATTTCTGTCTCATGCACATTTTCATTATTAGGCTTTCCTGTGTTGTATTATTGGATTTAGGTTTACACACAACAAGGAACAGATGTATTTGTGGCCATCATTAAAGGGGTACTCCGCCCCTAGACATCTTATCCCCTATCCAAAAGATAGGCGATAAGATGTCAGATCGCCGCGGTGCCGCTGCTGGGGAGCCCTGGGATCCCCGCTGCGGCACTGCGCTATCATTACAGCACAGAGCGAGTTCGCTCTGTGCGTAATGACGGGCGATACAGGGGACGGAGCAGCGTGACGTCATGGCTCCGCCCCTCGTGACATCACGGCCCGTCCCCTTAATGCAAGTCTATGGCAGGGGGCATGACGACCGCCGCGCCCCCTCCCATAGACTTGTATTGAAAGGGGCGGGCCGTGACGTCACGAGGGGCGGGGCTGTGACATAACGATGCTCAGGCCCCTGTATTGCGTGTCATTACATGCAGAGCGAACTCGCTCTGTGCTGTAATGATAGCGCAGTGCCGCAGCGGGGATCCCGGGGATCCCCAGCAGCGGCACCGCGGCGATCTGACATCTTTTCCCCTATCCTTTGGATAGGGGATAAGATGTCTAGGGGCGGAGTACCGCTTTAAAAATAGCTCCAGCTCTGATATAGTGAAGAGCTGAATATTATGAATTATTGCAGTTCAGTGTTTTGTAATATAACTAAGGATATTTTTTTTCCAGGAATATTTACAGGCAAAAGTTATACCAATTGCAACTGAACTTGGTTGGGCGGATGAGGGCACTGATGTGGTGAAGTAAGTGCATGCCACCGTTAACACTGAACAAGTTGTTACTTACAGTATCTCAGTTTAAGTATAACTTTATCTGTTGTTTTTAGGCTTCTCCGATCTTCAATACTGGCTCTTGCATGCAGGGTTGGGGATCCTGGTGCTTTGAACAATGCCTTAAACATTTTCAATGAATGGCAAAAAGGCACAAGGTAAAGGAAACTTATTGTAATTTATACCATTGATAACTATATATATAAAACTCAACGTGTGTGTGTGTTTATGTGTGTATGTTCCAGCATCACTTCCAAACGGCTAAAGATGTTAACATGAAACTTGGCACACATGTTACTTATATGTCAACAACAAACATAGGATAGGTGATTTAACCCTTACTCACCCCTATTTGCCAGTGGCGGGGCTTATGTTTAAAGTCCCATACAAGTCAATGGGAAATATATGTTACTGCATAACTTCCAAACGGCTTGAGATATTTCGATAATACTTGGTCACATGTTACTTATATGTCCACTTAAAATATAGGATAGTTAATTTAACCCTTAACTACCCCATTTGTGAGGGTCGGGGTTTTTGTTTTAAGTCCCATGCAAATCAATGGGAAATGTATGTTCTCACATAACTTCCTTACAGCTGGAGATATTTCAATAACTGGTACACATATTACGGGTCGGGATAGGAGGACGCGATAGGAGAAAGGGATAGGAGGACTGGATAGGAGGACTGGATAGGAGGTCGGGATAGGAAGACAGTATAGGAGGACGGGATAGAAGGATGGGATAGGAGGACTGGATAGGACGATGGGATAGGAGGTCGGGATAGGAGGTCGGGATAGGAGGTGGAGATAGGAGGACGGGATAGGAGGACAGGATAGGAGGTCGTGATAGGAGGACGGGATAGGAGGACGGGATAGGAGGTCGGGATAGATGGACTGGATAGGAGGACGGGATAGGAGGACGGGATAGAAGGACGGAAAAGGAAGACGGGAAAGGAGGATGGGAAAAGAGGTTGAGATATGAGGACGGTAAAGGAGGATGGGAAAGGAGGACGGGATAGGAGGACGGGATAGGAGGATGGGATAGGAGGACGGGATAGGAGGATGGGAAAGGAGGTCGAGATATGAGGACGGGAAAGGAGGACGGGAAAGGAGGACAGGATAGAAGGACGGGATAGGAGGACGGGATAGGAGAACGGGATAGGAGGATGGGATTGATGGACGGGATAGTAGGACGGGAAAGGAGGTCGAGATAGGAAGACGGGAAAGGAGGTCGAGATATGAGGACGGGAAAGGAGGATGGGATAGAAGGACGGGATAGGAGGATGGGATAGGAGGACGGGATAGGAGGTCAGGATACGATGATGGGATAGGAGGTCGGGATATGACAACAATTTATGAAGACAGGATACGAAGTCAAAAGCTTCCTTCTTTGTTTATTTTCCTCCCCAACAAGGATTAGGAAGGAAAAAACGGGCAACGCCGAGTACTCAGCTAGTATATATATATATATATATATATATATATATATATATATATATATGTATAGGAAAAACCGGGCAACGCTGAGTACTCAGCTAGTATATATATATATATATATATATATATATATATATATATATATACTAGCTGAGTACTCGGCATTGCCCGGTCTTTCATATATATATATATATATATATATATTTACAAATACTGAGATTTACTCAATTACATGTTATATTGACATAACCTCAATGTTATCATCATCATGGTTAAACATATTGTACAACAGATGTATGTGATATGTGATTTTTTTTTCTTCTTTTATTGCTATAAGCCGACAACACACTAGTGATAAAAGTGTTAGTACATCCAAGCTATTCCTGCATTCATCTGAGCCCCAAGAAGTGTCCATTGTCTCCTCTGGCTTCTCCATATCCAGATTAGCTTAGTTGAGAGGGTTCTGCCTGTATGCAAATAGAGAGAAACCTGTCAAGCTGGGTGGTCAGAAGCCAGAGGGGAGCAGCCCAACAGACATACTCCGTGTCAAGCACTTTTTTTTCAGAAATGCAGCAGCACTTCCGAGGAAAGTTTTTCGTAACCAGGGAGGATGTTTTCCTGATCCAAAGCATTGCCATGTGGGTTATTTTATTTATTTATAAATATATATATATAAAATCTGCCATCTAGAACCCATATCCATCTCCTAAATACTGCTAAATAAATATAAATGCTGCTGTTTGCTTTAGTAGGGGCCCATTTTCAATATTTCCTTTGGCCCTTAAATTGTTGTTACACGCTTGATAGTAAAAGCCAATGAGATCACTCTACCAGGGATCTATATACAGAAAGCGCAAGTAACTTCTTCCTGGAATGGCTTTATTCTCATTGTGCCACATCTAATACTTGTGATATTATACTGTACAAGAATCCGGCTGGCTTCTTTCACGCTAGTGAAGAGGCTCTGTTACAAACGGACATTAATGGCTCTTTTTTTTTTTTTTTTCCTTGTCTACCATTAACATCTGTTATTGTAACGGAGCCTAACGGGAGTTATAATGGGCAAAGTGGATCCCATTCACTTGAATAGGATTTCTCTAACGTCCGTTATAACTCCAGTTATTGCGGCGGAAGATAGTGGGAGAAAAAGTCATGCACAAATTTTTCTTTTGCTATCTTCCTAACGGACGTCACCTACCGGGCAAATACGGTAGTGTGAAAGGAGCCTTATGTTTTGAATGTATTAGAGGAGACTTTTTTATTTAGGAACTCAAAGCTCCATATGTATGTGTACATCATCTTTAGGGCAGTTACTAGTCCGATGTAGCTGAAGGTCTTGTGCACAGGAACTGACCATTTACTTTAGATTAATGTCTACCAAACCTGCCAATTTCAAGATCGACCAACCATTTGGAGTGTATGTTGGCCAACTGACTGTTCCTGGATTGCAGATGTTGGATTTCAATATGCCTGATCTTTTGATTTTCATGGGAGATAAGCCATTGCTAGAGGGGGGGGGCAGTTTTAAAATCTTGGAAAGAAACTACAACTAGCCCTTTTTACTTCTCTTTTTACACTAGGCAAATACAAGGGGAGAATTAACAATAGCATAAATGTTCATTGTTTGTACATTGCTTTTTCCCAGGATTCCTGTGAACCTCAGACAGCTGGTGTATCGGTATGGGATGAAGCAGTCTAATGATCAGAAAGCTTGGGATTTCATGTTTCAGAAGTATTTAGAAACTCCATTAGCTCAAGAGAAAGAAAAACTACTACAGGGACTAGCATCAGCGAACAGCATCAAGCTTCTGGACAGGTCTACAACTCTTCAATTAATATTCTAGATGATACATTTTTCGACAATTACACTCAATAATATGTTAGGGGGTACACGCCCCATAGAAATGATTAAGATTGTAGACTAATCTGCTAGACCATTCCTTCCATACAGGAAAGATATCAGCAGTGCAAGTGGTGCTGTAACAGTCAAAAACTGTGAGCTGCAGGGGAGGCGATATGAAGTGTCACTTTAAAGGGCCTATTTAAAGAAAATCTATCACCTGGATAGATATACACATATTTTTTTCTGATGAGCCAGATACCTAAACCTTTTCTTTTCTTTTTCTTTTTCTTTTCTGTGTCTATTTTCTTATTGCAGTAAAATTTTTGTGTACAATATTATAAGGACGGCCATCTAGCTAGGCTGTTTTGACAACATTTAGAGATATGCTTTACAGCTCCATGGACATAAGCAACAATAGACAGTAGCTGACCCATTGACATGAATGGGAATCATTGCTAGGCATGCTTTGTGACCTTTGAAGAGATCATTCAACATGGAAGGGTAGGCTGAGCTGTGAGTTGTGTTCATTTATAACCCTACTGGATCAGCCTCCTCCTTATTATATAGACTTAATGATGAGAATTATGCAAGATTTCAGGATTATTTTATTGTATAGAAAATTAGAAAACCAATCACCAAAAATTCTTAAAAATTGTTTACATACAAACTTTTAAACAATTTTCTGATGACACATTCCAAATAAAAGGCAATGATGTGAAAGTCTGGTTTTCAATACTGTGCCCTTCAACTCACATCAGTATAAATGAACAGGCCCCAGTAAGTATTCTGTTCCATCTTTCCAATGGACCCACTAAATATTCACTTACAAGGCAACATTAAAGGGAATCTGTCAGCTGAAAGGGCTGCAGACACCATTGAATAGCTGTTGGGGTATAAAAGAAATTTGTATTTTTTCTGGAGCTGATGGTTGCCAGGAGAATCTGGCAGGTGAGGTCCAGCTAGGAGTTATGCCATGTTTTGACACTTAAGCAGCTGGGTTCCAACTCCTTGACACTTGGCTGAGATACAAATGGGAGTATTATCAGTTTCGCAACCACCATCAGCAATAGGAAAGGTACAGGTTGCTTTTATACCAGCTTTCCAACAGTCTCTTCAGATCTTAGCAGCAAATGCAGCTGACAGATTTCCTTTCAATTCATAATTTTCCCCTTCATGTCCCTGTTCCTCTGTTGCCCATCAAATAAAGGCTCCAATACACATTACAAAATATAAACTGACCAGTTTTGGTAGGCTGGCTGCCTTTTATGTGTATGCAGAACTACTGACTCTCCCCTGACAGATAATGTCGGGGGGATAAAGGATTGGTACCTTAAAGGGAATGTGTCATCAGAAAATGACCTATTGTTTAAATATGGTTTTTATGTTAAAGGAGTAGTCTCATGGATAAAAACTTATCCCCTATCCAAAGGATAGAGAATAAGTTTTAGATTGTGGGGGAGTCTTAGTATGGAGCCCCGACTCTCCCCCTGTATACCCCGGTTGCCACGCCCCCTCCATATATCTCTATGGGAGAGTCGAAGATAGCTGAATGCTCTCCCGTAGAGATGTATGAAGGGGGCGTGGTGGGCCCCGCTTCGGGCGGGGGTCGTGATGCGCCACTCCAGGGGAGAGTCGGGGGTCCATACAGGAGATCTAAAACGTATCCCCTATCCTGAGAAGGTAATGCACTCTTTTTAAGTTATCAGCATAACAGCATATTCAGCTACATCATGGTAAACCATCTGGCACAACAACTGTACCTTCATACATACAGTATACACAGTCAATGATGTTTAAATGCATAGTTACAAGTTACATTGAAAAAGTCCATTCCTTTCTTCTCCTAGTTCACTATATCCATGGGTGAAATAAAAAAAAGGGGTCTAATTCTTAGCTTAGACATTCTACATATGCACCAGATTTTTAAAAGCACAGGTTGTTAAAAAAAATTCTGTTGCATCTTTAGACTGTGTAGTTTTAGTTTGCACTATCTGTAATTTGGCATAGTTTTTCGCACATTTGTTAGGGCATTTAAGCCACGTCCTTTCACGTAAACCCACACCCGCTTTATGTCTAAGCCACGCCCCTGCCAGGCAGAGTAAAGAGCTTTATTCTCTTTTTCTAGTTTGGTTTAAAAATTCTGATGCCCACAGTTTAATTGATTCCCTGCAATATGTCTGTCTGATGATAGTAAATAAATGTTTAATTATTTTTGTTTCCTTAGATTTCTTAAAACTATATATGACACCAATCTTATTAAGAGCCAAGATGCACTGAACGTAGTGTATTATATATCTGCATACAGCAAGCTTGGAAAACAATTGGCCTGGGACTGGGTCCGGATTAACTGGGACTTTTTAGTAAAAAGGTAACTATAAATTGACCTTTACTAACGTTTTAAAGTTTCACATTTCTTCCAATCTCTCAACAACACATTTTTTATTTTTCATATAAGATATACCATCAATGATCGAAACCTTGGACGAATAATTACAAGAATATCAACAACATTTAACACAGAAACCCAGCTGTGGCAAGTAAGTACATCTATGTATTGAGCTTCACATATCCTGCAGATCCTGTCATTCTTAAGGAACTTTTATTTGGCCATATACTTGGCCAAGGTGTATGCTATGTTGCATATTAGCATCTCGGGATTTATAGCTTGATTGTTGCAGGCCTGGTCATGTGTTCAGAAGATAATCTTATACAACCTAAGGGTGCATTCACATGAGGGTATTATCCTTAAGACTTGCAGCGTGTTTGGCTGAGAGTTTGAAAGGGGCGGACTCAATGCAGGCTATCTGCAGCAGATTTTCGGCAGCGGACTCTCCACTGTGGAAAATCTGACACAGACCCCATTGACTTCAGTTGGGTCTGCGGCGCATTTTCCGCATCGGAGATTCCACTGCCCAAAATTGGCCATGGACAGCCTGCAAAGAGCCCACCTCTTTCAAACTTGCAGTGGGAAACATGCTGCCAGTTTGAAATGAAATATGCTTTTGTGAACAAGCTCTTAGTTACACATGAACATTTGATTCAGCTCATAAAGTCCCCCCCCCCCCACCCATGTGTATAAACCACCTGAAAATACTGCCTACAAAACAGCGTGCAAATCTGGAGCACATTGTTCTGTAAGTATATGAAGTGAGCGCATGAGCGCTGACGGCAGCTGTCACTCACAATCAATGACCAATGTAGTAACATACCGTATTTATCGGGGTATACCACGCACCGGCCTATAACACGCACCCTCATTTTACCAAGGATATTTGGGTTAAATAAGTTTTTTACCCAAATATCCATGATAAAATGAGGGTGCGTGTGTGCGCGTGTATACCCCGATACACCATCAGGAAAGGCAGGGGGAGAGAGGCCGTCGCTGCCCTCTTCTCTCCCCCTGCCTTTCCTGGGGTCTAGAGCGCTGCTGTCGGCCCTTTTCACCCCCTGGTTATCGGCGCCGCTGCCCGTTCTGTCCCCCTGACTATCGGTGCCGGCGCCGATAGCCAGGGGGAGAGAAGCGGCGCCGACAGCCAGGGGGAGAGAAGGGGCAGCGGCACCCATTGCCGGCGCCGCTGCCCCGTTGCCTCCCCCATCCCCGGTGGCATAATTACCTGAGTCGGGTCCGCGCTGCTCCAGGCCTCCGTCGTGCGTCCCCAGCGTCGTTGCTATGCACGGCGCGGCGCTCTGACGTCATGCGCCGCGCCGTTCAGCACATAGCAACGACGCCGGGGACGCACGACGGAGGCCTGGAGCAGCGCGGACCCGACTCAGGTAATTATGCCACCGGGGATGGGGGGAGGCAACGGGGCAGCGGCGCCGGCAATGGGTGCCGCTGCCCCTTCTCTCCCCCTGGCTGTCGGCGCCGCTTCTCTCTCCCTGGCTATCGGTGCCGGCAACGATAGTAAGGGGGACAGAACGGGCAGTGGCGCCGATAACCAGGGGGTGAAAAGGGCCGACAGCAGCGCTCTAGACCCCAGGAAAGGCAGGGGGAGAGAAGCGGGCAGCGATGGCCTCTCTCCCCCTGCCTTTCCTGGGGGTGTATCGGCATATAACACGCACACAGACTTTAGGCTAAAAATTTTAGCCTAAAAAGTGCGTGTTATACGCCGATAAATACGGTAGTTTTGTAAGGTTGAAAAAAGACATAAGTCCATCGAGTTCAGCCTAAAATCCTACTGTGTTTATCCCGAGGAAGAAAAAAAATACCTCCATGGGGCCGATGCCAACTGCCCCATGAAGAAAAAATTCCTTCCCGACCCCAATATGGCGATCAGAATAAATCCCTGGATCAACGGTCTATCCCCATTAATCTAGTATATCCCCATTAATCTATCCATCTGTAATATTATATTTTTCCAGAAAAACATCCAGGCCCCACTTGAACTTGATTGAGTCAGACATCACAACATCATGTGGCAGAGAGTTCCATAGTCTTACTGCTCTTACAGTAAAGAATTTCTGTCTGTGATGATGGTGAAACCTTCTTTCCTTTAAATGTCGAGGATGCCCCCTTGTCATGGTTACCAGCCTAGGTATAAAAAGATCACTAGAAAGATCTCTGTACTGTCCATTCACGCCCCCTAGTGATGTCATGTCATGCTCCCTCCAATAACGCCTATGGGAGGGGGCATGATGGCCGCCATGTCTGTTGGCGGAGTACCCCTTTAAGTCTGACCGGACCGATCCTGCATAACCCCATGTTGGTGCTGTGTCAGAAAAGCATCTCTTAGAAAACCCTCGAAAATCATACCCACAACAGATGTTAAACTTACAGGCCTATAGTTCCCCGGATCCATTTTTGACCCTTTTTGAATATTGGTATCACATTTGCTAAGCGCCCGTCCTGTGGAACAATCCCTGTTATTATAGAATCTTTAAATATAAGAAATAGGGTTCTGTCTAGCACGGTACTTGTTTCTTGCAAAACCCTTGGATGGATGCCATGGGCGCTGTGATTTGTGTGTATTTATGTTACTTTTTCTTGGTTAAAAAAGGTGAGATTTGCAGGAGAATTTACTTTGTTCCCTCCCCTGTTATGACTTTGGATTTTTCTTTGTAAATACAATAGAGAGGAAGTCATTTAGTAGATTGGCCTTTTCCTCATCCTCCTCCACCATTACCTGCATATTATTTCTTAAGGTGGCAATATTCTGAGTTTTAAATTTCTTATTTTTTATGTAGTTAGTCAAATTGGTTTTTGCCTATTTCTAGCCCTTTTAATCCTATAGGGTATATGTCTTTCACAATATCTGTTTAGGATTCTCTTAAAAGTGACCCATTTAGCTTGTGTACTTTTATTACTGAGGGCACGGTCCCAATCTATGTTGCTGAAGTCCTCTCTTAGTTGTTGAAAATTGGCCTTCCTGAAATGTAATGTTTTTGTAGCCCCACTAGTAGACATCCTCTTATAGGATAAACAAAAGCTTATTATGTTGTGGTCACTATTACCAAGATGACCCCCTACTTCTACATCGGATACTTTGTCTGGCCTATTGGTTAGTATAAGGTCCAGAAGAAATTGATCAGTGCTAAAAATATGTTCTTAAAAATATAAAAAAAAGCCCCCACACCATAAAAATTTAAAACACCCTCAATTCCTATTTTTATAAAATAAAAAATAAACATATTTGGTATTGCCACATGCGTAATGGTCCAAACGTTGTCCAGATGTTAAATCTTTTATTCTTTTTAACTTGCAAGAAAATTGTGTTAAATATGTTTTATATATTGATTTTTTAAAGGGGTACTCCTCCCACAGACATCTTTTCCTCTATCCACAGGATAAGGGATAAGATGACGCCCATGACGCACCCAGCATTCTAAACAGTACGTTTAGAGAGCTGGGTTTTCACGTCCGGAGACATGTCACACCAGGACCCATAGTGATGTCACATCATGCTCCCTCCAATAACGTCTATAGGAGGGGACATGATGGCCACCAAGTCTGTTGGTGGAGTACCCCTTTAAGTGAATTAGGCCTTGCTACAGAGCTTGCTTTATCTAATTATTCATTTTCTAGTTGGAAAATTTCTTCGAGAGAAATCCAGATGCTGGAGCAGGAGAAACCCCAAGAAAGCAAGCACTCGAAACCGTTAGAAATAACATTGAATGGGTTAAAGCTAACAAAGATGGTATCAAGGCCTGGCTGCAAGAAAATGCTTGAACATTCAACAGTCAAAATTCTAAATATTTATTATGAATGTGAAAACCAAAGAGGAGCTGAAATTTATCCTACATCATCCCAAAGGAAAAATATGGAAATTACTGGCCATGTTGGGTCTATATCATAATCAGTTTACTGGACCCAACAAGAAACCTCAATTGATATCTGTGGCCATCTATCTAAATGTTGTTTTTTAATTTATTATTTCAAACAATAATAATTACTAAATAGTTTTGAAGGGTTCATTAAAGAATTCCTATCATTTTTCTTAAACCTTTTGACATGTTAAAAGTTTTGATCAGTAGACCAGTAACTAAAATACAGGGGCTACAGAGCTCAGTTGAGCACTGTGACCCTATACCTCTGATCAATTCTCTTTGGAGAACCAAGCATTCAGTGTATGGATAAATAGAATGTCTCATGGACTTTATATGAATCTCTGTACGAATCAATCTCTTGTTTCTCTTAAAGGAAAGCTTAAAGGGGTACTCTGTTAGAAAAAAATTCAAATCAACTGGTGCCAGAAAGTTAATCCTTCCAGTACATATAAGCTGATGTATGCTGACACCTCTGTCCATATCAGGAACAGTCCGGAGAAGGAGAGGTTTGCTATGGGAATTTGCTCCTACTCTGCACAGTTCCTGAAATGTACAGAGGTGCGGGCAGAGAGCAATGTTGTCAGACTTCCTCTGGAGCATATAACAGCTGATATGTCCTGGAAGCATAAAGATTTCTAAATAGAAATAATTTAAAAACATGTATTTGAGTTTATTTTCCCCAATAAGAGAGCCTTATCAGAAACAAAGGGGTACAATGCTCTGCTGAGTACATCTGCCCCTTTGTTTTATGATCTAGGTTTCAGCACCCAGACCCCCCAGTGATCAAAAGTTTCTTAAAATGGTTGTTATCTTTTAAAGCCCTCTACTGCTGAACTACCACTTTAGGTACTGTATATCCTGTCACTATTTTTTTAAAATAGAAATCATGAATAGAATAGTAATATTGCAGCTTTAAAGGGGATTTGTCAGCTTTCTAACATGTCTGTTTTAGTTAATACTTGTATTTCCTATAAAATAATAATTCTGGAGGGTCTTTTCTAAGCTTTCTTGGGACATTTATCATTTGCATGAAAATTTGCACAATATGTATTTGCATTTGTGCAGTTTTTCTGGTGGGTACTGTGTCAAATCCAAGAAACTGGGAAAAAAACATAATTTGGGTGGATTTCTAAAGGGATGCGCAAAAGCGGAAAAGGCAAACATCATAGAACTTCATATAACCAATGCCAACTAGGAAGTGGAGTGTACAATTTTTTTATGAGGAAAATATTTTTTTATTGACGATAAATGTAATGAATCTTTTTTTGCACATGCTAACCCATATACCCTCCAAGTGTGGACAAAGCAAGTTCTAACTACCAAAATATCAAGGAAATCATAAATAAGGCACACAGCCTTCCAAGCTGGCAAAAACTAAGAGCGTGCCAAAAAAAAAAAAAAAATTTAACAATGATAATGTTCCACTCCTCTGTGTTGTGCTATCCCTAACTTTCTTGGCACAAGTAGGCACAACTCTATGGTAGGTGAGTGTTATATCAATGTATACACAGTTTGCAGCTTGATGACCCCTATCCATAAACCCCAATGGTTCGGACATGAAAATGGCACAGGCAGAAAGAAAATGAGGTCTCGATCAAGTGCTACTGTTCCGGAACATAAATGGATGCGTCAGACGCCACAATTGCATATAAACTCAACAATGGACAACGCGTTTTGGCGCTCACACGAGCCTTCCTCAGGTCCCAAAAAAAAAACATTTCTGATGTCCTGAGCGGAATCCATGTGCTACTCTTGCATAAGAAGCCTAGAAGATCAACAAGCAGTACCGTGTTTCCAGGGGTACTCAACTGGTGGACCGCGGTCCAGATCCGAACCGCGGACGCCAGTAATGCTTCACACTACTCACTGCTACAGCCCCCCATCCTCCACACTGCTACAGCCCCCCATCCTCCACACTCCTGCAGCCCCCTCCCCCCCATAAATAAATAATGTTTTTTGTGACTAAACTTAATATAAGACCAGGTCTTATTTTTGGAGAAACACAGTATTTCTCAGCTCCAAGATAAAATATTGAGGTATCAATAGAACTTAAAATCTTAAAAATTTGGGATTTCTTGTTTAAAAAATATATGGCTTGTACATAAATGTTAATAGGGATCTGAAATCATATAAAGCTATAAACAGCTCAAATTTGGATTTAAAGTTTATTTTCCAAACAGTCTTAAAATAATTATTTTCTTCTTCTTGTCTTAGGATAATTTATAGACAAGATCTAGTTATTTTCCTTCAAATTTGATGTACAAATTTTTAGTTTCCATAAGATTGTTTTGTACATGAAATCTATTCTTTTTGAATTGTCAGATTTGGAATTAATAAAGTTTGATATGTTCACAATTCTTTGTTTTGGTCATTTTCTTTTCTTTTGTTATAATACATGTAGTAATTATTTACATTATAATGTATAACTTGTGTCAATGACTCTAATGCTTACAGGACAGTCTCTTACTTCCCTAAATGTCCCTCTTTCTAAACTATTGTAATTAAAAAGATCTGTCTGCATATTAAACTCCAACAAAACTGGCAGTAGTCATGCCCGAAATTAAACCGCATTGTTTTCTGAATTTAATTAAAACAGTTTTTTAAGTATGGCCAGGTAGGACTGAACTGTATTTTTATTTTAATTATATTAAGTTCTAAAGAATTTTTTTTTTTTTTTTGCTCTGGTTTTGCTTATGTGCTACATATTTATCATACTATCATAGGGGGTTGATAAATTTGGAGGAAATAAGCAAAACAAAGTTGGAGCTGAGACTTTTTTGCAACTTTTTAAATTTGCCAAACCCCTTACAAAAAGTCGCCAGTCTGCTTCAGGTCTAACCTGAAGTACAAAACTAAATTTGCCATGGGTCCCGGCAGCTGATAGATGCCGGGAGCACCCCACTATGACGCAGGCTCAGCTCCTGAGCCTGCGTTATAGAAGGGGAGTGAGACAAGGGTGTACAGGTATGCCCTTTTTTTCAAATCAACTGGTGCCAGAAAGTTAAACAGATTTATAAATTACCTCTATTAAAAAATTTTTAATCCTTCCATTACTTATCAGCTGTTGTATGCTCCACAGAAAGTTGAGTAGTTCTTTTCAGTCTGGCCACAGTGCTCTCTGCTGACAACTCTGTCCAGATGAGGAACTGTCCAGAGCAGGAGAGGTTTGCTATGGGGATTTTCTCATACTTTGGACAGTTCCTGACACGGACAGAGGGGTCAGCAGAGAGCACTGTGGTCAGATTAAAAAGAACTCAACTTCCTCTGAAGCATATATGTTAGGATTAGGCAGGCTGGAGGTGGATCCTCTGAGTCAGCGAGGGATTGGCGTGGACCGTACCGGTGGACAGGTTCTAAGTTGCTACTGGTATTCACCATAGCCCGCCGCAAAGCGGGATGGTCTTGCTGCGGCGGTAGCAACCAGGTCGTATCCACCGGTAACGGCTCAAACTCGCTGACTGCTGAGAGTGGCGTGGGACAGGAGGACTAGACAGAGGCGAGGTCAGACGTAGCAGAAGGTCAAGGCAGGCGGCAAGGTTCATAGTCAAGGGTAACGGCAGAAGGTCTGGTAACACTGGTAAGGCAATCACAGGAACGCTTTCACTAGGCACAAGGCAACAAGATCCGGCAATGCAGGGAAGGGGAAGTGAGGTAATATAGGCCTGGAGCAGGGAAGCTAATTACACTGATTGGGCCAGGCACCAATTAGCGGTGCACTGGCCCTTTAAATCTTAGAGAGCTGGTGCGCACGCGCCCTAGAGAGCGGAGCCGCGCGCGTCAGGACATGACAGCCGGGGACCGGGACAGGTAAGTAGATTGGGATGCGATCCGCGAGAGGGCGCGTCCCGCTATGCGAATCGCATCCCCGCCGGCAGTGTCAGTGCAGCGCTCCCGGTCAGCGGGTCTGACCGGGGCGCTGCAGAGAGGAGAACGCCGCGAGCGCTCCGGGGAGGAGCAGGGACCCGGACCGCTCAGCGTAACAATATAGCAGCTGATAAGTACTATAAGGATTAAGATTTTTTTATAGGAACAGGAAAGGGGGAAAAAGATCCTCAATAGGCGCAATGGACAGCAGTGAAGGAGAATTCAATGGTCATCCATCATTAATATAAAGATATTTATTGAGCACACAATGGCAACGCGTTTCTTGCCCGGATCGGGCACTTCCTCAGGCAAATGTGCATGCCTGACATGCACATTTGCCTGAGGAAGTGCCCGATCCGGGCAAGAAACGCGTTGCCATTGTGTGCTCAATAAATATCTTTATATTAATGATGGATGACCATTGAATTCTCCTTCACTGCTGTCCATTGCGCCTATTGAGGATCTTTTTTCCCCTTTCCTGTTCCTGATATCTCTGTAAGCCGGCCAGCCACGCTGATACTGGAGGATCCAGGCTGCATTCAGCACACTGCATCATCACTCGAGCTCATCTAGGTGTTGTGCCCATAGCGCAACACCATCTGGTAAGTGGAATACCAACCCCTTCCCTTACCCCAAAGTCTTTGAAGTATTTCACTAGGGGCGCGTGTCCTTTTTTCTTTTTGTCTAAGATTTTTTAATAGAAGTAATACACAAATCTTGGATAGTAACAAGGATTGTCAGCTCACCCGATCCTCCGCACAGCAAAAAGACCCTTGATTCAGGAAGAAAAGTACACATTGTGTGTTTATTCGCTTGCAAACTATTTCAAATTAATTAGATAAATTCGAAATAGTTTGCAAGCGAATAAACGCACAATGTGTACTTGATACTATATGCAGAGTTGGGACCGAGAGGAATACATTTTTCACGTTGTACCTGGTGATTAGCAGATGTATTTCACCTGATTCACCTGGATAGGTATAAATCCTCCCTATCCTCCCTGAAACCCGTCATGTTGCTTATCAAGGAGGTTTTATCTTTCGTATTTTGAGACGCCATGTCGAAGTTTTATATGGATTACGAATAAAGGTGAAGTTTATTATACCATTGTCTTCTGCACTTTTCTTCCTAATATACAAATCTGTTTAACTTTCTGGCACCAGTTCATTTGAAAAAAATAAAAATTTCCACCAGAGTACCCTTTAAAGTGGTTAAAGTGTACGTGTCGTTAACAAAAACTGTGAGGAGTCCAAACACAGCTATGTGGGCGGACAAGCAGGGCTCTGTGCACTGAGGACAAGCAGGGCTCTGTGCACTGAGGACAAGCAAGGCTCTGTGCACTGAGGACAAGCAGGGCTCTGTGTACTGAGGACAAGCAGGGCTCTGTGCACTGAGGACAAGCAGGGCTCTGTGCACTGGGGACAAGCAGGGCTCTGTGCACTGAGCACGAGCAGGGCTCTGTACACTGAGTAAGTGCAAGCAGGGCTCTGTACACTGAGGAACAAGCAGGGCTCTGTGCAATGAGGAACAAGCAGGGCTCTGTACACTGAGGACAAGCCGGGCTCTGTACACTGAGGAACAAGCAGGGCTCTGTACACTGAGGACAAGCAGGGCTCTGTGCAGTAAGGGCAAGCTGGGCTCTATGCAGTGAGGACAGGAAGGGATTTGTGCAGTAAGGGCAAACAGGGCTCTGTACACTGAGGACAAGCAGGGCTCTGTGCACTGGGGACAAGCAGGGCTCTGTGCACTGAGCACGAGCAGGGCTCTGTACACTGAGTAAGTGCAAGCAGGGCTCTGTACACTGAGGAACAAGCAGGGCTCTGTGCAATGAGGAACAAGCAGGGCTCTGTACACTGAGGACAAGCAGGGCTCTGTACACTGAGCAACAAGCAGGGTTCTGTACACTGAGGACAAGCAGGGCTCTGTACACTGAGGAACAAGCAGGGTTCTGTACACTGAGGACAAGCAGGGCTCTGTGCAGTAAGGGCAAGCTGGGCTCTATGCAGTGAGGACAAGCAGGGCTCTGTGCACTGATGCTCTATGACATGCTCCCGGCTCACACATCAGGATGATTGACAAGCCAGGAGCCTGCACAGAGCCCTGCTTGTCCTGTCCTCACTATCTGTATTTGGTCTCCTCATAGACACACACAGGCAATAGATGCAGGGACAGCATTTTTCACCCCAAAATATACACATTTTTAATCAAAGTATATTACAAATATTATCTACAAATAGTATTATCTACATTATATCAAATTTTTGGTAAGGCCAGGTACACTTTAAGCATACAAATTTTTTGTACAAATTTTTTTCCACCAGATTATCCTTTTAAGTGGTTAAACTGTACATGTTATTAACAAACTTTTTATATACTGTAGATAACACCATAATATGTATATTTGTAATATGCATTTGTTAAAAAAAATGTGTACAGAGCCCTGCTTGTCCTCAGTGTACAGAGCTGTTTGTCCTCAGTGTACAGAGCCCTGCTTGTTCTCAGTGTACAGAGCCCTGCTTGTTCTCCGTGTACAGAACCCTGCTTGTCCTCACTGCACAGAGCCCTACTTGTCCTCACTGCACAGAGCCCTGCTTGTCCTCAGTGTACAGAGCCCTGCTTGTCCTCAGTGTACAGAGCCTTGCTTGTCCTCAGTGCACAGAGCCCTGCTTCTCCTCACTGCACAGAGCCCTGCTTGTCCTCAGTTTACAGAGCCCTGCTTGTCCTCAGTGCACAGAGCCCTGCTTGTCCTCATTGCACAGAGCCCTGCTTGTCCTCAGTGTACAGAGCCCTGCTTGTTCTCAGTGTGCTGAGCCATGCTTGTCCTCAGTGTGCTGAGCCATGCTTGTCCTCACTGCACAGAGCCCTGCTTGTCCTCAGTGTGCAGAGCCCTGCTTATCCTCAGTGTACAGAGCCCTGCTTGTCCTTACTGCACAGAGCCCTGCTTGTCCTCAGTGTGCAGAGCCCTGCTTTTCCTCAGTGTACAGAGTCCTGCATGTCCTCAGTGTACAGAACCCTGCTTGTCCTCAGTGTGCAGAGCCCTGCTTGTCCTCAGTGTGCAGAACCCTGCTTGTCCTCAGTGTGCAGAGCCCTGCTTGTCCTCAGTCCGCAGAGCCCTGCTTGTCCTCAGTGTACAGAGCCCTGCTTGTCCTCACTGCGCAGAGCCCTGCTTGTCCTCAGTGTGCAGAGCCCTGCTTGTCCTCAATGCGCAGAGCCCTGCTTGTCCTCAGTGCGCAGAGCCCTGCTTGTCCTCAGTGCGCAGAGCACTGCTTGTCCTCAGTGCGCAGAGCCCTGCTTGTCGTCAGTGCGCAGAGCCCTGCTTGTTCTCAGTGCGCAGAGCCCTGCTTGTTCTCAGTGCGCAGAGCCCTGCTTTTCCTCAGTGTGCCTACATAAATTGGCTACCATTGTAATGGTATGACCAACAAAATAAACATAACATGTCATGTTTACCGAAAAGTTCACTGTGTAGAAACAGAATCTGACTTTACCTGTTTGATTTGCACCCGTATCAGCTAATAAAGAAGTCGTGGACACAAGTGAGTTGCTGTCCGCTTAATTTCTCCCTGCATCCGTATCAGCTGACTTCACTTGTCTGGGACGGAGCACCGCTTCTCGGCATTGCTGAACAGGCGCGGTAGCAGTGTGTCTTTTTCGAGGGGATCCACAAAGTGTCGGCTGACACCAGTGGTAGTGCCAGCTATTTACTCTTCTGCAGATTTACCGAAAAGTTCACTGTGTAGAAACAGAATGCCCTAAAATTTGCTAAATTGCTTTTTTTTTTTTCTCTCTCAATTTCTCCCTGCAAATTTTTTTTTATACATTTTGTGGTTAAAGGAGTGATGCCATTACAAAGTAAAATTGGCAGCACACAAAATAAGCCCTCATATGTCTTATAAAATTGTAAATAAAATGCTACATTTTGGCCAGTGTTGGACAGAAATGGCATTTGTTTGAAGGTGCCAATTAATGAAAACCTGATCAGGTTTTCATTAAGAATATCTTTGTACTACATAAAGTATGCGCGCCTCTTCCTCCCAGATGGGGAAAGAGGGGGAGCGCTTCCCATATTAAAACTACCGTATATAAAGCCCCAATATTAAACAATGATAAAACCATGCAGTCTTGATGTATATCTTCACAAAGTTGATTTATTGGCAGCAGGGGGAGACTGTATGGTTGATCCTACGCCCACATTTTTTGATTTATATAAGAAGGTTGGCAGTGAGCTTAAAAAAGTTTGTAAAATAAATGGTAGTTCAGAATGCATGACTATTTGGACAAATACTGAATTTACAGAATTTCATAAAGGGATAGATACTACATTGTGCAAACAAAAAGGAGTGAGATACATGGGTCAACTGTTTGAGCAGGAACTAGTAACGCCCTTTTATAAAATTAAAAGATTATATGATCTAGGGGAAAACCAGAAACAACAAACACAGGAACACTGATGTTAAAAATCTATTTTGTATGGAATCTCATAAGGTAATACAGTAGATTATATAAAGAAGGGTGATCTAGGGCAAAAATGTTGGGTGTGATTTAAAAAGATATTAGTTAAGGAAACCCCAATTTATTTCCAAATAAGAATCAGAGCAAAATGGGATATTGTGATCAGCAACTTTGGGGATGCGTCCTGGATGAAAATTTTGGGCAATTCAATGGTCTGTTTAAGAAATAAGATACATCAGCCTACACAACTAAGAATGAATTATCAACTATACTATTCTCCATTCTCTCTTTGGAATATGAAATGTAGAGAACCTTCAGCCTTCTCAAAGTGCGGTGAAGAGATGACATATTTTTTACATAGTATATGGAAATGACCAAAGGTTATTGGCGGCGGTATTTATGGAAGTGAATTGCATTGGAAAAAAATAAAGTATAAAAAAAAATAATCAGAACTGTATAATGGAGCAAAAAAAAAAAAATGTAGCGTTGTTTCATCAAATTTACTTTTGTGTAATTACCTGGGGGAAGACATAGCCCTGGGATGCACCATGGGAAGAAGACAAGAAAGCATTATATATATAAAAAATTAAAAAAATATATATTTTGCAGTTATCAATAAGTCTCTGACTTTTTTCCTATCCTTTAGCCCAGTGGTCTCCAAAGAGTGGACCTCTAGCTGTTGCATAGTTACAACTGAGTTGTAGGTTGGTAACAGCTGGAGGTCCATAGTTTGGAGACCACTGCTCTAACCCTTTCACTATACTAAAGAAAAATTCCATCTGTTGTATTTAGTTCTACACTGCCACCTAGTGGGCATACTGACAAAGACACTCATATTAACTAAAGATTTCTTTAGCCTTAGCCAGCAGTAGTCACAAAAAGCTGTGTCCCTATGGGAAGGGAAAATGGGAAATGATGCAGAACTTTGAGCAATGAATTTATTGGAAAGTGCTGTGAAGGAAGGGTGAGTAATATAAGACAACATTTTGGCCAAAACTGCCCCTCTCTGTCTACAATACAGGGCTAAAAGGAAAAGAAAGAGAGAGGTGCGCTCCTAGTGTAATACTGTTGAAAAATATAATGAGCAAGTGCAGATTAATGCACCTTATCGTGTAACGTGCTGAGGGCACAACACCTCGATGTGCATGTAAGCTCACACGTAGCCATACTCCGAGCGGTGCTGTCGGTGCTGGTAAACAAGTGGCTGCCACTGCGTCCTTCACCGTGACTGGCAGGTCCGGTAAATCGTGAATGGATAATGAAGAAAAAAATTGGACGAGATCGGCGCCTTCTTGGAATGGATCGTGGAGAATAAGGGATAAAGGCTAGCCCAGGTGTATACCAAAAAGGCTGCTTTTATTCGGGGTGCAACTTAAAAGTTTCGAACCCGGGCCGGGTTCTTCGTCAGGCAATTGTATTACAAACATATGTGGCGCCAATTTAAATATCCAGTGCAGCTGACCGCTACCGGGTCAAGGGGTCACGGTCGGCTGGAGGGGACGACTTAAAATTAGTATACAACAATAAAACTTACATAAAATTACCATAATCATAAAAGTAAAAGAGGCAGAACATAGCTAAAAGTATTCAGGTATGAATAAAAGGTGTAGTGTTGAGAACTACTGTGTTTGATATCGGGTTTCCTGTGTGCTGTTGAATCGGGTGGATATCACAAGTGGATCCAGGTGTGTATCATTAGCCCGTAGGTTAGTTTAATTAAGGAATACAATTTTGTCTAATAATACATGTGTATCTTATTTGAGTCGCATGATTGCACATTGGGATATGGATCACAAGGTTGAACAGTTCTGCGCATCCCAGATTTACCATACTTCAGCTTCATTGATTTGTTCTTTGATATGTATAGTAAATCAGGTCCTTTTGAGTTATGGTTGACATGAAGATTAGTATTTTCTGGGTGGCCCGAAGATATTTGGCAGCGCTGGAGACTCATGAATTTGGTCCCGCTCTGGTCTGAAAATATCCATAATACAGGTGACTCGATTGCCATTGAAGGCGGATAGCATCTCTGGTAGCTGGCTTCCGTAGGATATTTGGTTATTTCTTTGCTTATGGGTACTTTTTCATCCGGTGACTATATGATATTTTAAGCTGAATTTTAGAATAGTATACATAATATAATATACTATGTATCCCATTGTGTTTCACATTTTCTTTGAAAAGCATCTTAGAACCGGTGTATATTTTTTCTTTATACGGGGATGTCGGTCTTTTTTGCTGATGATATAGTGTTTCATTTTCGTTTGGTACCTGTATGGCATCTCATGCTCGGTGGGGACCTTCTTTTTTTGCAGGGATGCCGGTATAGGGTGCAAATGAGCAGAGTTATAGAGAGTTGTATTTGTGCTTGGTCCTTTCAGAGTTAGATAATGCCTGAGGAGCGCTGGAGACCCTTAGTTACCATCCCACTTTGGGGATAAAAACCTCTGGGTAGTAGATTTTAGCTGGGATATCATCTCAGCAGCAATGGTCAGGTTAGGGAGAGGTAAAATGGGGTTTGGTCAGACTGAGTGGGCCAAAGTCATACATATAAATAATTAATAAATACTAAATAATAATATAAATAATTATAAATAATAAGATAGAAATGTGAAATATAGATAAGATCTGTAGTTCGGTTAGATAATGGTTTCTATAATCTCATTAAGACCACGTGGGGAAACTGTCTCAAGCTTGTACATCCAATACACCTCATGTTTTTTGAGTAACTCAAACCAGTTTGTGTATGTTTCTGGAATAGTATCAATGGGAGTTACTCTGATAGGTTCAAGATTAGTGGGGTGAAGTATGGAGCAATGTCGGGAGAGGCCATGTAGTTGGAATTTATTCTTTATATTTTGTCTGTGTTTATTGATTCTGCAGTGAAGGGGTTGGATTGTTCTGCCTACATACTGTAGGCCACAACTGCAATCTATGAGATAGATAATGTATGATGACTGACAGGTGAGTCTGTGTTTCAGTTGGTATTTTTCTTTCGTTGAGTTGGACATGATTTCCTTAACGTTGTGCTTTATTTATCTGTAGCATTTGCACGTCTTATGGCCGCATCTGAAGCTCCCAGTAGGAAAGATATCTTTAGTTTTTTTTTTTTTTCTTTATGCTGGCGGATCTGGCTGGGGGCCAGGAGATTTTTAAGGGTAGGAGCTCTACGGAAAGTGATCCGTGGCTGGTTCGGAATTTTTCCTTTCAGGTGGATATTATTCATTAGGATATGCCAGTTCTTTTTGAGTACACGGATTTTGCCGGCAGAATCACTAAAAGTGGTGATGAAGTTTGTCTTCTGAATTTCTATATGTTTTCCAATCCTTCTTTGCTGATGGATTTAGCTGTAACCAGACAGTTCTCTTTAGATTTGTTGCAGACTTTTTTGAACGCTTGTTGAATGATGGGTTTAGGGTATTTCTTTTCCTTGAATCGGTTTTCCAGTATTTTAGCTTCTTGAATGAATGTATGTTTTTCTGTGCTGTTTTTTCTTATACGCTGGAACTTGCTATAAGGTACATTTTTTAACCATTGTTTATAGTGTCCACTGTTGAATTCCAAATAGCTGTTTACATCGACTGTCTTGAAAAATGTTGAAGTAACAAATTTATTTGCATTATGAGAAATGGATAAATCCAGGAAATTAATTTTCTCAGAACTGGCTTCCAGTGTAAATTTTATACCCCAATTGTTGCTGTTAAGGGTGGTGAGAAGAGTATCTGTTGATTTGTGAGGACCGTCCCAGATAAAAAACAGATCATCAATGTACCTGCGGTACATGATGATGTGAGGTGTAAGAACGGGATTGCTGGTGATGAATTGGGACTCGAAGGCGCCCATGAACAGGTTTGCATAGGCAGGTGCGACCTTCGAGCCCATCGCGGTCCCTTTGCACTGTTGATAGATTATTTTATTGCATGTAAAGTAATTGTTGTGAAGTATGAAATCCAAACCTTTGATGAGAAAGTTTTTTTGTTCAGGGAGTATTGTTTAATCCAAATCTAATTTTTTTTAACATAGTCGAGACCCAGGTGGTGTGGGATGTTGGTATAGAGAGATGTAACATCACTTGTGATTAACTGGTAGCCAGATTTCCATGGTGTGTTAAGTAGTTCCTGTATCAACTGTGGGGAGTCCCGTAGGTAGCTGGGGAGGGCGATCACATATGGTTGAAGAAAGAGGTCAATTTAGTGTGCTAGGTTACTGTTAGATAAATTGGTGTTGGATATGATGGGACGTCCTGGTGGGTTATTTAATGATTTGTGGATTTTTGGTAAGAAGTAGAAATATGGCTTGTTTGCATTATATGTTTTAAGGTATTTCTCTTCATTTTTATCAAGGATGCCGGTTTGTGTGCCTTCTTGGATTAGTGCATGCAGGTTCTTTTCCATGGTTAGGAAGGGGTTAAGTCGTATTTCTACGTAGAATTCTTTGTCTGACAGGATCCTTTGTGCCTCCTGTTCATAGTAATCGTAATCTAAAATCACAAGACCTCCTCCCTTGTCTGCATTGCGGATAACTATTTTATTATTTTTTTGTAGTTCCTTTAGAGCCATAGATTCTTTTTTTGTCAGATTTTTTGATTTGGGTTGTTCCATGGATTTCTTAAGTTCCAATGAGACTAGTTCCTGAAAAACCTCTATATTGGGTCCTCTCGCATGGGTAGGATAAAAGGTGGATGGAAGCTTGACAGCTTGGTGGATAATTCCATCTTTAGATGCACTATCGCTCACGTTGTTTCCCGACGGGTCCTGCTTAGCGGTTATGCCGTTTTCTTTTATTGAAAAGAATCGTAATAATTGGAATTTATCACCTCTGTGGGATGGAAAGAAGGACAAACCCTTTTCTAATAGAGATATTTCAGTTGGTGACAAGTGGTGTTTTGACAAATTAAAGATTTTTATTGTTCCACTGATTCCTTCCTTGGTACTTTTCTCATTTCTTTTTGTTCTTTTCCTTTTTCCTCCCCGCTTTCCTCTGTATCTTCTATTTTTCGTTTGTTCCTCTTTTTCTGGAACATGGATGGGATGTGTGGTTGGATTGTGACAGAGCTGGATTGTCCTCCTGCTGTGTGCCTTCATCTGGGGGGTTTGTATTTCTCCCTTTCAGGTACATTGCTAAGGAATTGGTGTTATCAGATTTGTCGATTGTGACAATACTCTTGTCACTGACGGGGGACAATGTGAGTGTTGCTGTAGCTATTGGGTCCGGTGGCGAGATTGCTTCATGTAGGGAGAAATTGATAAGATCCGATATTTCTTGTTGCGAGTTTTTTGGTGTCGCACATCGTTGCAGTTGAGGGGAACCTGTAAGCTGTCCTTCCCTTTGCTTGAGTCTGTCACGTATCTCTTTATTTGCAGTTTCATATTTTGTGGATAGACTATGGCTAGCCTGGATGAACAGTGATTTTGGAGGGTATGCACATTCTTGCTGATGTGTGCCTGTGGTCTTTATCGGGGTATGGGCGATATCATTCGGTGTATCGATGTTTTGCTGCTGTCTTCTCATGGGCGACAGTACCAGGTCTACCCTCTCACTCTCATGTGATTTCTGTTGGTTATTACTACTCACAGTGTCCATATTGTTTTTATTCTTATCCTTGTTAGTCCCAGTTTCATCTTTAGTTGGTTTGTCCGGGTTCACATTGTGTTTGTGAATTGCTTGCTGTTGTGTCCCATTTATCCAGATCGGTATTGTGCTGGTGATCCATAGTTGTGTGGGACTTTTCCTTGGTTGCTGTTTTTTGTGAATTCCTTTGCTGGTTCCTCAGGATTGTTTTTCCTTCTCGATATGTTGTTATTCCATGCCCAGGTGTCCCCTTGTTCATAGTCGAGTCGGTCCCGATGTAGTTTTTGAGCTTTTTTCTCAATAATTTCTGTTTCTAGTTTAGATAGTCTGGTTGTGATATGAGAGTTCATTTTTATGTAGTGTGTGTGACCTGAATACATTTTCAACTCATTTATAATGCATAATACATCATTGTTCAAAACCTTGCACATAGATAATCTTTTTTCACATATAAAATCAAGCATTTTAAAAGTGCATGAATCTGTAAGTTCGTACCACATTTTTGTGTATTCAATGTCATTTTTGAAAGTGGAACAGAATGTCAATCTTAAACCTCTTGGTGTTATTCTTTCTTTTTTGTAGATGTTTAGAAACTCAACATCTATTTGATGTTGCATTTCTTTCATTTTTGATTCCAAATAAAAAAATAAGTCATTAACTGTTTCCAAGTAATTTTCACTCAGGTTGCTGTTGTCATTAGCAACCTGGTTACCTGTAATCTCTTCTGTGGTTGGCTCTATCAATTTGCATATAAGAACGTCACGCTGTTGTAGCCGGTAGTGATAATAATCCATTCTCAGTATTCACTGGAGCAGCAAACCTCAGAGAGCTGCGTCTCTTGCCGGAGTGGTGGAATTTACCACCCATAGGAAATTTGATGTAAGTTTTATTGTTGTATACTAATTTTAAGTCGTCACCTCCAGCTGACCATGACCCCTTGACCCGGTAGCGGTCAGCTGCCCTGGATATTTAAATTACCACCCGTAATACAATTGCCTGACGAAGAACCCGGCCCGGGTTCGAAACTTTTAAGCCTTTTTGGTACACACCTGGGCTAGTCTTTATTCCTTATTCTCCACGATCCATTCCAAGAAGGCGCCGATCTCGTCCAATTTTCTCTTCATTATACAATATAGGACTGATCTTGCCACAAAATATAAGAAAATGTAAATTCCTTTTTATTTTTCCTTAATTATTTAATTGGGGACACCATCATTTTACGGTGCATGTACAGTGGATGTGCACAGGGTGCAGGGTCACTATATGAGTCGTTCCATATAGAGCAGGTTCTGACTAAATCGGACACTCAGGGTTGGTGATAACTTTTATCTCAGCTGTTTAACCCCTCAGATGCTACGGTCAATAGTGACCGCACCATCTGTGGGGTTAAACATATAGAGGGGGTTTCCTGATTGCCCCTTGGGATGCTAGGGGGGTGGGTTGTCTTGGCAGCCTGGTGCCTAGTAATGGCCATCTTAGTTCACCCATTACATCCTGCCAGAGGTTAATACAGTATCCAAAAATACAGTGCAACAGTCAGGACTGGTGCAAGGATTTTTGCCACCCTAGGCAAAAGCTAATTTTGCCACCACCTTGACTCTGCCTATTAGCACTGCCCTTTGACATCCCCACCTTACTACTGGGGTGACACACTGTAACAAACCCTTCGTCATATATTGTATAATAATATAGGATGTTATGGTACATGCACACCACAATTCGTGCAGCAGGAACCAAATGAAGAATTTCAAAACCACCTGCTGCTATTTCTGGAAGATCCGTGCCATACCCCATTCACTTCAATGAGCCTAACAAAGTCAGCTAGTTACCGTCTCCAGCTTTTAACCCGGACTGAAAAATGTGGTCAAATGCAGTTTTCATTCCAGGTCAAAAGTTGTTTGGCTTATTGAAATGAATGGGGTAAGGCAATGATCCAACAGGGATATAGCAGTAGACAGTTTTGAAATTCTCCCCCTGGATCCAGCTGGCAGATTTCGGTCCCTACCGCACGTCGGGCGGGGATCAGACCAAGATGCCTGCTGAAATCATTCAGCAGGCATCCCGTGACAATGCCCAGGCGGTCCCGAGACCACAACGGCGATTTGCGGCGATTCCGGACATACAGGTCACGTGTGACCTGATGACCCAGAGTTAGAAGGTGATGGGCGGTGTTGGTCCAATAGCAGCCAGCAGAGGAGGGGTCAATATCCCCTTCTCTCAGCTCTGCTCGCCCACAGCGTTCAGTCAGAGGGCAGAGCTGAGAGAAAGAGCTAGGGACCCCCCCTCTGCCGAGATCTGTGCCCCTCTGTAGTTCAGGGTGAGTTTTGTCTGCAGGGACCGGTAGGAATGCTGTTATGGCACCATAGGGGCTTCCTAAATGAGATTTCAGCAAAATTTGCTATTGTGACTCCTTCTCTTCTGAGCATTGTAGTGCGCCCACAGTGCACTTGATGTCCACACATGGGGTATTTCCATACTCGAAAGAGATGGGGTTATAAATTTTGGGGGGCATTTTCTCCTGTTACAAATTTAAAATTTGGGGAAAAAACTGCATTTTAGTGAAAAAAAATTAATAATCATTTACACATCCAAATTTAACAAAAAGTTGTGAAACACCTGTGATGTATTAAGGCTCACTGGACCCCTTGTTACGTTCCTTGAGAGGTGTAGTTTACAAAATAATATGCCATGTGGGAGGTTATTTGCTGTCCTGGCACCATAGAGGCTTGGCTTCTTAAATGGGACATGCCCCCCAAAAACCATTTCAGCAAATTTTGCTTTCCAAAAGCCAAATGCGACTCCTTCTCTTCTGAGCATTGTAGTGTGCCAGCAGAGCACATGACGTCCACACATGGGGTATTTCCATACTCAGAAGAGATGGGGTAACAAATTTTGGGGGTCATTTTCTCTTATTACCCCTTGTAAAAATGTAAAATTTGGGGGGAAAACAGCATTTTAGTGAAAAAAAAAATCATTTACACATCCAACTTTAACAAAAAGTCGTCATACACCTGTGGGGTGTTAAGGCTTACTGTACCCCTTGTTAAGTTCCGGGAGGGGTGTAGTTTCCAAAATAAGTATGCCATTTCAAATCCACTTCAAAACTGCTCCTGCAAGTTGTGGGTCCACACACGCAACTACTGCTACAGGTATTGTGGAAAGCCCTGGAAATGTGGTTTGTGACACTCCTCCTGGAGCAAGGCTAAATGCCCATGGAGGTGTGGAGGAGGAATGGGGAATGCCTTGGACCCGGGAGCCTGGAACCACCTATAGCTCCCGAGTTGGGGAATATCACCGTGGGTATGAAGAAGCCAGGAACACCTTGTATAGGCTCCAGTTGGAAGAATACAAGGTTAAAGCGTTGTTGGGCACTGCTTCCAAGAGGCAAAAGACTGAGCTGTCAGGGAAAGAATGTCAAGGAAAAAGATAGAGAAAAAATGAATGTTTATTTTGGATAACAGGGGGCCATTCAAAGAAAAATTTTTAAATGACGACCAATTTATGGAAATGGGGAGACAGAAGCGGAGACAGCTGAGGGGGCTTCAGCCAAAGGTGGAGGAGGAAGGAGACTTTGGGGAGGCTGATAGTGTTGAGCCAAATCCACCCGGGGTCTGCAACTTCTGACCCCATACAGTGGGCTTCCTGCTGGGCAAGTGGCAATTTCCTCTGGCCACGGTTCGGGGGATGAGAGCTGTACCAGTCACCAGGGAGGGGCACTGTTGTTCCAGATTCAGTCCCCAGGTTACCTCCAGGACTTCATGTTTGGAGATGATTAACCAGAGGAGGCACCTGGTGGAAGGCAAAAGAAGAAAACGCAGAAGATCAAGCTCCAGGAGCTTATAACATTTGTATATACCCTCTTCTGTGAGCCTCCAGGATTGGCGGCAGGGTCAGCTCACTGTGTGAACCCCATTTCTCAGTCTGGCCTGAGTTCTGCTGTGGACTCAGTGCAGGAGAATGGGGAGAGTATGGAGTCTAATGGGGCAGTGAGCTCCGTCACTGTTTGCAGTAACAGTGGTGGAGCAGACAATGTATTGGCTTTGAGGTCGGACAGAGATATTGGCCCAGCGATAGGCAGGGAAGGCTCCGGCACATTAGGTTGCTCCCTAATGGGAGGGGGGGCAGCTTTGTGCCAGGGTCTGCTGCGGGAGTTCTGGTGGCTCTGAGCGTTGGCACTGCTTGTCCTTTGGAGCAGCAGTGTCATCGTGGAGGAGCTGTCGGGGCTAAGACGCCTTCGCCATCCAGGAAAAAGACTGGACTTAAACCTTTATTTTGTATTGGTGCCGCTTATCCAGGTCAGCGGCGCCCAGGAGCAGGAAAAGCAGGGAACTCATATATACTGATGAGGCGGAGGATACCAGTAAAAACAGGGCTGGGGCCACTAATAAACAGGCTAGGCAGGCTTCCCGATCCTTGTGTAAGGGACCGGTGACCTCTCCTGTGGCAGTGGCTCCAGATCTGGTACCCAATGCTAATGGTACAAAATCTGCACAAGAACACACCGGTCCAGCCAGTATGAATGAGGAGATGAATGTTGGAGTGAATGAAGGAGTGAATGTGGTAAAAAATCTGCTAATAACAATCTGTCTGGGGCTTTGAATGGTGGTATGAGCTGAAGCACGGGTGGAGGTATGGGGGGCACCTCAGTTAAAACAGGTAATAACGGTTTGAGCATGGATTATGTGGAAGAGGGTGGTGAAGGAGCACAGATTAGTAGTGGGGATGTAGGGCCTGGTCCAGCTGCGCCCCCAGCGGTGGCAGGACCGGTATGCAGCTATGCAAATGTCACCACTAGGGGGAGGGGGCACCTTCCTCGTTCTCTGGCTCTGGGAGAGCAATTTGCAGCAGCATCTTCAGGGGGGCCTTAAAGAGAGGGGAGAGATCAATTAATGTATAGGCTAGGGAGGTTGATCTATCCTTCTGGATAGAGAGACATGGTCTTTCAGCCTTCTGAGAGGAGGGGGGATACTGTGTGGTCCCTCCCAACAGCCAGTCCATGTGGCCTCGGACGGAATGTGGTCCAGCTAAGGTGGAGAGGCAGTGATAGATGTCCTCGAAGATCTAAAGTTATTGAGCTTCTGCTGAAGTTGGGCTTTAAGGCAGCTGATATCTACACCTTGATACATCCTTATGGTACCCCTGAGTTCGATATCAGTTTTGTTCGGCCGAAGGGGCTTGAGCTCTTCTGGTCGAATTATGAGCTGGTAAAGAACGAGTCCAGCTGGCGAGACTTTGGCATTCAGGCAGTGTCTCGCCAAAATAACGTCAAGAAAGTGACCGTTTTAACCCGTAACAAATCCCTCTCTTGTATTGACATCTTGACATGGCTAAGTCGGTATGGAGAGGTGGTGGAGGACCCAAAAAAGAACAGGGATGAATATGGCATCTGGTCAGGGGCCTGGACATTTATGGTGAAGCTTAGGCATTCAGGAAACACCGTTACCCATATACCATCTTCAAACTTCCAGATCTTCTACCAGGGTCAGCCGAAGCTCTGTCACAGATGTGGTGACTCCACACATTTTAGTGCTTGTTGCCCCGGTGAGAGTAAGCCATGAGGTGGATTCTGCTGGGGGGAAGGGTAGCGGGGATGAAGGGGTGCAGAGGTCAGGGAAGAAAAGTAAGCAGAGGATGCGTGCCAGACTGAGGCATCTCAAGAAGCGCCAAAGGGATAGGGAGATTTGGGAGTAGGAGTGTCATAGGAGTGTCAGCCAAATGGGGTGACTTCTGATCCTATCCCTGTGGCCAGTCTTACTGCTGAGGCCCGCAATAAGATGAAGGTGAACTGGATGAAGGTGAACTGGATGAGGAGATTGGGAGGATCCATAAAGAGGAGGATGCTGTCTCATCACTGTCCTCCCATGGTGAGAGCAGGGATGAGAACAGTGGGAGATGGGCAGAAACAAAGCGGTGTACTCGGAGGAATAAGAAAAAGGGAGATTTAAGATCTTCTCCCACCCTCCAGATGCAAAAGGAAGGTACAACTGACCTCCCTCTGATAGGTCTTTCCTCTTCGGAGAAGACTGGGGGTGAGGTTATGGATGTTTCGGTGGGACCCACAGGAGATGCCGAGTCCTCTCTCCCTGGGGAACCTATGTCTTCAGGGGGAGGGACTGGCTCAGAGTCAGGGGATGAGGAAAATGTATGTAAAGTGAAAATAGACACATCCAACTCACTAAAAAGGGGTAAACCATCATTTGATGAGGACGGTGGTGGGGTGGATGGAAAGGATTGTGGGAAAAAGAAAGCTGTCTAACTCAATCACCCTCGATGGTGGTACTTTCTCTGTTGACTCTGGCATCCATTAAAGGGGTATTTACGTGGTACGGGATTCTTGAAAAGGTCCAGATCGGAGATCCTGGAGGTCATCAGATCCTTTTACTCGCACGTCTTGGGAAGGAAGGATCTAGATCGAGATAAGGTATCAGCTTTCTTGGCTGAAGCCATCCCTTAACCAGGAGTAGACCCCTCTCTTGATATTTTGACAGAGATGATCCGGGAAGAGGAAGTCAGGATGGCGATTGATGTGCTTGCACTCACGAAGTCACCCTGCCCAGATTGCTTAACATCTGAGTTCTATAAGACCTTTAGGACACTTTGGTTCCCCTCTTGACCAAGGTATTTAATGAGTGTCTATCCTCGGAGAATCTGCCACAGTCAACGAGGAGGTAAGCGCTGATAATCCTGTCAAAGGGTAAAGACCCGTTCCACATTGAGAATTGGAGTCCCATAGCTCTTCTCAATGCGGACAGAAAGATTCTGGCAAAAGTGTTGTTTGACTGGCTGGTGGAGTTGGCACCCTGGCTCCTTTCGGTGGCTCAGCATTGCTCTGTTCCGGGCCGTAGTACATTTTGTGCTTTTGTGCTGTGCTCAGTGTCCGAGAGGCTGTGGAGCAGGGTAGGGCTGGCCACTGGAAGGGGTACTTGCTGTTCTTGGATTAGGCACAAGCGTTTGATCGGGTTAACTGTGAGTACCTCTGGTCTGTTCTTCTGAGATATGGCCTGCCGGGGGGGTTGTTGATTGGCTTAAGACCTTGTATTGAGGGGCAGAGATTTTCCCGCCTGTGAATGGTTGGATTGGCTGCCCTTTTGAGGTTGGGTCTGGCGTCCGTCAGGGTTGTCCTTTGAGCCCATTGCTGTACATGTTTGCAATTGATCCTTTCCTTAGGAGGTTTGATAACGGACCGTTGGTGTGGGTGAGAATGGACCTGGCGGTGAGGGTGGTAGCGTATGCTGATGATGTAACCTTGTTTGTCTCCTCACAAGAGGAGGGCTGATGGGTGATGTCAGAGGTGCACCGCTACTCGGAGGCATCCGGGTCCAAGATAAATCAGGATAAGTGTGAGAGTCTCTGGCTGGGAGGGGGAGATCCTGGTTTTGATCTCCCAGACACCCTTTCAGAGCCCCAGGAATCTGCAAAAGTCCTCAGCATCGAATTTGGCCAAGGGGATTACCCCAAACAAAACTGGGACCACAGGCTTAAGATCGCCACTCAGGAGGTGGATCAGTGGAAGGGTTGGTCTTTGACCCTCCGGGAAAGGGTTAACCTTATCAAAACATTCCTGCTCCCTTTGCTGATATATCTGGGCAGTGAATGCATGTTGCCAGAACCTCTCTGGACCCGGGTTTACAGTGTGTTCTTCCAAATGCTATGGGGGAATAGACTGAATTTAGTGAAGAGGGAGGTTACTTACCGTAAAAGGAGACTAGGGGGGTTGTGTATGGTCAACCCCATGGTATTCTTAGTGAATACCTTTCTTAAGACTCCATCATGGGTATCCATGGGTATCCTCCTGTAGGGGATGGTTTTGGCCTTTCTTTCAAGAATGGGAGACAGGAGGGCAAGTGAAGGATCTTTGCACATCACATGGGCATCTCCCGGCTTATGCTACCCCGGTTCTGAAGGTTATTCGTCGGTGGGGTCTGGGGATGTGGGAGATTAGGACTCTGTCTAGGAAATTCCTTGACAAGAGGGTCCTGTCTTCTTATTTCCAGAGGCCATTGGTGCTCAAGGATTGCCCAAGTCGGGATCTGGAGGTTGGTTTAGGGCTTTTGAATTCTATCAGGATCCCCTTGAAGTTTTGGGACTTGACTTGCACTGCTTCCATGGGAAACTGTGTGTGAGGGACAATCTGAAGTGCAGGAGCTCTGAGGACTGGGGATGTCCCCGCAAAAAGTGTGGAGGCATGCTGGAAAGCATGGAGCATTTTCTGCTTCCTTATCCCTTTAACTCAGAGGTTTACAACAGGGTGGGTGCTTCCATCGGTTGGCCTAGGCTGGCCAGTCTCTCCTATGCAGAATGGGCCTATGGGGCATTCAGAAACCTTGGAGGCTGGGACCGGAGCACCTTATTCCTAGTCAGCTCAGTGGTCAGGTACTACACGTGGAACGCACAGTGTTTAGTTTGACGCAGTTTAAAATCCTCCCTGTGGGTGAGTTGGTTAGGAACATACTGGGTGACCTGGTGAAGGTGCGTTCTCTGGAATACGAGAGGCTGAGTGCTGGCAGGGTATTAGTCTTTTTGTTTAGTCTTTTTGTTTTGTGCTGTAGGTTTATGGTAAAATAGGGCTTGCAGGCGCTGAACTTGGGCTTCGTGTGGCTAGAAAGTCTCATTGTTGTTTGTTTGGTTTGTATAGTTTGCACTATTTTTGCATATATTTCTGCGTGTGTATTTATATATATTTAGTGTTTATATATTTAATGTTTGTATATATTAGCATATCATTTTTATCTAGGGGTTGGTTCAGCACATTGTGTTGGGGTTTAGTTTAGGTTGGGTGGTGGGAAAAAGGGGGAGGGGGGTTTCTATGGGACTCTATATATACAAAAAATCTTGTACTGGTTCATGGACGTCTGTTATCATGTACTGGGGGCATGTGATGCGGGACCAGCTCAGGGGCAAAAATATATACAGTGACCCCCCCCGACCTACGATGGCCCCGACATATGATGAAATCGACATACGATGGCCTCTCAGAGGCCATCGCATGTCGATGTCAGCATCGACATACGATGCTTTTTTATGTCGGGGCCATCGCATTAAGTGCTATCTGGCAGCGCCAAATGCTTAAGCTGCTGCCGGATAGCAGCTTAATGTTCCCCGTGTGGTGCGGTAAGTATTACTTACCCCTCCACGATGCTCCGGGGTGCCCTCCGGGTCCAGCGCTGGTCTTCCGGTGTCTTCTCGGCCCTCTCTGATGATGTCAATACGCTGCTGCACACGTCATCCAATAGGAATGGCGTACGCAGCAGCATAATGACGTCGCTACGCAGGCCCAGTAAGGCCTTGCGGAAGAAAACAGAGGACCGGAGAAGACAGCAGAGGACCGGAGAAGACAGCGGAGGACCGGAGAAGACAGCGGAGAGCCCAGCGGAGGCCCGGGGACACCATCTCGAGCGGCAAGGACAGGTGAGTAAAGCTTCCTATACTTTACATTGCACGAATCCCTCAACATACGATGGATTCGACAAACGATGGATCGTTTGGAACGAATTACCATCGTATGTTGAGGGACCACTGTATATATATTTTTCGTTTGTGGTGTTTTGGTGGTTTGTGACACAAATTAATTATTATTTATTTATTTATTTTGAGAAAAATGCAACCGTGCCAGCGGTTTTTAGTTTAAAGGGGTATTCTGGGCAAAAACATGTTATCCCTGTCACGATTCGGCTGGCAGGAGGTGGATCCTCTGTGCCAGAGAGGGATTGGCGTGGACCGTGTTGGTGGACCGGTTCTAAGTTGCTACTGGTATTCACCAGAGCCCGCCGCAAAGCGGGATGGTCTTGCAGCGGCGGTAGCAACCAGGTCGTATCCACCAGCAACGGCTCAACGCCTCTGACTGCTGAAGATAAGCGCGGTACAAGGGAGTAGACAAGAGCAAGGTCGGACGTAGCAGAAGGTCAGGGCAGGCAGCAAGGATCGTAGTCAGGGGCAACGGCAGGAGGTCTGGAACACAGGCTAGGAACATACAAGGAAACGCTTTCACTGGCACAATGGCAACAAGATCCGGCGAGGGAGTGCAGGGGAAGTGAGGTATAAGTAGGGAGTGCACAGGTGAACATACTGATTAAGCCTGCTGCGCCAATCAGTGGCGCAGTGGCCCTTTAAATTGCAGAGACCCGGCGCGCGCACGCCCTAAGGAGCGGGGCCGCACGCGCCGGGACAAGACAGACGGGGAACGGGTCAGATTCGGGAGCCGGGATGCGTATCGCGAGCGGGCACCTCCCGCATCGCGAATCGCATCCCGGCTGGTAGTGATATTGCAGCGCACCCGGTAAGCAGGTCTGACCGGGGCGCTGCGAATGAGAGGATGCTGCGAGCGCTCCGGGGAGGAGCGGGGACCCGGAGCGCTCGGCGTAACAGTACCCCCCCCTTGGGTCTCCCCCTCTTCTTGGAGCCTGAGAACCTGAGGATAAGACTTTTGTCTAGGATGTTGTCCTCAGGTTCCCAGGATCTCTCCTCTGGGCCACAGTTTTCCCAATCCACCCAAAAAAATCTTTTACCTCTGACAGTCTTGGAGGCCAGAATCTCCTTCACAGAGAAGACGTCAGAAGAACCGGAAACAGGAGTGGGAGAAACAACTTTGGGAGAGAAGCGGTTAAGGATGAGTGGTTTAAGGAGAGAGACATGGAAGGCATTGGGAATACGGAGAGAAGGAGGAAGAAGGAGTTTGTAAGAGACAGGGTTAATCTGGCACAAGATTTTGAAAGGACCAAGATAGCGTGGTCCCAGTTTGTAACTGGGGACACGAAAGCGGACATATTTAGCGGAGAGCCATACCTTGTCTCCGGGAGCAAAAATGGGGGGAGTTCTTCTTTTTTTATCAGCAAATCTTTTCATCCGGGATGAAGCCTGTAAAAGAGAATTTTGGGTTTCTTTCCACATGGTGGAAAGATTACGAGTCACTTCATCCACAGCGGGCAAACTAGAGGGCAAGGGAGTAGGGAGGGGAGGAAGAGGGTGACGGCCGTACACCACGAAAAATGGGGATTTAGCAGAAGATTCGGAGACTCTGAAGTTGTATGAGAATTAGGCCCATGGTAGAAGATCTGCCCAGTCATCCTGGCGGGAGGTAACAAAATGCCGTAAATAGTCACCCAGGACCTGATTAATTCTTTCTACTTGCCCATTGGATTGGGGATGATAAGAAGAAGAGAAGTTTAATTTGATCTTGAGCTGTTTACAGAGGGCCCTCCAGAATTTAGACACGAATTGGACGCCTCTATCCGAGACGATATGCGTGGGCAAACCGTGAAGGCGAAAAATGTGTACAAAAAATTGCTTTGCCAACTGAGGCGCTGAAGGAAGACCAGGAAGAGGAATAAAATGTGCCATCTTGGAAAATCGATCAACGACCACCCAAACAACTGTGTTGCCACGGGATGAGGGCAAGTCCGTGACCAAGGCTGTTCAGGAACAGGCAGGCGATGAAGGAGACCAGCAGGCTTCTGGCAAGGAGTCTTATCCCGGGCACAGACAGTACATGCCCGCACGAAATCAACAACATCAGTCTCCAGAGTCGGCCACCAATAAAATCGAGAGATGAGTTGCAAGGATTTTTTGATGCCCGCATGGCCTGCGAGGTGGGAGGAGTGTCCCCAATAGAGAATGCCGAGACGCTGGCGTGGAGAAACGAAGGTCTTCCCTGGAGGAGTTTGCCTGATGGAAGCTGGAGAAGTGGAGATCAGACAGTCCGGAGGAATGATATGTTGCGGAGAGACCTCTACTTCAGAGGCATCAGAAGAACGAGAGAGGGCATCGGCCCTAATGTTCTTGTCAGCAGGGCGAAAATGGATTTCAAAGTTAAAACGGGCAAAGAACAACGACCACCTAGCCTGGCGAGGGTTCAGTCGTTGGGCAGACTGGAGATAGGAGAGATTCTTGTGATCAGTGTATATCATAACTGGAAATTTTGATCCCTCCAGCAAGTGCCTCCATTCCTCAAGCGCCAATTTAATGGCCAGTAGTTCTCTATCACCAATGGAGTAGTTTCTCTCCGCCGGAGAGAAGGTCCTAGAAAAAAACCCACAAGTAACAGCATGCCCGGAAGAATTTTTTTGTAGAAGGACAGCTCCAGCTCCCACAGAGGAGGCATCTACCTCCAATAGAAAGGGTTTAGATGGGTCAGGTCTGGAGAGCACGGGAGCAGAAGAAAAGGCAGACTTGAGATGTTTAAATGCGTCTTCCGCTTGGGGAGACCAGGACTTAAGATTGGCATTTTTCTTGGTTAAAGCCACGATAGGGGCGACAATAGTGGAGAAGTGTGGGATGAATCGTCTGTAATAATTGGCGAACCCCAAAAAACGTTGGATAGCACGGAGTCCGGAGGGGCGTGGCCAATCTAAGACGGCAGAAAGTTTATCTGGGTCCATTTGTAGTCCCTGGCCAGAGACCAAGTATCCTAGGAAAGGAAGAGATTGACATTCAAAGAGACATTTCTCCATTTTGGCATAAAGTTGATTGTCCCGAAGTCTCTGAAGAACCATGCGGACATGCTGGCGGTGTTCTTCTAAGTTGGCAGAAAAAATCAGAATATCGTCCAGATAAACCACAACACAGGAATATAGGAGATCACGAAAAATTTCATTAACAAAGTCTTGGAAGACGGCAGGGGCGTTGCACAGGCCAAAGGGCATGACCAGATACTCAAAGTGTCCATCTCTGGTGTTAAATGCAGTCTTCCATTCGTCCCCCTCTCTGATGCGGATGAGATTATAAGCACCTCTTAAGTCCAGTTTGGTAAAGATGTGGGCGCCTTGTAGGCGATCAAAGAGTTCCAAGATAAGAGGTAAGGGGTAGCGTTTTTTTACCGTGATTTTATTAAGTCCGCGGTAATCAATGCAAGGGCGTAGGGAGCCATCTTTTTTGGACACAAAAAAAAATCCAGCTCCGGCAGGAGAGGAGGACTTGCGGATAAACCCCTTTTTTAAATTCTCCTGGATGTACTCCGACATGGCTAGAGTCTCTGGAGCAGACAGAGGATAGGTTCCGCCCCGGGGTGGAGTAGTACCCGGGAGGAGGTCAATAGGACAGTCATAAGGCCTGTGAGGAGGTAAAGTCTCTGCTTGCTTTTTGCAAAAAACATCAGCATAGTCCATATAAGCCTTAGGAAGACCCGATACCGGGGGAACCACAGGGTCCCGACAGGGAGTACTGGGAACCGGTTTAAGACAGTCCCTGTGACAAGAAGTACCCCAGTTCTTGATCTCCCATGTGGACCAATCAAGGATTGGGGAATGGCGTTGAAGCCACGGTAATCCAAGAAGAATTTCTGAAGTGCAGTTGGAGAGGACCAAAAATTAAATTTTTTCGTGATGGGGTCCGATGCACATTAGGAGAGGTTCCGTGCGGTAACGCACAGTACAGTCCAATCTTTCATTGTTCACAGAATTGATGTAGAGGGGTCTGGCGAGACTGGTCACCGGGATGTTGAACCTGTTGATGAGAGAGGCCAAAATAAAATTTCCTGCAGATCCGGAATCCAAGAAGGCCATAGCAGAGAAGGAGAAGGTAGAAGAAGATATCCGCACCGGCACAGTAAGGCGTGGAGAAGCAGAGTTCACATCAAGAACTGTCTCACCTTTGTGCGGAGTCAGCATACGTCTTTCCAGGCGGGGAGGACAGATAGGACGATCCTTCAAGAAGTGTTCGGTACCGGCACAGTACAGGCAAAGATTCTCCATGCGGCGTCGTGTCCTCTCTTGAGGTGTCAAGCGAGACCGGTCAACTTGCATAGCCTCCACGGCGGGAGGCACAGGAACGGATTGCAGAGGACCAGAGGAGAGAGGAGCCGGGGAGAGAAACCGCCTTGTGCGAACAAAGTCCATATCCTGGCGGAGCTCCTGACGCCTTTCGGAAAAACGCATGTCAATGCGGGTGGCAAGATGAATAAGTTCATGCAGGTTAGCAGGAATTTCTCGTGCGGCCAGCACATCTTTAATGTTGCTGGATAGGCCTTTTTTAAAGGTCGCGCAGAGGGCCTCATTATTCCAGGATAATTCGGAGGCAAGAATACGGAATTGGATGGCGTACTCACCAACAGAAGAATTACCCTGGACCAGGTTCAGCAGGGCAGTCTCAGCAGAAGAGGCTCGGGCAGGTTCCTCAAAGACACTTCGAATCTCCGTGAAGAAGGAGTGTACAGAGGCAGTGACAGGGTCATTGCGGTCCCAGAGCGGTGTGGCCAATGACAGAGCTTTCCCAGACAGAAGGCTGACCACGAAAGCCACCTTAGACCTTTCAGTAGGAAACTGGTCCGACATCATCTCCAAGTGCAGGGAACATTGCCCCCATCAAATTTATCCGGCAAGGATAATCGTAGGCCGGAAGCGGCCACTCGCTGCGGAGGAGGTGCAGGAGCTGGCGGAGGAGATTGTTGCTGAAGCTGTGGTAAAAGCTGCTGTAGCATCACGGTCAGTTGAGACAGCTGGTGGCCTTGTTGCGCTATTTGTTGCGACTGCTGGGCGACCACCGTGGTGAGGTCGGCGACAACTGGCAGTGGGACTTCAGCGGGATCCATGGCCGGATCTACTGTCACGATTCGGCTGGCAGGAGGTGGATCCTCTGTGCCAGAGAGGGATTGGCGTGGACCGTGTTGGTGGACCGGTTCTAAGTTGCTACTGGTATTCACCAGAGCCCACCGCAAAGCGGGATGGTCTTGCAGCGGCGGTAGCAACCAGGTCGTATCCACCAGCAATGGCTCAACCTCTCTGACTGCTGAAGATAAGCGCGGTACAAGGGAGTAGACAAGAGCAAGGTCGGACGTAGCAGAAGGTCAGGGCAGGCAGCAAGGATCGTAGTCAGGGGCAACGGCAGGAGGTCTGGAACACAGGCTAGGAACATACAAGGAAACGCTTTCACTGGCACAATGGCAACAAGATCCGGCGAGGGAGTGCAGGGGAAGTGAGGTATAAGTAGGGAGTGCACAGATGAACATACTGATTAAGCCTGCTGCGCCAATCAGTGGCGCAGTGGCCCTTTGAATTGCAGAGACCCGGCACGCGCGCCCTAAGGAGCGGGGCCGCGCGCCGGGACAAGACAGACGGGGAACGGGTCAGATACGGGAGCCGGGATGCGCATCGCGAGCGGGCGCCTCCCGCATCGCGAATCGCATCCCGGCTGGGAGTGATATTGCAGCGCACCCGGTCAGCAGGTCTGACCGGGGCGCTGCGAATGAGAGGATGCTGCGAGCGCTCCGGGGAGGAGCGGGGACCCGGAGCGCTCGGCGTAACAATCCCCTATCCAAAGGATAGGGGATAAGATGTCTGATTGCGGGGGGCCCACTGCTGAGACCCCCTGCGATCTTCCTGAATCTCCATTTTCGGAAACCTCCCAAAGTTTCCGGGACTGGGGACGTGACATCACGCCCCCTCCATTCATGTCTATTATTAGTATTAAGGTTATAATTATTATGATTATTATTTGTTACTAGCTGAATAACCGGCGTTGCCCTGTTTTTCCTTCCTAATCCTTGTTGGGGAGGAAAATAAACAAAGGAGGAAGCTTTTGACTTCATATCCCGTCCTCATATATTGTTGTCATATCCCAACCCCATATCCTGTCCTCACATCCCGACCTCCTATCCTGTCATCATATCTCGACCTTATATCCCATCCTCACATCCCGTCCTCATATCACGGCCTCCTATCCCGTCCTCCTATCCTGTCCTCCTATCCCATCCTCCTATCTCGACCTCCTATCTCGACCTCCTATCCCGACCTCCTATCCCATCCTCCTATCTCGACCTCCTATCTCGACCTCCTATCTTGACCTCCTATCCCGACCTCCTATCTCGACCTCCTATCCCATCCTCCTATCCTGACCTCCTATCCCGTCCTCATCCATCTAATCCCAACCTCCCATCTCAAACCTCCTATCCTGACCTCCTATCCCGTCCTCATATCCCGTGCTCCTATCTCTACCTCCTATCTTGACCTCCTATCCCGACCTCCTATCCCATCCTCCTATCCAGTCCATCTATCCCAACCTCCTATCTCGACCTCCTATCCTGACCTCCTATCTCGTCCTCCTATCTCGACCTCCTATCCCGTCCTCATATCCCATCCTCCTATCCCATCCTCCTATCTCGACCTCCTATCCCGTCCTCCTATCTCGACCTCCTATCCTGTCCTCCTATCCCGTCCTCCTATCCCGTCCTCATATCCCAACCCGTAATGTATACCAGGTATTGAAATATCTCCAGCCGTACGGAAGTTATGGGGGAAGATACATTTCCCATTGATTTGCATGGGACTTTACACAAAAACCGTAACCCTCACAAATGGGGGTAGTTAAGGGTTAAATGAACTATCCTATATTTTAACCCCTTAAGGACACATGACGTTCTCATACGTCTCCATTTCCGAGTCCTTAAGGACACATGACGTTTGAGAACGTCATGTGTTTTACCGGCCCCCCGCAACCATCTGGAGCGGAGCCGGTGCCCGATGCCTGCTGAAATCGTTCAGCAGGCATCGGGGCATATCGCCCAGGGGGGTCATTATGACCCCCCATGTCGGCGATGGCCGCAGATCGCTGGACAATTCAGTCCAGCGATCTGCGGCGGATTCCGGGTCAATCGGGTCTCCAGTGACCCGGTGACCCGGAATTATTGGCTGATCGGGGCCGTCAGAGACGGCCCCGAACAGCCAGACCCAGCAGGGGTGAGGTGGCACTGGTGCCACCTCACAATCGCCCTGATTCGTCGGCCGGATTACCGGCAGACCAATCAGGGCGCCTGCTGCGGGTGTCACTCCCGCAACCCGCTCCGCCCCTCTTCCGGAGGACGTGAGCGGGTGCGGGACGTGCACCCCGGGTGCTGGGGACCCCGATCCCCGGCGCCCCTGTTGGGATCGGGGCCCCAGGAGCAGCGACGACGGCGGCGACGACGAGGGACTGACCTGTGCGGCTGGATCGTTGGTGGTGAGTGACAGCCTCCTGCAGTTGCTTAGCAACAGCTCCCAGCAAGCAAAAAGGGAATGCTGGAAGCTGTAGTTATGCAACAACAGGAGACAGACCACCACAACTCCCAGCATTCCCTTATGGGCATGCTGGGACTTGTAGTTTTGCAACAGCTGGAGGCACATTCTTTCTATGGAAAAGTGTACCTTCAGCTGTTGTATAACTACAACTCCCAGCTTGCACAATCAGATAAAGTGCATGCTGGGAGTTGTAGTGGTGCATCTGGTGGTTGCATAACTACAACTCCCAGCATGCCCGTTGGCTGTCGGTGACTGCTGAGAGTTGTAGTTTTGCAACAGCTGAAGGCACACTGAGTTAAGTAGCAAACCAGTGTGTCTCCAGCTGTTGCATAACTACAATCCCCAGCAAGCATCCCCAGCCAAAGTAGTATGCCTCCAGCTGTTGCATAACTACAACACCCAGCATGCCCTTACGCTGTCCGTACATGCTGAGGGTTGTAGCTTTTGCAACAGCTGAAGGCACACTGGTTGCAAAACACTGAGTTTGTTACCAAACTCGGTGTTTCACAACCAGTGTGCCTCCAGCTGTTGCAAAACTACAACTCCCAGCATGCACTGATAGACCGTACATGCTGGGAGTTGTAGTTTTGCAACAGCTGGATGTCCCCCCCCCCAATGTGAATGTACAGGGTACACTCACATGGGCGGAGGATTACAGTAAGTATCCGGCTGCAAGTTTGAGGTGCAGCAAAATTTCTGCCGCAGCTCAAACTGCCAGCGAGAAACTACTGTGAACCCCCGCCCGTGCGACTGTACCCTAAAAACACTACACTACACTAACACAAAATAAAATAAAAAGTAAAAAACACTACATATACACATACCCCTACACAGCCCCCCTCCCCAATAAAAATGAAAAACGTCTGGTACGCCACTGTTTCCAAAACGGAGCCTCCAGCGGTTGCAAAACTACAACTCCCAGCATGCACTGATAGACCGTACATGCTGGGAGTTGTAGTTTTGCAACAGCTGGATGCCCCCCCCCCCAATGTGAACATACAGGGTACACTCATATGGGCGGAGGATTACAGTAAGTATCCGGCTGCAAGTTTGAGCTGCGTCAAATTTTCTGCCGCAGCTCAAACTGCCAGCGAGAAACTACTGTGAACCCCCGCCCGTGTGACTGTACCCTAAAAACACTACACTACACTAACACAAAATAAAATAAAAAGTAAAAAACACTACATATACACATACCCCTACACAACCCCCCTCCCCAATAAAAATGAAAAACGTCTGGTACGCCACTGTTTCCAAAACGGAGCCTCCAGCTGTTGCAAAACAACTACTCCCAGTATTGCCAGATAGCCGTTGAGCCCTGTCGTATTTCAAGGCAACAGTTTAGGGCCACATATGGGGTATCGCCGTACTCGGGAGAAATTGCCTGGGGGGTATTTTCTGCTATTACCCTTTTAAAAAATGTAAAATTTTTGGGAAAACAAGCATTTTATGTAAAAAAATATATATATTTTTTTACATATGCAAAAGTCGTGAAACACCTGTAGGGTATTAAGGTTCAAATTACCCCTTGTTACGTTCCCCGAGGGGTCTAGTTTCCAAAATGGTATGCCATGTGGGTTTTTTTTGCTGTCCTGGCACCATAGGGGCTTCCTAAATGCGGCATGCCCCCAGAGCAAAATTCGCTTTCAAAAAGCCAAATGTGACTCCTTCTCTTCTGAGACCTGTAGTGCGCCAGCAGAGCACTTTTCACCCCCATATGGGGTGTTTTCTGAATCGGGAGAAATCGGGCTTCAAATTTTGGGGAGTATTTTCTGCTATTACCCTTTTTAAAATTGTAAAAATTTTGGGAAACCAAGCATTTTAGGTAAAAAAATATATATATTTTTTTACATATGCAGAAGTCGTGAAACACCTGTAGGGTATTAAGGTTCACATTACCTCTTGTTACGTTCCCCGAGGGGTCTAGTTTCCAAAATGGTATGCCATGTGTTTTTTTTTTGCTGTTCTGGCACCATAGGGGCTTCCTAAATGCGGCATGCCCCCAGAGCAAAATTTGCTTTCAAAAAGCCAAATGTTACTCCTTCTCTTCTGAGACCTGTAGTGCGCCAGCAGAGCACTTTTCACCCCCATATGGGGTGTTTTCTGAATCGGGAGAAATTGGGCTTCAAATTTTGGGGGGTATTTTCTGCTATTACCCTTTTTAAAAATGTAAACATTTTGGGAAAACAAGCATTTTAGGTAAAAAAAAAATTTTTTTTTTACATATGCAAAAGTCGTGAAACACCTGTAGGGCATTAAGGTTCACGTTACCCCTTGTTACGTTCCCTGAGGGGTCTAGTTTCCAAAATGGTATGCCATGTGGGTTTTTTTTGCTGTTCTGACACCATAGGGGCTTCCTAAATGCGGCATGCCCCCAGAGCAAAATTTGCTTTCAAAAAGCCAAATGTGACTCCTTCTCTTCTGAGACCTGTAGTGCGCCAGCAGAGCACTTTTCACCCCCATGCGAGGTGTTTTCTGTATCGGGAGAAATTGGGCTTCAAATTTTGGGGGGGATTTTCTGCTATTACCCTTTTTAAAAATGTCAAATTTTAGGGAAACCATGCATTTTAGGTAAAAAAAATATATATTTTTTTTACATATGCAAAAGTCGTGAATCACCTGTAGGGTATTAAGGTTCACTTTACCCCTTGTTACCTTCCCTGAGGGGTCTAGTTTTCAAAATGGTATGCCATGTGTTTTTTTTTTGCTTTCCTGGCACCATAGGGGCTTCCTAAATGCGGCATGCCCCCCAAAAACCATTTGTCGCTCCTTCCCTTCTGAGCCCTCTACTGCGCCCGCCGAACAATAAACATAGACATATGAGGTATGTGCTTACTCGAGAGAAATTGGGTTTCAAATACAAGTAAAAATTTTCTCCTTTTTACCCCTTGCAAAAATTCAAAAATTGGGTCTACAAGAACATGCGAGTGTAAAAAAATGAAGATTTTGAATTTTCTCCTTCACTTTGCTGCTATTCCTGTGAAACACCTAAAGGGTTAATACACTTACTGAATGTCATTTTGAATACTTTGGGGGGTGTAGTTTTTATAATGGGGTCTTTTATGGGGTATTTCTAATATGAAGACCCTTCAAATCCACTTTAAACCTGAACTGGTCCCTGAAAAATAGTGAGTTTGAAAATTTTGTGAAAAATTTCAAAATTGCTGCTGAACTTTGAAGCCCTCTGGTGTCTTCCAAAAGTAAAAACTCATAAATTTTATGATGCAAACATAAAGTAGACATATTGTATATGTGAACCCAAAAAAAATATATTTTGAAGATCCATTTTCCTTACAAGCAGAGAGCTTCAAAGTTAGAAAAATGCTAAATTTTCATTTTTTTCATCAAATTTTGGGATTTTTCACCAAGAAAGGATGCAAGTTACCATAAAATTTTACCACTAAGTTAAAGTAGAATATGTCACGAAAAAACAATCTCGGAATCAGAATGATAACTAAAAGCATTCCAGAGTTATTAATGTTTAAAGTGACAGTGGTCAGAATTGCAAAAAACGCTCCGGTCCTTAAGGTATAAAATGGCCTGGTCCTTAAGGGGTTAAGTGGACATATAAGTAACATGTAACCAAGTATTATCGAAATATCTCCAGCCGTTTGGAAGTTATGCAGTAACATATATTTCCCATAGACTTGTATGGGACTTTAAACATAAACCCCGCCCCTGGCAAATAGGGGTAAGTAAGGGTTAAATCACCTATCCTATGTTAGTTGTTGACATATAAGTAACATGTGACCAAGTATTATGGAAATATCTCCAGCCGTTTGGAAGTTATGCAGTAACATATATTTCCCATTGAGTTGTATAGGACTTTAAACATAAGCCCCGCCCCTGGCAAATGGGGGTGAGTAAGGGTTAAATTACCTATCCTATGTTTGTTGTTGTCATATAAGTAACATGTGTGCCAAGTTTCATGTTAATATCTTTAGCCGTTTGGACGTGATGCTGGAACATACACACATACACATACATACATACATACACACACACACACATATATACACACACATACACATACATACATACATACATACACACACACATTGAGTTTTATATATATATATAGATTATTATTATTAAGTAGTGTTTAGTAGTTTACATTTGTGGGGTTGCTATTATAGTGGTGTGTTTGGTGAGAATGTGGCTGGACCAGGAAATACTTTCATGGACATTTAAGGACTTAAATGGACTCATTATTTATATATTGTGTGTTGTTTGTATTCTTGTTATGGTGTCGTTTAAAATTATTGTAAAGTTTTATATTTTTAAATAAAAGATCTACAGGATATAACTCAGGATCAGTACAGGATAAGTAATGTAAAGTATGTACACAGTGACCCCATCTGCAGAATAGTGAGTACAGCTCTGCAGTATAATGCAAGATATAACTCAGGATCAGTATAGGATAAGTAATGTAATGTATCAAAACCTGTGAAGAGCAAAAGTTAACAAGCTTCCCATAGCAACCAATCAGCTTGCTTCTTTCATTTTTCCGAGGCTTTTCAAAATTGAAAGAAGGGATCTGATTAGTTGTTATGGGCAACTCAGCAACTTTTCCTTTACACAAGTTTTGATAAATCTCCCCAAGTGACCCCACCAGCAAAATAGTGAGTACAACTCTGTAGTGTATACAGGATATAACTCAGGATCAGTACAGGATGAATGCAGATCTGCAATATACAAGAAATTACTCCTGATCCTGAGTTACATTCTATATTAAGGGTACGTTCATGCGGGCAGATCCACAGCATATCTGCCGCTGATGGACCGCTACATGGTGCCTTGAGTTGTGCCTGCTCGGAGTGGCAATATGCTGCTATGAGCAGACACACTGCTGCGATGTGCCCTACGCATGCGTGGTGTACTCGTACACATTGCGGCCGCTCCGTCTGCTCCCTGAGCTAGGCCGAGAGCAGTCGCGATGTGTGAGTATACTACGCATGAGCATGGCAACTCGCACATCACAGTGTGTCTGCTCATAGCGGCATATTGCCGCTCCGAGCAGGCACATCTAAAGGCACCCTGTAGCTGTCCTTCAGTGGCGGATCCACAGCGTAAAAATTCCCTGTGGATCTGCCTGTGTGAACGTACCCTAATACAGAGTCTGTCATCAATGTCACCCGCAATAACCTGTTGTACAGGCTTGTAGTGTGGGTAGCACTATGGCAATACCAGTCCTGGCTCTGTGCCTCCCAAAGACACACACACATATACAGTAGAAACATATATAGACCCATACATAGATGTGGTATTGGGTGTGAGATGCAGGGCAGATGGAATTACGCTAGGAGCAGATAGCATTAACCCCTTCTATTTGTGATGCCAGGGCGTGGTTTATCCTCAATACCACCCAAAGTTATACCGCTGGATCCTGGGCTAGGCACGGGGGCAATAATGACTCCGATGCCAAGTTACAGACAAAGGTAGCTTTACTGAGTGACAGATGGTACAGTCTATACAGTGTAGACAGGCCCTTAAGGGCTTGCTGGGACTTTCAGTGGTTTTGGACAATTTAGTGCAGGCCACGTTGATTTGACAGTAGTTGACAGTGACTGACTTGACATGACTGGAGACAGACTAAGCTGTGACTTTAGCTTACTTGTAGACTTGTAGCTTGTGGCTGCCGACTTGACTTGAGGCCTCCTATGTTTGATAGCCTGGGGGAGTAGGGTATATGGGGTGTAGCTGTGCGGTGAATAAAGGGTGTCTGGTTAACCCTTTCTATTCATGACGCTAGGGTGAGGGCTCCTCTGTAATGCTTGTCCTATCGCCACCCTTCCCATGAGCGATAGGGAGGTATAGAATAATTGAATGTCCACAACCGGAGAGTTTGCTGAAAACAGTCGGAACTTTACTGAAGATTTTATGCAAGCTTCATAACCGGAACAGTCTCTATACAGGCAAAGTCTCTTAAGGATTGACAGTTGTTTTAGAGTCCTTAGACTGATATGCGCTGTTCCACTGGATTTAGGGGATTTAGTTGCGGTCCAGTAGTCACGCTAGCTTTAGCGGGGATTAGTTTAGAACTCACGGTTTAGTTTAGGCTGAGGCCGGTAGATTTTCTGGCCTAGCTTGTCTTTGAAAGTTGCGCAGATCCGTCCTGCTAGTCCGGCATCCACGAGAGCAGCAACCCAAGAGAGCGATAATTGGCTACAGCTCCCTTATATGGGCAGGGGCTGGACTAGAGCTAATTGGTCCAATACTTCTGTCAATCACCTGTACATAGAATTATGGGTAGAATGTGACTTAGGGACCTCCAAAGGTCCTCTAACATACCATAGAGGAATTGGAGGGGCAAGCTGTGCATAACTAGCTTGCCCCCTGACTGGTGAGCAGTTAAGGGGTTAAGAAATATACAGGCAAGGTTTTTAGCCCCCTCCCCCGTCTGTAAAAACTTGTTGGTAACTATAGTGGTATGTCCCATGGGTGGGGGGGGAAGGAGTGCACCAATCAGGGATCTAATAGTTTCCCAGGCTTTCAGGGGCCCTCCCCTGGGTATTTATAGCTGTGGTGCCTCCCTTCCCCCTCAATCTGCCCAGGACCCGGAGTTTTGCCCTCCCTCCCTCCCTTTTTGTATCTCTGTTTATTGTAAGTCACAGCTTGGCGGTAAGAAGACGGTGAAAGCGGGGTCAACCCGGGGTAGACCTCCACACAGGACAGTGTGGCAGCACCTCTCGGGTTGGCAAGAAGCCAATCGGTGTCTTTGTTACAGTTAAATTGTTATTTATATAAGTAATTTTATAAATAAAGCTGTGGCCGATCCCCACCCATAAAAAGTTGAATTGTTGTTGTGTCAGTTATTATTTAATTAATTATTGTAATAAGGGGGAGGGGTAGTTATAGCCTGCTAGGAGCTAATTGGGTCTCAACAGTCTAACATGGTCACATGACCGAAGGTCCTGCGACGCTAACAAGGTAAGTATACTATACATTATATTAAATATACATTATTAAATATGTACATAGAAACATTATAGAATTAGAGTAGAAGGAGGCGACTAGGGGCTGTGCCACCTGGGGGACCCTACCTGAACGTAGTAACTCTGACCACACAAGGTACGGTATGCAATACGGTACTGGGACACCACATATGACTCTAGACACACTCTTAGGCTCGACTGCACGTCAGCAAAGACTCAGGAACTAAGAGAGAGAAGAGACTCCTCCCAGGGCTTTTATGGGGGAGACTCTGGTGGGGTCCCATTGGTCACCCTTAACCCCTTAAGGACCAGGCCATTTTATACCTTAAGGACCGGAGCGTTTTTTGCAATTCTGACCACTGTCACTTTAAACATTAATAACTCTGGAATGCTTTTAGTTATCATTCTGATTCCGAGATTGTTTTTTCGTGACATATTCTACTTTAACTTAGTGGTAAAATTTTATGGTAACTTGCATCCTTTCTTGGTGAAAAATCCCCAAATTTGATGAAAAAAATGAAAATTTTGCATTTTTCTAACTTTGAAGCTCTCTGCTTGTAAGGAAAATGGATATTCAAAATGTATTTTTTTTGGATTCACATATACAATATGTCTACTTTATGTTTGCATCATAAAATTTATGAGTTTTTACTTTTGGAAGACACCAGAGGGCTTCAAAGTTCAGTAGCAATTTTGAAATTTTTCACAAAATTTTCAAACTCACTATTTTTCAGGGACCAGTTCAGTTTTGAAGTGGATTTGAAGGGTCTTCATATTAGAAATACCCCATAAAAGACCCCATTATAAAAACTACACCCCCTAAAGTATTCAAAAAAACATTCAGTAAGTGTATTAACCCTTTAGGTGTTTCACAGGAATAGCAGCAAAGTGAAGGAGAAAATTCAAAATCTTCATTTTTTACACTCGCATGTTCTTGTAGACCCAATTTTTGAATTTTTGCAAGGGATAAAAAGGAGAAAATTTTTACTTGTATTTGAAACCCAATTTCTCTCGAGTAAGCACATACCTCATATGTCTATGTTAATTGTTCGGCGGGCGCAGTAGAGGGCTCAGAAGGGAAGGAGCGACAAATGGTTTTTGGGGGGCATGCCGCATTTAGGAAGCCCCTATGGTGCCAGGACAGCAAAAAAAAACACATGGCATACCATTTTGGAAACTAGACCCCTCAGGGAACGTAACAAGGGGTAAAGTGAACCTTAATACCCTACAGGTGATTCACGACTTTTGCATATGTAAAAAAAATATATATTTTTTTTACCTAAAATGCTTGTTTTCCCAAAATGTTTACATTTTTAAAAAGGGTAATAGCGGAAAATACCCCCCAAAATTTGAAGCCCAATTTCTCCCGATTCAGAAAACACCCCATATGGGGGTGAAAAGTGCTCTGCTGGCGCACTACAGGTCTCAGAAGAGAAGGAGTAACATTTGGCTTTTTGAAAGCAAATTTTGCTCTGGGGGCATGCCGCATTTAGGAAGCCCCTATGGTGCCAGAACAGCAAAAAAAAACACACATGGCATACCATTTTGGAAACTAGACCCCTCGGGGAACGTAACAAGGGGTAATGTGAACCTTAATACCCTACAGGTGTTTCACGACTTTTGCATATGTAAAAAAATATATATTTTTTTACCTAAAATGCTTGGTTTCACAAAATTTTTACAATTTTAAAAAGGGTAATAGCAGAAAATACCCCCCAAAATTTGAAGCCCAATTTCTCCCGATTCAGAAAACACCCCATATGGGTGTGAAAAGTGCTCTGCTGGCGCACTACAGGTCTCAGAAGAGAAGGAGTCACATTTGGCTTTTTGAAAGCGAATTTTGCTCTGGGGGCATGCCGCATTTAGGAAGCCCCTATGGTGCCAGGACAGCAAAAAAAAAACACATGGCATACCATTTTGGAAACTAGACTCTTTGGGGAACGTAACAAGGGGTAATTTGAACCTTAATACCCTACAGGTGTTTCACGACTTTTGCATATGTAAAAAAATATATATTTTTTTTACCTAAAATGCTTGTTTTCCCAAAAATTTTACATTTTTTAAAAGGGTAATAGCAGAAAATACCCCCCAAAATTTGAAGCCCAATTTCTCCCGAGTACGGCGATACCCCATATGTGGCCCTAAACTGTTGCCTTGAAATACGACAGGGCTCCAAAGTGAGAGCGCCATGCGCATTTGAGGCCTAAATTAGGGACTTGCATAGGGGTGGACATAGGGGTATTCTACGCCAGTGATTCCCAAACAGGGTGCCTCCAGCTGTTGTAAAACTCCCAGCATGCCTGGACAGTCAACGGCTATCTGGCAATACTGGGAGTAGTTGTTTTGCAACAGCTGGAGGCTCCGTTTTGGAAACAGTGGCGTACCAGACGTTTTTCATTTTTATTGGGGAGGGGGGTTGTATAGGGGTATGTGTATATGTAGTGTTTTTTACTTTTTATTTTATTTTGTGTTAGTGTAGTGTAGTGTTTTTAGGGTACAGTCGCACGGGCGGGGGGTTCACAGTAGTTTCTCGCTGGCAGTTTGAGCTACGGCAGAAAATTTGACGCAGCTCAAACTTGCAGCCGGATACTTACTGTAATCCTCCGCCCATGTGAGTGTACCCTGTACGTTCACATTGGGGGGGGGGGGAATCAGTGCAAAACTACAACTCCCAGCATGTACAGTCTATCAGTGCATGCTGGGAGTTGTAGTTTTGCAACCGCTGGAGGCTCCGTTTTGGAAACAGTGGCGTACCAGACGTTTTTCATTTTTATTGGGGAGGGGAGGGGGGCTGTGTAGGGGTATGTGTATATGTAGTGTTTTTTACTTTTTATTTTATTGTGTGTTAGTGTAGTGTAGTGTTTTTAGGGTACAGTCACACGGGCGGGGGGGTTCACAGTAGTTTCTCGCTGGCAGTTTGAGCTGCGGCAGAAATTTTGCCGCACCTCAAACTTGTAGCCGGATACTTACTGTAATCCTCCGCCCATGTGAGTGTACCCTGTACGTTCACATTGGGGGGGGGAACATCCAGCTGTTGCAAAACTACAACTCCCAGCATGTACGGTCTATCAGTGCATGCTGGGAGTTGTAGTTTTGCAACAGCTTGAGGCACACTGGTTGTGAAACACCGAGTTTGGTAAGAAACTCAGTGTTTTGCAACCAGTGTGCCTTCAGCTGTTGCAAAAGCTACAACCCCCAGCATGTACGGACAGCGGAAGGGCATGCTGGGTGTTGTAGTTATGCAACAGCTGGAGGCATACTACTTTGGCTGGGGATGCTGGGGATTGTAGTTATGCAACAGCTGGAGACACACTGGTTTGCTACTTAACTCAGTGTGCCTTCAGCTGTTGCAAAACTACAACTCTCAGCAGTCACCGACAGCCAACGGGCATGCTGGGAGTTGTAGTTATGCAACCACCAGATGCACCACTACAACTCCCAGCATGCACTTTAGCTGATTGTGCAAGCTGGGAGTTGTAGTTACACAACAGCTGAAGGTACACTTTTCCATAGAAAGAATGTGCCTCCAGCTGTTGCAAAACTACAAGTCCCAGCATGCCCATAAGGGCATGCTGGGAGTTGTGGTGGTCTGCCTCCTGCTGTTGCATAACTACAGCTCCCAGCATGCCCTTTTTGCATGCTGGGAGCTGTTGCTAAGCAACAGCAGGAGGCTGTCACTCACCTCCAACGATCCTCGCTGCACCAGGTCAGTCCCTCGTCGTCTCCGCCGCCGCCGCTGCTCCTGGGGCCCCGATCCCAACAGGGGCGCCGGGGATCGGGGTCCCCAGGACCCGGGGTGCACGTCCCGCACCCGCTCACGTCCTCCGGAAGAGGGGCGGAGCGGGTTGCGGGAGTGACACCCGCAGCAGGCGCCCTGATTGGTCGGCCGGTAATCCGGCCGACAAATCAGGGCGATCGTGAGGTGGCACCAGTGCCACCTCACCCCTGCTGGCTCTGGCTGTTCGGGGCCGTCGGAGACGGCCCCGAACAGCCTGTAATTCCGGGTCACCGGGTCACTGGAGACCCGATTGACCCGGAATCCGCCGCAGATCGCTGGACTGAATTGTCCAGCGATCTGCGGCCATCGCCGACATGGGGGGTCATAATGACCCCCCTGGGCGATATGCCCCGATGCCTGCTGAACGATTTCAGCAGGCATCGGGGACCGGCTCCGCTCCAGATGGTTGCGGGGGGCCGGTAAAACACATGACGTTCTCATACGTCATGTGTCCTTAAGGACTCGGAAATGGAGACGTATGAGAACGTCATGTGTCCTTAAGGGGTTAAGTCACCTGGTCACTGATACCTCCTGGGTAACAATCACATGACAACTCACAGGAAAACTGATGATCACATGTTAACCTTTCTTAAAGATACAACATTCTGATATACATAACATAGGGGATAATATACAATTACAGTAGAACAGATGCAGGGGGGGAAGGAAACACTGCAGGGAGGCTGCCTGACTGGCCAGCAAGGGTATGGGGTAACAACTCCCGTACTGGGCCACCACAAACTGCCCCTCTTAAACACAGCTGTCCTCGGCACCCAGTCCTGGAGGGTAGACAATTGGAAGTGGCTACTGGGGCCTAAACTGACAGTTTCTGGAGCATTATTTTTGAATGTCCTTCACAAGTCTGAATAAAAAGAATGGAGATTAATCCATGTAGCATTTGTAAAAACATCCATACATCCTTTCAATAACGGGACATAAATATGTGGGGTTCATTACCTTTATAACTACACTTTTATCACATTTAATATACTTGTCGGATCAGGCTGCCTGAGGCTCTCTACCTGATGCCTTAGCTACTGGGCCCCTTGGCACTAACCACTTCTCCCCAGAACTCTATACATGTTTTTATATATAACATACCAGTCTTACCTTTACATACAGCAAATCTACATGCTTTATTTATCTTTTCAGGGGAACCCTCTAGCCAGGAGAGAACCCTGTAAAATGTGGACAGGAAAAATGTTAGACAGAATATGGAATGGAAATGTATATGTTAGATACAGTACTAAATAGGAATTTGACTAGCTTATATAATACATTATGTAAGATGACTGAATTAGACTATGTGTCCTACTGAAAAACTTTGTACACAGCATTACCATTATCCCTTATACCTAGCTGGTAGTTGCCCTTACGTCGATCTTTGGGATCTGCACAATACCACCTCTGGAGAATCTGGAACTCTTGAGATTTCTGGAGCTCTTGGGACTCAGCGAACTCAGGAGCTGGTATTAGTTCAGGAATGACTGGCAGCTGTGCTGGAGAAACTGGTGACAGGTTTGGCACTCTGGAGACTGGTTTATAGGCTGGAGCCAACTGCGTCAAGACTGGGACTGGTGTGGAGACAAATGTGGGTTGAACCAGCCCTCAAGATCGCAGGCTGATTTGGAGAAAACATGGGGAAATCCATAGATGGGTGGATTCCCTCACCTGAGAGATACTCTCTCACAGGTCTGACAGCTGGAGGAGGCGGCACTGGGAGCATTGGTAGATCTTCTTTGAGTCATAACCAGAAATTTGATTCCGGTGAACAACTTGTGACTCATACCCAGGTTTTTGCAATTCGTAGACATCAGGCTCAGGATAGGGTATGGCTGTCCCCGTGTATGGTTCTGTCTCCCAGATAGAGTCTAGCTTGTTGGTCCTTGGAAACTTCCATGGCCAAACTTTATCGCCCAATTGAAGTGGTTTGGCAGAGGCATGACGGTTATAGTCCTCTTGTTGTCTCTGTTGAGCTTCACGAATCTTCTTGCTGACAATTTCTTTGGCTTCCTGGATCCTTCTCTGGTGGTCAGAGACCCCTTCTAGGGAGGCTTGTGCAGAGTTGTTGAACGGGGCCTGGAGCCCAAATGTCCGGTCTTTAGGCAGCTGCCCATGTCGCCCCATCATCAAGTAGAAAGAGGTATACCCCATAGAACAATGGACTGTGTTATCATATATCTCCAGTAATTAAGAGATATATAATTCGGGCAGCAGTCGGGGCCAATCTTCGTGTTTTTACACAGAGGCTGCCCGCCACATGTGAATAAAGACTTGATTGATGCGCTCACAGAGCCTGTTCCCCTGGGTATGGTAAGCGGTAGTCCAGAGTTTCTTACAGGCATGGAATTGACAAAACTCTTGAAAGAGTTGGGCCTCAAAGGCCATTCCTCTTGACACCCAATTGGAGTACAACATCTGGGCCGCTGTCTTGGCTGTGAGATCTATGTAATTAAGAAATGGCATCAGGAACAGTGGAAGTTAAAGCAAGATCTGGAAGACGAAGAAAAATATCAGACAGAACAGCTTGCAGGATTGTGAGAAAAACTATTCCTATGGACAATCCCTCCAGAAAGATCTGGCAGACACTGGAGTTGTGATACACTATTCCTTGTGATACACTATTCCACTATAAAGAGATAATTGTACATATATGGTCTTAATGGAAGAGTCATCAGAAGAAAACCTCTTCTACGTCCTCACCACAAAAATCAGTGTTTGAACTTTGCAAATGAACATATAGACAAGCCTGATGCATTTTGGAAACAAGTTCTGTGGAGCGATGAGGTTAAAATTGAACTTTTTGGCCGGAATGAGCAAATGTACATTTGGAGAAGAAGGGGAACAGAATTTAATGAAAAGAACCTCTGTCCAACTGTTATGCATGGGGGTGGAGGAATCATGGTTTGGGGTTGTATGGCAGCCAGTGGCACAGGAAACATCTCACGAGTAGAAGGAAAAATGGATTCAATAAAATTTCAGCAAATTTTGGATGCTAACTTGATGCCATCTGTAAAAAAGCTGAAGTTAAAGAGAGGATGGCTTCTACAAATGGATAATGATCCTAAACACACCTCGAAATCCATGGGGGATTACATCAAGAGGCGTAAACTGAAGGTTTTGCAATGGCCTTCACAATCTCCTGACCTCAACATAATTGAAAATCTATGGATAGACCTTAAAAGAGCAGTGTGTGACAGACAGCCCAAAAATCTCAAAGAACTGGAAGACTTTTGTAAAGAAGAATGGGCAAAGATACCTCAAACAAGAATTGAAAGACTCTTGGCTGGCTACAAAAAGCGTTTACAAGCTGTGATACTTGCCAAAGGGGGCAGTACAAGATATTAACCCCTTAAGGTTGCAGGGTTTTTCCGTTTTTGCATTTTCATTTTTTCCTCATCACCTTCTAAAAATTATAACGCTTTCAATTTTGCACATAAAATTCCATATGATGGCTTATTTTTTGCGCTACCAATTCTACTTTGCAGTGACATTAGTCATTTTACCCAAAGATCCACGGCGAAACGGAAAAAAAAAATTGTATTGATCGGATTTTTTGATCGCTTTTAATTCATTTTTTCATGATATAAAAAGTGACCAAAAATACACTATTTTGGACTTTGGAATTTTTTTGCGTGCACGCCATTCACCGTGCTATTTAATTAACGATATATTTTTATAGTTTGGACATTTTCGCACGCGGCAATACCACATATGTTTATTTTTATTTTTATTTACACATTTTTTTTTATGGGAAAAGGGGGGTGAGTTAAACTTATTATTAGGGAAGGGGTTAAATGACCTTTGTTAACTTTTTTTTTGCAGTGCTATAGCTCCCCTGTAGCTCAGGCTTGGAGTAATCAATCGACGATCGGACGCCGCGGAGGCAGGTAAGGAGAACTCTGCCTGCATCCCAGCTGATCGGAACATCGCGATTTTATCGCAATGTCCCGATCAGCCCGACTAAGATAAGCGTTTACTTTTGTTTTCAGACGCGGAGATCAACTTTGATCGCCGCGTCTGAAGGGTTAGCGCTGTTAGCCCAGGGTCCCGGCTATGATTAGCAGCTGAGACCCCGTTTTAAACACCGGGACCGGCGTGACCCCGTTTTAAACACCGGGACCGGGCGTAAGGCGTACAGGTACGCCCTACGTCCTAAAGGAGTTAACTCTGCAGGGTGCCCAAACTTTTGCAAATGCCATTTTTTGGTTTTCTGTTATTTTGAAAGTGTAAATGATGGAAATAAAATCTAACTTTTGTAGACATATTATAAGAATGTCTAATCTGTAATTTGATACCTTTTGGAGATTTTTCCATCTTTCCTTGGCTTCTTTATGCATATTAATACAAATTTTTACCTGGGGTGCCCAAATTTTTGATCCCCCACTGTAAGTATACCTGGACCGAGTAGGAGACAATTTGACGTGGTCTAGTGAGACCAACTGGTTGGGCCTTTCCCTCTGGATGGAATGGAGGGGTGCTGTTGTGTCCTTGCGCACATTCTTGGTGGCGTTACAGACTGCACATTCATTGCACCATTTCTTAATGTTACTCCGCATTCCGATCCAATGGAATCTTCGCCTGACAGTAGCTTTGGTCTAATGGACTCGACTGGTCTTGGTGAGTATTGAGGACCATCGCCGTGTCTCTTCGGGGAACCAGAATCTGATGAAGTCAATCACCAGAGACCGGATCCAAAGAATTTCGAGACAACAGTCCTTTGTGCACAAACAGTCGCTTCCTCTGTCGCCACTGACGTTTCAACTCGTAGTCACACTGGTGAAGGTAGTCCAACAGATCTCCCATGACTCGACTTTCATCTTGAAGAATCTTCCAGGTGTATAGGTCTGTCTTAACCTTTTCGGACCTGGGTTCACCATTCATGAGGGCGGTCACAACATTCTGGTTCAAGAACCGCTGATAAAATGGGGGCATCTCCACGTCTTCCCACACGTCTTCGACGGGCTGTTCAATGGCACCCAACTTGGCAGTGTCCATGTGGACCAATGGGTTATTTTCCATGTAGACAGTAAATGGCGTGGCAGCCAAATAGTCTTTGAACTTTTCGGTCAAGGCCCACACCAGGCCGAGAAGTTCTAACTTTAATGAGCTGTAATTTGAATCGTTCTTCTCTGCTCCCTGCAGGTTGCGACTGGCATAGGCATTACTTGCTCTTGTCCTTCCTGGACTTGGGACAGAACAGCTCCCAGACCCTCAAAACTGGCATCAGTATACAGCCGGAACGGCTGACTGTAGTATGGATACGCCAAAATGGGTGGCTCCATCAGCAGACGTATAAGAGCTCGGAACGCTGTCTCTTGCTCTTCAGCCCATTCAAGAGGTAGTCTTCCATTGTAGTTCTCCTTTGCTGTACTTCGTAAGAGAGCTGTGAGTGGTTCTGCCATCTGGGCAAAGTGGGGAATTAAGCGGCGGTAGTAGCCGGCAAATCCCTGGAAGCTCCTGACATTTTTCACTGTGTGTGGGGTAGGCCAGTTTTTGACAGCTTCCACCTTTTCAGGATTGGGCTGGACCCCTTCTGCACTGACAACATGACCCAAATAATGGACCTGAGGCTTGAGCAGGTGACACTTGGACGGTTTAATCTTTAATCCATGCTTGATTAAGACTTGGTAGACATCTTACAGATGACTGAGGTGTTCATGGTAGGACTTCGAATACACAATGACATCGTCCAGGTACAATAGGACACTTTGAAAATTAAGATGGCCCAGGCACCTTTCCATCAGATGCTGGAACTTAGCAGGGGCATTGCACATCCCAAACAGCATACTTTTAAGCTCAAACAGTCCCATGGGTGTCACAAAGGTGGTCTTCTCCTGGTCCTCCATGGCAGTGGGCACTTGCCAATATCTGCTGGTTAAGTCCAGGGTGGAGAAGTAAGCAGCCGATCCAAGGGCTGTAAGAAATTCCACGATGCTTGGCAATGGGTAAGCCTCTTTATGTGTAACGTTGTCCAGTTTCCTGTAATCAACACAGAAGTGGATGGTTCTGTCTTTCTTCTTGAATAGGACAAATGTCGCCGCTCAGGGGCTCTGAGTTTCTTGAATCAGGTCTGCCTCCTTCATGTAAGCCAGCATCTTCTTGACAGTCTGATAGATGCCTGGCGTGACCGGACGTTGTCTTTCCTTGATAGGTGGGCTATCACCTGTGAGGATTCGGTGCTTGATCATTGAAGTCTGCCCAAAGTCTGTGGGGTGCTTGCTGAAAGTCTCATGGTACCTCTTGTTAACATTGATGATTCCATTGAATGGTCCCTTGGGGTAGTGTTGTCTCCAACCTGGAGTTGCGCCCAGCAGGGCTCTGGAGGGCTCACACCGGATCCTTCGGCCACCTGAGCTGCCCGCTGTTGGGCCACCAGACGTTCTGTCACCATGTTCTTCGACTCTAGGAGGTACAGCTGGGCTACAGGAGTGTATTTGGGCAAGACATTAGCAGAATAAGAAAGGTTTACTAATCACACCGGGACTCTCCCGTTGGTGACAGTGACAAGGCTTCTCACAGCTCGAACAAGAGAACTTGCACAATTGGTGGCTGACTAAATACTTTTTTGCCCCACTGTATATAGTGTATCAAATGACCAAATTAAAAGAAATACAACAAGCCTTCATACTGCTAGATCAATGGAAAAATATGGAAGTTGTAGGTCTTAACAAGCAAAAATTTAAAATAAAATAAAAATTTGAGGAAGAATACCTCTGAAATGATGATGGAACATACTAACATACTTTTTTTTTACTTATACAGAATCCATTCCACCAAATTCTTTGTTTCCTCTGTATAGAATAAGAGGGACCCTGTGTGTCATATTCCTGGTCCATACCAAACCGATCCGTTACATGGTTGTGTGCATGACACCTAAGCAGTATTGTATGATGTTGTAGCTTTGTTATTTGATGTAGGTAATCTAAATGTATATCTATAAACAGTTTATATAAAGTTATATACACTTCTTAACCTATTATCTACAGCTAATAAAAAAAATGTCAGCGGACCAATGATAAACCCCTTATTGCAATCAGGTTTGACAGACACATCCTATCTTTAGCCTATCTCCTTCATGCAATGAAATTATCATAACAACAACTTTTTGGCATACTGTTACAGGACAATAAAAGCATCAGACTGTTTTCTCATGTATTTTTGTTGAATGCCCTCTAGTGGTAGATGAATTGATTGCATGAAATAGCAATAAAGCTAAAAAAAAATAACATTCCTGCTGTGATCAGTCAGTGAGGTTGCTTTATGTTTCTATCATTTGTCATGAATCTTATTCATTTAGTGGAATAATAGTTAATTACATTATTTTTGCAGAAAAGCTCTGTAGCACTGTCTACAAAATCGTCAATGCTCCTCTTTAAACAATAAGCCTGGGGCTGCATGGTCACTTTGGCCAGGAACACTTCGCACAACCAAAGATCAGTTTCATGCTACCAGCTAAGAAAACTGAAAGTGACTATGTCGTGGCACCAGACATGCATTTTGAAAGGGTTTTCGAAAACTGTGAATTCATGGTTGTGACAACTTATGTGCTGTAATGTAGCCACATTTATTTCCATAAGTTGTGATGCAGTGATCTTTGGCCATGCGATGTGTGTTGTGATCGAAGTCACCATGTAGCCCTTTGGTCCATCTTCACCACTTCAGTGGTCTGTTGCTTGAAAGCTCTGTAACACCTTACTCAGATGAGGCCCTTTGGGCTTGATGGTTACAGGAAATATATACAAGCTTACAAGGCTTAGTGGTTCTTACTTAGAGACATACACCTGAATAATAATTATGGCTTGCGGATCTGTGCAGCCTGATTAGCTCAGTCACTGTCTCCTGAGAAAAGTGCATGAGGGGCTCACATGTCTGTCCAGCTGCCATCACTCCCATGGACATAGTTATACAGTGGACTCCCCATGCTAATGGTCTAATGGTCATTTGGCACCCAAGGGTAAGTGCTGCTGCCAAACCACACATATACTCCAATATTTACACAGTATAAAGAGTACAGTGCACAAGACAACCAGATTTGCTACTTCTTCTGTAAATAAAGATCTGGTCAGCATCAATATGATAAATAGTCATATCTGCAACAAAATGTTATGTGGCCCATCAGTGGTTCCCAACTGGAGAGTTGCGAGAACCCACCAGGGGTACCACAGCATTCCAATGGGGAAGATGGCAACACGAGGTGTTATGATGCCTGTGGCTTAGCAGTGAAGGTGTCCTGGAATGAACACCGGCCTATAGTGACACTGCCTGCAGCCACCAGGGCATCTCTTACTCCAGGGGGCATACAGTGAGTGACATCCCAAAGGTAAGTGATTGCAGGAAGAATCTGCCTGTCGTATTAAAGCAGGAGAAGACATGAGTTGCTGTGGGGAGCCAAGCTGAGAATGTGGGGGGGGGGGGGGGTTGGTTTTTGTTTGTTTGTTTTTCAGTTGTTTTTTTTTTCTTCGGAGGGCAAGCTAACTACAGGGCTTCCTATATACGGGGGGAGGACTGTGTACAGGGCTTCCTATATATATAGGGTGCAAACTACGTACAGGGAGTCCTACAGTATGTACAAAGGGAAGACTACCTACACAGGAGTCCTATATACAGGGGCAATGTTCCTACAGGGGAATCCTATATACAGGTGTAAACTACCTACAGGAGAGTCCTGTATACAGGGGGAAAACTACCTACAGAGGGCCCTATATACAGGGAGCAAACTACCTATGGGGGGTCCTGTTTAAAGGGGGAAACTACACAAAAGGGGTCCTATTTACAGAGGACAAACAAGCAGCTTGTATATCTATTTATTTTTGTTTCATCTAAATGTCACACTGAGTGCTATGTGGATGGCCTTTTCTCAAATAGTGATATTTCCCAGTACACCTGACACAGCTTTGGCTGCCCATAATTTCCATTTCCCTCATGAACACTCTCTGCTCTCTGCCAAGTTTGCATCCTTTTTTTAACTCACTCCATGATGGATTTCCATGATGGTGTCTGTCATTTTATTTTAAAGAGAACTTGATAGCTGCAATTGACAATTATGTGTCTCATTGCGCTAATATCTAACAGTGTCAGCAGTTTGGAACCTGGATTTCAGCTGACAGATAGTTGAGAGAATAGTTTAACAAAGGTCTCAGCAAAAACATCTAGAACTAGCTCACTTAATATTGATGGTGAATGCAAATGTAACTGCCTTTTCAAACTATAGGACCATCTGGAAACCGGCACATCCTCTATATGCTGCAACTCCCAAAGGTGGAAACCTCATTGGTCCACTTTCTGAGTTAATCCCTTTAACATATGTTTTCTCTAATATATTGGTGATTGCTCGGAGTCCGTGTTGTGAATAGGCCTTTGTTTTTTCCTTTTGTCTATAATCTGTGATAAAACATTGGTTCCACTGCCTGCATCACCATTAATCTATATACAGTACATACCCGCTGCAAAAATGGATTTCAGATGTGAATGAGATTATGACCCTTATAAGTTTACAGCACATAATGGTACAGATGCTATAACACTATAAATATTGGTTAAAAATAGTGCGTTCATATGATGGATGAGTCGGTCATGATAATTTAAATACCATTTGTGTGTAAGAACAAACGTCTGAAGTATTTGTATCAGTTACAGCATCCAAACTTTCAGAGCTGAGTAAAGATGAGCATTGTGCCAAAAAGCTCCTGTCTCATTGATATATTCATTCAGGGTGGAATTGTTTAGTACAAATTTCGATGTGGTGAGTAGACATTTGAGCATAAATATATAGCTGCAAGATAAAAATGTCACCTTAAGCTAAGCCCTGTCTGATGAAATAGGGGCCAGAGTTCAACTCTTTTTTTGTTAGTTTAAAAGGAACATGCAACCACAATATACCGAGTAGCTACAAAAAAAGTTAAAACTGTACTTGCGGTACTGCATGTAAAATTGATGTGCCATTTTTCTAGATTTTTTCTTCAAATCAAGGAGAAAAACACCACAAAAACACCAGAGAGCATAGAAACTATCAATACTGTTGCAAAGTGACTAAATGCATCCAAATGTTGCATAATACATTTACCACATCACTCATGAAATGTTATACATTTTGTCTCTTTGATCTCATATTTGCACAAAAACATGTTTATGCCTTAGGTGTTTATGCCTTAGGTTGTCTTATAAAAACCTTTCAGAATTATTAGGCTCTTTTCTCACTGCAAACAAAGTTGGGATTGGAGTGTATTGGAAAGTCTGCCGAATGGGTCAATTGTCCTGACTTACACAGGGAAATGGTGTTGTATAAGGGTTGGCTTCTCAAAGAGAAAAGTATTTAAAAAAAAAAAAGCAGTTTAAAGTATGTGATGGAGTCAGCAAATGTATAGCACTGGTCCCCACACTGGTTCATTCTATTATTCATGGCATCCAGCATGACTACAATCTTATTCCTTGTCTCCATCAGGACATCCCTCTCATTCGTGATCTTCCGCAAGGTCCCCTCTTATTCCTGGTGTGGTGCCCACAGGGTGAATAGATGTGGTAGTCAGGCTAGGTGGAAATAGTAGTCTCGAGGATGCTTTAGATGGTGATGTCATGTGGCAGGTTATCTGGCTAATCTCTGGGCCTACTTTTATCAAAAGGGAATTTGTACTGGATTTAAAGTCTTTGGCCCTGGGGTACATGTGGTATAGTGTCTGGCATGGTACCCATGCAGAAATGAAGAGATCCAGACATTGGTTTAACTGCAAACAATACAACATTTTACTTAGCATTACTATGCAATATATATTTAAAGGAAATCTGCCATCAGTGTCACCTGCACTAACTTGTCGGTACAGATATTTAGGTGACACTAATGACAAGTTGCCCCCCAAATGAAAACAACAATGGAAGATACCGGAGCACGAAATAGGACCAGGTAAGTATGGTTGTCATCAGTGTCACCTTCACTACCTGTCTGTTCCTACACTGGTGATACTGAAGACCGATTTCCTTTGTTGTTTGCACAGGATTGCAAAGTTACAACTTTTGAACAGATGTGTGGAAAGTTGGTCACTGTTCCCTTTAAGAATGCATTTATAGCAAGTAAGTCTATTGTGCTTCTCGCACTTTTTAGTGGTGTTGCTAGTGAGGTAGTTACACAGGAACAAATGCAGTTGCTAATTTAGATGCAGACACAGTCCAATGGGTACTCCAGTGGAAAACTTTTTTTTTTTTTTTATCAACTGGGGCCAAAAAGTTAAACAGATTTGTAAATTACTTCTATTAAAAATTCTTAATCCTTTCAGTACTTACTAGCTGCTAAATACTACAGAGGAAGTTTTTTGGATTTATTTTCTGTCTGACCACAGTGCCCTCTGCTGACACCTCTGTCCATTTTAGGAACTGTCCAGAGCAGCATATGTTTGCTATGGGGATTTTCTCCTGCTCTGGACAGTTCCTGACATGAACAAAGGTGTCAGCAGAGAGCACTGTGGACAGACAGAAAAGAAATCCAAAAAGAAAAGAATTTCCTCTGTAGTATTCAGCAGCTAAGTACTGGAAGGATTAAGTTTTTTTATAGAAGTAATTTACAAATCTCCACAAAGGCAAAAGAAAGAGGGAGAGCACTCAAGGAGCAATATCACCTTATATAAACAGCGGAGCGATCCTAGGCAACCTATGTCAATGTCTCCTGCGGGGTGCATATACGAAAGTGTATAAGCAAAAAGAGGGGCACGTACGTGCACTCACCGCAAAGCAGAGACGGTCGGGTCTGGAGGTCCGGTAATGGGATGCCGGGTCACGGCATAGGCGCTGGTGTGTGGCGCTCGGAGGCTGCGCTGGCAGTTTCGCACGTAAGTGCGTGCTTCTTCCGGCCTCTCGAATTCATCCCAGCATCCCGTTACCTAACCTCCAGACCCAACCATCTCTTCTTTGCAGTGAGTGCACGTACGTGCCCCTCTTTTTACTTATAATTTACAAATCTGCTTACATTTCTGGCACCAGTTGATTTTAAAAAAAAGTTTTCCACCGGAGTACCCCTTTAAGGCACTACAGTGGAAATCATGCACAGGTTGGCTTACGATGGTGCAGATTCTTTAAACTTGTACTTTTATCTTTACTGTTTTGCAGCACAATACCCTATGTGAAAGGTATACGGTGAATAATTTTTCCTGACATGTTTAGTCCAGAAAGAGATTACTGTTTTCCAGAAGAGTCCTTGCTTAGTTGGTTCCCCACCTATGGCTAGTAGTTTTTCCTTCTTGGAGCTGAACACAAGATGCTTAAAGAACGCTGACCTCACAGCATGGACTAAGATGACCTTATGGGTGAAATCCTCAGAAACTCTGCACAGTGCCATGATCACTGCACATGCCACCCAGATCTGTCTCAGGTTAGGTTATTGTTACAACTGGAACAGTAGTTTATGGTTGACTAGACCTAGAAAGCACACTTTGCCTAGGTGCATACACTTTCCTGGCAAGAGCCAGACTATGACTCGACGTTCACTCTTCTCTGGCCTGTGCCAGACTAATCTGCTTTTTGGATCCAGCCTTCTGGAGAGAGAGGGTTGGACTGTTGCAAATGTCAACCCTTGTAATGGTTAACCCCCATAATACCTCAGTGTATGCTTTATTGGCAGTGTAATATACAAACAGCAGTTACACAAGTTAGTTCATGATACCCCAAACACAGATATAGACATTTTGAACAGGGATTTCTAAGCCATTTGACAATTTCATAGTTTAAGAAAGAAAAAAGCTATCATAGGGGTGGTGGAAGATTGTCTGAACATATTGAAATGGGCAAGAGCCTCTGGTTTGCATTCACACAATTGCATCAAGTAGTAGGTTTTCCCCAACAGAAAGTTTATACAGTTGCCAGAATACTGACTCAATGAAGAGTGGATAAGCTATATGTATAACAACCCATTGTAGAAGAATGTACTCTACATAGTTCTTGAGATTGAAAAAAGACCAGAATCCGATCAAGTTCAACCTATATCCCTTGTTACGTTATGGGCTTCGGCCACACGCGCTGGCCGTGAGCGCATGGTCCCCTTACCTTCTGCTGTCGACGGGGCTGGGACTCGCATCGTGGGATGCGCCCGCATGTGAGCCCCAGTCCATCACTCTCCGGGTGTTTCTCCTGCCACCGCCTCTCTGCTCCGGCATGCATGTCCCCGTCACCTAGGACGTGCGCGCGCCAAAGCTTTTAGATTTAAAGGGCAAGTACGTTCATTAGTGTAATTCACCTGTGGCTCATTTATAAATTCCTCCACTCTCCTCACTCCTCTGCCGGATCTTGGTTGCCTTGTGCCATAGAGAAAGCGTTCCTCAGTATTGCGTTGCCGTGTATCTGATCTCTTGCTTTGTGACTTTGAACTTGCTTCTCTGCCGCCTGCCTACTGAACTCCTGCTACATCTTGACTACGCTACTGTGCCGCCTGCCCTGACCTTCTGCTATCCAGCTGTCTTATCCCTTCTGTGCCTCGCATCTCCTCAGCCGCCTGTGTGGTCGAGCCGTGTCGGGGGTAGTGACCTGGGTGCCGCCTGCCGCAGCAAGTCCATCCCGCTTTGTGGCGGGCTCTGGTGAAAACCAGCGGCACCTTAGACTCGGTCCCTGGTACGGTCCGAGAAATCTGCCACACAGGTCCTGCGGATCTACATCCACCGGTGTTCCTGTCTTCTGAAACATGAGTGTTACATCCCTATTCATCCAGACTGTGTTGATCCAAAAGAAGGCAAAATAATTGATGCCCAAGCATCTAAAAGAATATTGGTAAAGTCAGACACTTTTGTTGGAGAAGAGTGCCTGAGTCTCAATCTCTATTCTAGTTCATCCAAAATTGTTGGATTGGGTTGGGGCAGAACTCTGTGGGACAAGTTAAGTTCTTCCTCTCAAACTCTACCAACTGTGTATTTATAGCCATTCTTTGTGCCCTGGAGCTTAGTCACAATAGAACAGAGAAGACCCAAACCCAAACTGTTCCCACAAGGTTGGAACTTAAGAACCTCAGCCAACCCCTGAAAAAACCCTTATCAATATCCCTCCTTCGCCAAATTTTACAATCAGGCAGTGCAGTCAGGCAGGGAACATTTTACTGCTACTTGCCAAACCCAGACATATTATATATATATATATATATATATATATATATATATATATATATATATATACATTTTCTTTTTATTGAGAATTTATATTATTTTACATTTTACCTTCAGGAGCAGAAGTTGCACCCATGACTATATTAACACTATGTGACACTGTAGTGTTTAATGTGCTGTCTGGTGTGACAGAGTTCAAGAAAGTGTGTCTTTTCTGACACACAGATCTGCCAATAAGTATGCATATTGGTTGTAGCAATAGAAGAGAGCAAACCATATATCCTGTAACTGAAATCTCAAACCAGTGATTTATGCATTTTAAATGAGTGTAAATGGATGCACTTGGATTCTTGGATTGGTTTATGTTAAGTGCATGTAAAGTAACAATTTAAGCCTTTCCTCCATTAGCTTCTTTCAGTGTGGTCTGCCAAAATAATGTCTGTGTTGAACACATGAGCACCCTCTGAACAATCCCTGGACCATAGCATATATATATATATATATATATATATATATATATGTGTGTGTGTGTGTGTGTGTGATAGCCTGAGGGGTGTAGGGTATGGGGAGTGTAGCTGTGCGGTAATCAAAGGGTGCTTGTTAACCCTTGCTATTCGTGATGCTCGGGTGAGGGCTCCTCAATAAAGCTTTTCCTACCCCAGGAACGATAGGGAGGTAGATGATAATAGGTTTGAGGTAGAGAATAATAGATTGTCCACAACCGGAGTGCTTCTTTAAACAGTGTTTTTACTGAAGATTTTCTGTATACTTCATTAACATGACAGTCTCTTAGCATAACAACAGCTTTCCTTTGGAGATTGACAAGGGTTGGCACTTTAGCATTCAGAGTCTTTTAGTCTATTGCACTGTTCCACTGGATTTAGGGGAATTAGTTGCGGTCCAGTAGTCACGCTAGCATTAGCAGGAATTTAGATTTGAACTCACGATTTTGGTTCTGCTAAGGCCGTATGTTTTGAGGCCTAGCGTGTCTTTGAAAGTTGCGTAGCACACCGTCCTGTTAGTCCGGCATCCACGAGAGCAGCAACCCAAGAGAGCGATAATTGGACGCTGCTCCTTTATATGGGCAGGGGCTGGACTAACGCTAATTGGTCCATACTGATGTCAATCACCATTACAGAGATTTGTGGGTAACACGTGACCCAAGGACCTCCTAAGGTCCTACAACATACCATTGAAGTTACTAGCATGGTCACATGACCAAAGGTCCTGTGACGCTGAACAAGGTAAGTACTATATATTACTATGAAATATATATATAATTATCAAATAAAGACATATATTAACATTAAAGTTAGACTTAAAGAGAGGCGACTAGGGGCTGTCCCACCTGAGGAACTCTACCTGAACGTAGTTACTCTGACTTTGGGCACCTCTACACTAGGTACGGTATGCAATATGGTACCGGGACACCACACACATATATATATATATATGTATTATATTACATATTAGGTTAGCATGTTAAGATTATCAGATTTTTACAATGTATAAATATGTGGGTTTTTCTTATCCAATGTATTGACATCCTTTTCCTTCTGAAAAAAAAGACTAACAATGATTGAAATCAGTGGTGGAAATGTCTGTACAACAAATCCACAATGTCCGAAATAGATGAAAGACAGGCTAGACTTGTACATGCTCCCAATCATTCTAAATTGCAAGAAAAACTTTTTGGAACATTATCTGAAACCAAAAAGTTAAATTACATTCATATCTTGTTGTGCACCACATTTAGCAGGACAATCGGAAACAGGTGGGACAATGTATGCCACAGACATGGAATGGTGGTCCTTTTTTTTCTTTTGCATGTAGATCTGGAGAATGATAGCTTATGGAGACTAGCCAAATATGAGACCATGGCAAAGAAAAGATTTGCAATATATATATATATATATACACATATTTCAATATGTAATGTATTAATACCAATATGTTTTTATTTGCATTGAAGTGTTTTATGTCATTGTATTTGTTTTAGAGCAATAAAGACCTATAGAGGATGTGTACTGTTGTATAAACAGGTGCTTCTCTCTTTATTTATGAGTGTATAGTGCATTTAGCAATATTACTAACATGACTTGCACAAAGGACCCAACTTAGGTTGCAGCTTCTTAACATAAACTTGTTCCATTAGGATATACTTATTTAGTGCTGTCATGGTTGTAGAAAGTATCACCTTTACTGCTCTGAAAAGTCTATAGCAAAAAACTAAATGTGAATACCGTATATACTCGAGTATAAGCCGACCCGAATATAAGCCGAGGCCCCTAATTTCACCCCAAAAACCCAGGAAAAGTTATTGACTCAACTATAAGCCTAGGGTGGGAAATACATCATTCCCCCCCCCCCCCCCCCGTCATCATCCCCCCCTGTCATCATCCAGACCCCCATCATTTTCACCCCCGTCAGCATCACCCCGTCATCATCACTCTGTTATCATCCCCCCCTTCATCATCCCCGCCTGTCAATCAGTGGTCTTCAACTTGCAGACCTCCAGATGTTGCAAAACTACAACTCACAACATGCCCGGACAGCCATCAACTGTCTGGGCATGCTGGGAGTTGTAGTTTTGAAACATCTGGAGGTCCGCAGGTTGAAGACCACTGCAGCCTTCGTCATCATCCAGACCCCCCTTTAGTTTTCTAATCACCTCCCCTCGGTGGGAAGGAAGGGTGAGCTGGTCCGGGCCATCTATGCTTCAGGGACTGTCCGGTGGGGAGGGTTAATCGTTCCGGGCTGTCCATTTTCACCAGGAGGCCGTCTTCTCCGCTCCGGGCCGGCCCTGGACTAGTGACGTTGCCTTGACAATGACGCACAGGGATGTTCATGCGCAGGGACGTCTGCAGCGCACGGACGGCCCTGTGCGTCGTTGACAAGGCAACGTCACTAGGCCGGGGCCGGCCTGGAGCAAAGTAGACAGCCTCCCGGTGAAAATGGACAGCCCGGAACGACTGACCCTCCCCTACAGCATAGATGGCCCGGACCAGCTCACCCTTCCTTCCCACCGAGGGGAGGTGATTAGAAAACTAAAGGGGGGTCTGGATGATGACGAAGGCCGCAGTTTCAAAACTACAACTCCCAGCATGCCCGGACAGCCGATGGCTGTCCGGGCATGCTGGGAGTTGTAGTTTTGCAACATCTGGCGATCTGCAGGTTGAAGACCACTGAGAAGGGATTGACAGGCCAGAAAGTTTTTTTGTTCACCCGAGTATAAGCCGAGGGGGCCGTTTTCAGCACGAAAAATCGTGCTGAAAAACTTGGCTTATACGCGAGTATATACGGTAGATATGCACATACAAGATTGTCCACAGTATAAAAAATGTTTTCAAAAAAACACCAGCCGTAATATTGAGTAGGTTCTCCTGGTGCTGCCAAAATAACTCTGACCAGGAGCATAGCTATCTGAAGTGCACAGGAGTCAGTCGCACCAGGACCCTGGTGCCTAAGGGGGCCCCAAAACACATCTACCCCATAAGAGACAAGTATTATAATTGGCACATAGGGCCCTGTTGCAGATTATTCATTGGGGCCCAGAAGCTACAAGTTACGCCTCTGACTCTGACCACTCAAATAAGTACTCTATAAAACCCCTGACGGTGCCCAAGACAACTGCAGCAGACCTTTTATGGGCTGACTGTTTCACTTGTATGATGGCTGATCTCGTAGATTGGCGCTCGTGTAAGGAGCCTTTACACAGCCCAATTATAATGCAGACAGGGTCACACATCCCATCACGGAATCATTTGTGCTGCCCTTTATTTTTATCATTGTCAGCTTAAGGGTATGTTCACATGGACATTACGGACATTCCGCAATAATTTACTGTACATTCATTTCAATGGGATTCCACTGTCCCATTCACACAACAGAAATGCCATGGTGGGCATTTCACTGCTGAAATTCCGCCACCGCGGAAATATAAGATCAGTCTTACATTTTGCGGAGTTCCGTGACAAAATCCCATTGAAGTCAATGGGGTTTGAATTTCGTCAGAATTCTGTGTTCTGAGAATGGATGCGCAAAATGCTATATGGGGACATAATATGGATGTGTACCAATAGCACCGAAGGGTCTCCTAGTATGGTATATATATATGTAAAGTGCTACCTAGGTAAAGAGAGTGCACATATAAATCTGCTGACGTACCAAACTATGTAAAAAAAAAAACTGAAAATAATATAGTAGCTTGAAATACCTTTGGGTATGCCAACTCCTTTTTAATTTGGATCAGTAATGCTGGAATTACATACATGAACCCTCCCTAAATTTCGACGCAACTGATGCATCAGTTGTCATCAGTTGTGTAGCATCCGGCATCTATTATTTCTGCAAGCCAGACGGGGGAATACAAAAATATGCGTTCCCCTGTCCGGTGCCGGTCCGATGAGTTCAACCATCCGGTGTCCAAACTGAGACGCCAGATGAATGTAAACTGTCCCATTCAAATGAATGGGAGCAGTTCTAGCATCAGTTTCCTACAGCGCCGGAAGGAAAATATGCCGGACGGCAGACATATGTAAAGGAGGCCTCCAGAGTTGTCTTTATTATTGGACTGCTAGATCTTGAAGAAATACTTTGGGAATTTAGACTAATCTTTTTTTTTTTTTTTTTTTCAGTATTGGTCAAGGAACAGTTGTATTGTTGTTACATTAATAAAGCTTTTCATGAAATTTTCTTGAGGCTGTTACAAGTCAATAAGTGACGTAGACGTAGTTAAGTTATTTACCGCTTTCATTTAAAAAGCTACAATTTAAATACCTTTCTAAAGTTTCAAAGCGACTAAGTTGTTGCTTTGCAAAGAGAGCCACCTGCTGGCAGAAATGAATACTGCAGGTGGTTTTTCTCTTCTGTTTGCACAGCTTATACTGTACTTTGTTTTTACTAGTCCTCCCTTGACCCCATGCTTGGGGGTATTCTGAGACCCTCTACACCTATCCTTTAGATAAAGGTGCCGCTTTAGGTCCAGCATGTTTGCAATAACAAACTATAGGGGTCATGTACTAAGTTTCAAGAATTACAAATAAAATCTCCAATTGCACGAAGTAAAGGTCAGTACTTTAGCTTTCTTGGGAAGGTGTGACCTACAGAAGAACTCTGAACTGAACATGGGAGAAGTAGCTTTATTGTTTTTGCTACTTTTTCTAGTTTCACAAGCAAGAAGGGGGCGCAATTGTAGGGTACAATCATTCGCCCTTAGCAAGAGGCACTCATTAATACAGCAAAATGATCATCTATATCAATGTTTCTCAACCAATGTGCCTCCAGCTGTTGCAAAACTACAACTTCCAGCATGCCCGGACAGCCGATGGCTGTCCGGGCATGTTGGGAGTTGTAGTCTTGCAACAGCTGGGGGCACACTGGTTGGGAATCACTGATCTACATCTTATTGTAAGTGATCCTGTGATCCCATGAGTGGTGGTCTCCATAACAAGTCCTGGCTATGACCCCCTTAAGTCTCTTGTGATTAGTGTCATTATATATTATTTTAGGCTCAGGTTTAAAGGGGAACAAAAATACAAAGCAGAATTTCCATTTGTATTTATTCAGTAGGGAGCACTTCAGACTAACTCATGAACTAGTTCAGCAAGGGATTTCAAGGCAAGGTCAAAAAAGTTTAGCACGGGCACATTTGTTCTCTATTTTTTGTCGAGGGAATAAAGCTACTGGGCCCCCTAATGCTGGATATATGGATCATGAGGTCTTTTTTTTTTTTCTTTTTAACTACTGTTTACCAGGGGGAAGCAAGCAACTTGTATACACTTCAGAAAACTACTGGCAAACCATAAGTCACCACAAAAATCGAACACATTCACACATGAAAAAAAAACGAAAACAAGAATAAAAGTCATCAATAAATAAACCAGTCAAAATTTTAAATGGAAAAAATTATAAACTCATAGTCCAAAGCAGAAAAACTTCTACCACCATATTCGGGTTGACAACCTACTAAAAAACAATAGTGCCAGGGACATAACTAGAGTTTCAGGGGCCCCAGTGCTTATTTTGGACCTGGGCATCCTTCTCAAAATTGTGATTACAGTAGCATCCAGTGACTCACAGGTGATGGGTTTTTGGAGTTTTTCTTTTTTTTTTTCTCTGTCCAGTCCAGATGGCTATGATAATTTCTTGTCCACAGTACTTGTCTCCACAAAACCTACTGGACAAACATCTTAGGCTTTGCACATTTCTAGTGCCTCCCTCAGCTTTTCCTCACTCTTACCCAAATAGTAAGCCCATAGACTAATAGGACCTTCTTTGGTTCCTTTGTGCCCCCCAATCAGTGGAAAGCCCCTCTTTGTGTCCTCTCACACAGTAGAAAGCCCCCATGGTGCCAACAAGTAGAATGCCCCCTGTGTGCCACACAGTAGAAAGCCCCCTTTGTGCCTCCCATAAAGTAGATGGCACCCTTTGCCATAACAAAAATAAATACATAAATAAATAATGACTATCTCTGCCTCACCACTCCCACACTGCCACCTGTGCTGGAAAGTTCTGGCAGTCACGATTGCTGGTAGGCCACAGGCATGAAGCCTGTGGCCTTAAAACGAGTGATGGCAATCCCCTCTAGGCACTGTTATGCCACACTGAATGCAGTGTCACAGTGCCTACAGGGGACCACTGAGCCTACAGTGGCAAATGTGGCCTGTGAGCCCCCTAGCATAGGGGCTCACTTACAACTGCGACCTATGTGACCCTTGTTACTAAGCCACTGACCTCCATCCATCTACATCAATTCCGCCCTTAGCTTGTTCCCCCTTGTGTGACCTGCCCCTCTTCCTCTCCATCTACATGTACCGAGACTGCCCTACAGTTAGAAGGTAGGCTTTCAGACACCAGGCACAGCCAAAATGTGTGAATGTAATCTTTCCCATTTTACATGTGCTGTCCCCATCTGTAATCTCTAGCACACCTCTCATCCTCTCGCACTCCAGTATTCCCATTTTCTCCTTGTGGGCTGTCCAGTGCAGCATCGATGAGTCTGTACAGTGGTCCCTCAACATACGATGGTAATTCATTCCAAACGACCCATCGTTTGTCGAATCCATCGTATGTTGAGGGATCCGTGCAATGTAAAGTATAGGAAGCTGTACTCACCTGTCCTCACCGCTCCCGATGTTGTCCCAGGGGCTCCCGATGCTGTCCCGCTGCTCCGGTGTCTTCTTCGCGATCCTCCGGCTTCTTCCGCATCTTCTTCCGGGTTCCGGCCCTCGCTTTCCGGTGACGTTATTACGCTGCTGCGCCGGCGCGGTGTGCGTAGTGACGTAATAACGACGCCGGAAAGCGAGGCCCGGACCCTGGAGAAGATGCGCAAGACACCGGAGGATCGTGAGGTGGACCCGGAGCAGCGGGAATAGGTAAGCGAACCTGCCAGGGATGCTTAAACTGCTATCCGACAGCAGCTTAAGCATTTTGTCGGATAGCAGTTAATGCGATGGCCCCGACATATAAAAGCATTGTATGTTGATGCTGACATCGACATGCGATGGCCACTGAGAGGCCATCGTATGTCGATTTTATCATATGTCGGGGCCATCGTAGGTCGGGGGGTTACTGTATTACTTGCAGCCATAGCAAGGAGGTGTCATATAGTGTAGTGGCAACCTCTATAGCCATACCACTGAAGACTGCTATTACTCCAATCTACAGGAAGGGAGAGTGGTCACTGGCAATCTCTTCTAGTGGTCACTGGCAATCTCTTCTAGTGGTCTTGACCAAGACAACTCATTAAGGCAGATTAAATATAAAATAAAGTTTTGACCATCAGCTTCATCAGGAGACGACCCAGATACAGAATTCGACCCAGATACCTGAGGAAAATGTTTGAACATGGTAAGTACTAAGAGCACCCCTCAAAGAAGGGAAGAGCAGATTAAACCAAATACCTCACTAAGAGATCGAAAAAGGGGCAGCAACAACACAAATAAAATCACCAGGGACATAAGAAATAACCCAAAAAAGACAAGGCATATTGAGGGATGGTGTACTCTCATGTGTGCCCTTTCATGTTTTCCAAGGGACCCTTCATTCTTTATATATCTTATCTAGTTTTTATCCATGGCAATATGTAACAGCAATACATCTAGAGCTTTTGTTTTTACATGGATAGGTAGTTCTCCCCTACAGAGAAATGCAGAAATGTGGTTGCCTGTGTGTAAGCACAACTAAAGCCCATACTCCTTATACTCATGTTGACTGAGCCGGCTGCAGCTTCTGCTGACTAAGGTTTATGGTAGTTGGGTTTTTTCCACTTAAAGGGGTAATGCGGCCCTAAGACATCTTATCCTGCCGCTGGGGACCCCTGCTATCTCGCATGCAGCACCCACCTCTGGGAGTCATGACTCTGCTCCCGTGTGATTATCACGCCCCACCCCTGCGATGGCCATCACGCCCCCTCCCATAGACTTGCATTAAGTGGGTGTGGCCGTGATGTCACACGGGAGAAGAGTCGTGACGCGCGGCACTGCACCCAACTCTCTAAACCGCTGATTCCCAACCAGGGTGCCTCCAGCTATTGCAAAACTACAACTCCTAGCATACACGGGCAGCCAACAGCTGTCAGGGCATTCTGGGAGTTGTAGTTTTGCAACAGCTGGAGGCACCCTGGTTGAGAAACACTGCTTTAAAGGAATGCCGGTGCAGCAGAGAGATCGCGGAGGTCCCTAGCGGAAGGACCCCCGCAATCAGACATCTTATCCCCTATCCTTTTGATAGGGGATATGATGTCTAGGGGTGGAGTACCCCTTTAAAGGCTATTTAATCAGAGAGGAGACATCTCTTATTAGTTGCTCTGGGTCTTAGGCAGCTTCTCTACTATGTAGGTTTATTTGCAAAATGTAATATCTGTTTGCAAAATAAAAAAACAAAGACAATGTAAAAAGCACAACACAACTAATATAACAAGTGGTTTCACAAAATTACAGTTTTAATGACTACTGCAGAATTCTTTAACCCCTTCAAGTGTCTTTAGTAGGGCACCCTTTTGCCTTTTGCTCTATGACCTTCTGCTTTACCAGACTCCAGCTTCTGGCAGCATTCCTCATTCGCAATAGCCTCCTGTTCACTAACATTCATGGGTTTGTGTGCTGCAACCATCTTCTTCAAATTCCACTGAAGATTTTGTATGGAATTCAAGTCAGGTGACTGTTTTCAGCCAATCCAGAACCTTCCAGGTCCTCTTCTGAAACCAAGACTTGGTGGAGGTATGCTTTGGATCATTGTCCTGGAAGGTCCAATGATGGCCAAGCTTCTTCTTTCTCACAGAAAGGATGACAATTTCTCCTAGGATTTCCTGATGCTTATATATAGGTGGAGACAACACCTGATAGGAAAATGCACATATAAGGGATTCTATTCTGGAAGGGGGCAGAATGGGGGGTTGAATGATACTTAGACTGTAGTAGTCATTTAGACTGACATTTTCCAGAAGAAAGAAAACAGATGACACATTACATTATTATTGTTTATTGTGCTTTCTCTCTCTTGGGGTATGTTTTAGAGTCAAGGGCAGTTTTTCCAGTTTTTACACCTAGTTTTTTTTTTTTTTTTTTCCCCTGATAGACCTTGAATGGTTGAGTAAATGTGTGCTTGCCTTCTTCTTTTGCCTTTTTTTTCACACTTTTCAGAAGGAAAACAAGAGGTGTTTATGTAGAACAAAAAAATAAAATTTTCAGGGCAAAAAATGCTATGTTAAATGGGTTATCCACCACAAGGTGATTTCAGTACATACCTAGCAGGCAGTAATGGACATGCTTAGGAAGGATCTGCGTTTGTCTTGGGGCTAAATGGCTATGTCATGAGATTACCATAACACTGTGGCTAGCTTTTTGTGAACTTGTATTTCCTGTTTGACTTTTCTTTTTTTGACTACAAATCCCACAATTCCATTTTCCTCCCTCCCACAAATCAGTTACCCCACCCATTGAAACAAAAGACCTGTGGTTTTCAATCAGGGTGCTTACAGCAGTTGCATTAGTTGCAGATTGATCTCTCTCCCACCAAGCGATCGCTCCACCCATTGAAGCAAACAGGCTCCCTGTCATCAGCTGACTAGTGAGTCAGGTCTCGGCCGCATTGCAACATGGGAAAAATCCGAGACAACATAAATTTTGTATGCTGTTAAAAAAAATAGTGGGGTGAAAATCACATAAGTAGTTTTTACTTTAACCCCTTATGAAAAGGTGAAGTTGGGGTCTACAACAGCATGTTAGTGTAAAAAAATTATTTTTTTACACTAACACGCTGGTGTTGCCCTATACTGTTCATTTTGACAAGAGGTAAAAGGGAAAAAAGCCCCCCAAAATTTGTAATGCAACTTCTCCCGACTACGGAGATACCCCATAAGTGGGCGCAAAGTGCTCTGGGGGCGCACAACAAGGCCCAGAAGGGAGAGTGCGCCATGTACATTTGAGGTGATTTGCACAGGGGTGGCTGATTGTTACAGCAGTTTTGACAAACGCAAAAAAAAAAACCCACATGTGACTCCATTTTGGAAACTACACCCCTCACGGAATGTAATGAGGGATGCAGTGAGAATTTACACCCCACAGGTGTCTGACGGATCTTTGGAACAGTGGGCTGTGCAAATTAAACATTTTGTTCAGCCCACGGTTCCAAAGATCTGACAGACACCAGTGGGGGGTAAATGCTCATGTACCCCTTGTTACGTTCCTCAAGGGGTCTAATTTCCAAAATGGTATGCCATGTGGGGGTTATTTTGCTGTCCTGGCACCATAGGGTGCAACATGCCTAAGTGCAACATGCCCCCCGAGCAAAATTTGCTCTCCAAAAGCCAAATATGACTCCTTTTCTTCTGAGCATTGTAGTTCGCCCATAGTGCACTTCAGGTCCACTTATGGGGTACCTATATACTCAGAAGAGATGGGGTTACAAATTTTGGGGGTCTTTTCTGCTATTAACCCTTACAAAAATGTGAAATTTGGGGGGAAACACACATTTTAGTGACATTTTTTTATTTTTTTTACATATGCAAAAGTCGTGAAACCCCTGTGGGGTATTAAGGCTTACTTTATTCCTTGTTACGTTCCTCAAGGGGTCTAGTTTCCAAAATGGTATGCCACGTGAGGGTTTTTTGCTGTTGTGGCACCATAGGGGCTTCCTAAATGCGACATGCCCCCCGACAAAAATTTGCTCTCCAAAAGCCAAATATGACTCCTTCTCTTCTGAGCATTGTAGTTCGCCCGTAGTGCACTTCAGGTCCACTTATGGGGTACCTTCATACTCAGAAGAGATGGGGTTACAAATTTTGGGGGGTATTTTCTGCTATTAACCCTTGCAAAAATGTGAAATTTGGGGGGAAACACACATTTTAGTGAAAAAAAATATATATTTTTTTACATATGCAAAAGTCGTGAAACACCTGTGGGGTATTAAGGTTCACTTTACCCATTGTTACGTTCCCCAAGGGGTCTAGTTTCTAAAATGGTATGCCATGTGGGGATTTTTTGCTAAATGCAACATGCCCCCCAAAAACCATTTCAGAAAAACGTACTCTCCAAAATCCCCTTGTCGCTCCTTCCCTTCTGAGCCCTCTACTGCGCCCGCCGAACACTTTACATGGACATATGAGGTATGTGCTTACTCGAGAGAAATTGGGCTACAAATAAAAGTATACATTTTCTCCTTCTACCCCTTGTAAAAATTAAAAAATTGGGTCTACAAGAACATGCGAGTGTAAAAAATGAAGATTGTGAATTTTCTCCTTCACTTTGCTGCTATTCCTGTGAAACACCTAAAGGGTTAAAACGCTGACTGGATGTCATTTTGAATACTTTTGGGGGCGCAGTTTTTAGAATGGGGTCATTTGTGGGGTATTTCTAATATGAAGACCCTTCAAATCCACTTCAAACCTGAACTGGTCCCTGAAAAATAGTGAGTTTGAAAATTTTGTGAAAAATTGGAAAATTGCTGCTGAACTTTGAAGCCCTCTGGTGTCTTCCAAAAGTAAAATCACGTCAATTTTATGATGCAAACCTAAAGTAGACATATTGTATTTGTGAATAAAAAAATTTTTTTATTTGGAATATCCATTTTCCTTACAAGCAGAGAGCTTCAAAGTTAGAAAAATGCAAAATTTTCAATTTTTTCATCAAATTTTGGAATTTTTCACTAAGAAATGATGCAAGTATCGACAAAATTTTACCAATAACATAAAGTAGAATGTGTCACGAAAAAACAATCTCGGAATCAGAATGATAGGTAAAAGCATCCCAGAGTTATTAATGTTTAAAGTGACAGTGGTCAGATGTTCAAAAAACGCTCCGGTCCTAAGGTGTAAAATGGCCTGGTCCTTAAGAGGTTAAAAGTATGCATGAAGAAACCACATTTAGTTGTGTTGAGCGATTTCCATTGTTCTTGTTTGTTTTTATTTTGTTTTGTTTTTTTTAAATGCCTGAACACAGTGGCGTACCAAGGGGGGGGCGTGGGGTGCGGTCCGCCCCGGGTGCCACTATCAAGGGGGGTGCCAGGGGCGGACTGACCCGCCGCCGCCACTGCTGAGGTCCGGGACATTCGTCCCAGATCCCCAGCTGACAGCGCTACATTCTCCTGTATGCGCGATACACGCACATACAGGAGAAGGCGTCCCCTCTGTGTGAGCCGCATCTGCAGCTACACAGAGGAGAAGTGACCTCCGCCCCTACGCAGCACGTAGTACAGGCGCCGGTGACGTCACTCATCGGCGCCTGTACTGTCGAGGGGAGAAGACGCGGGCCCTGCAGCTGAGGAGATCGCTGCGTGGGACGTCAGGTGAGCATCCTTTTTTTTTTTTTTTTCCTTTGCATATACCTACAGGGAAGGGGGGGTGCTCTGCATTTACCTATAGGGAAGGGGGGGGAGAGGGGGGGTGCTCTGCATTTACCTATAGGGAAGGGGGGGAGAGGGGGGTGCTTTGCATTTACCTATAGGGAAGGGGGGGAGAGCGGGGGTGCTCTGCATTTACCTATAGGGAAGGGGGGGGTGCTCTGCATTTACCTATAGGGAAGGGGGGGGAGAGGGGGGGTGCTCTGCATTTACCTATAGGGAAGGGGGGGGAGAGGGGGGGTGCTTTGCATTTACCTATAGGGAAGGGGGGGAGAGGGGGGGGTGCTCTGCATTTACCTATAGGGAAGGGGGGTGCTCTGCATTTACCTATAGGGAAGGGGGGGAGAGGGGGTGCTCTGCATTTACCTATAGGAAAGGTGGGAGAGGGGGGTGCTCTGCATTTACCTATAGGGAAGGGGGGAGAGGGGGGGTGCTCTGTATTTACCTATAGGGAAGGGGGGGAGAGGGAGGGGGGTGCTCTGCATTTACCTATAGGGAAGGGGGGAGGGGGGGTGCTCTGCATTTACGTAAAGGGAAGGGGGGGAGAGGGGGTGCTCTCCATTTACCTAGAGGGACGGGGGGCTCTGCATTTACCTATAGGGAAGGGGGGGTGCTCTGCATATACCTATAGGGAAGGGGGAGGGGGGGTGCTCTGCATTTACCTATAGGGAGGGGGGGAGAGGGGGGGTGCTCTGCATTTACCTAAAGGGAAGGGGGGGGAGAGGGGGGGTGCTCTGCATTTACCTATAGGGGAGAGGGGGGTGCTGTGCATTTACCTATAGGGAAGGGGGAGAGGGGGGTGCTCTGCATATATTTTTGTATTTTTTTTAACTTACGGCGGTTCCACGGTATATAACGGTATTCCCCCCCCCCCCAAAATCATGTGACCCGCCAGCGCTATTCTGCTCCCCCCAATTAATGATCAGCCCAGCGGAGTACTACTCACATATGTCAAGCACTGCCCTCCTCCTCTTTGTTGGGGGCCTCCGGCGATGGAACTCACTGTACGCCAGTGGTCTCCAACCTGCGGACCTCCAGTTGTTGCAAAACTACAACTCCCAGCATGGCTGTACGGGCATGCTGGGAGTTGTAGTTTTGCAACAGCTGGAGGTCCGAAGGTTTGAGACCACTGCTGTACGCTGTATACCTATGCCCGGGCTGCAAAAGATACAGAAAATAAACTTAACTCACCCACGTCGGCCACACGCTGGGGACGGGAACGCCGGACAGCCGTCAGCCTATCACCGGCCAGAGCGATGCCCCGACCCTGCCAGTGATAGGCGGAGCCCACTGTCATGTAAGAAGCCGGCTTCTTACATGACAGTGGGCTCAGGCTATCACTGGCAGGGTCGGGGCATCGCTCTGGCCGGTGATAGGCTGACGGCTGTCCGGCGTTCCCGTCCCCAGCTTGTGGCCGACGTGGGTGAGTTAAGTTTATTTTCTGTATCTTTTGCAGCCCGGGCATAGGTATACAGCATACAGCAGTGGTCTCAAACCTGCGGACCTCCAGCTGTTGCAAAACTACAACTCCCAGCATGCCCGGACAGCCAACGGCTGTCCGGGCATGCTGGGAGTTGTAGTTTTGCAACAACTGGAGGTCCGCAGGTTGGAGACCACTGGCGTACAGAGAGTTCCATCGCCGGCTGTCCGGGAATGCTGGGAGTTGTAGTTTTGCAACATCTGGAGGTCTGCAGGTTGGAGACCACTGGCGTACAGTATAGAGTTCCGGCACCCGGCGGCCCCCAACAAAGAGGAGGAGGGCAGTGCTTGACATATGTGAGTAGTACCCCGCTGGGCTGATCATTAATTGGGGGGAGCAGAACAGTGCTGGCGGGTAACATAGGATTAGTTCCCCGATGTGGGGACAGCGCTGTGCTAGGCTGATAATACATTCCCGAGGGGGAGGGGCCCAACCGGGTTTGCGGTATGGGGGAAAATCCATATCGTGCAGCCCAAAAAATGTGGTATTCGGTATGAACTGGTATACCGCCCAGCCCTAAATATACCTATGGGAAAGAGGGGGGGTGTAGCTCTGCATACACCTATGGGAAAGAGGGGGGGTGTAGCTCTGCATATACCTATGGGAAAGAGGGGGGTGTAACTCTGCATATACCTATGGGAAAGAGGGGGGGGTGTAACTCTGAATATACCTATGGGAAAGAGGGGGTTACCTGGCTACCTACCTACCTGCCCTTTTACTGTGAAGGACACCAAGGAGGGCATTATTACAGTTTGTGGGCCTATAGATGGGAAGATTGTGTAGAGGAGGGCACTGAAAATATGCAGAGTCTGACATGTTTTTCCTGCAGATGTTAAGAGATCCACATGGAGGTCTTATCCGGACGGAGAAGAAAAGGAAAGAGGACGCCACTGATCAGAAAAGATGTAATTGTGAGTCCCAAAATGTAACTGTAATCACTTATATGGTATACACATCCTGTGTACAGCTGATATCTACCGCCATATGGTCCTGTATATAATCACTTATATGGTATACAGATCCTTTATAGTATACTGGTCTGTGTATAGTGGTATTATTCAGTACAGTATGGGGGTATTATCCAGTTATTGTGTGGTGGTATATATATTTACTCCTTGTATACCAGTATTATTGGTCATGGAAATTTACCTACGTCAAAGTGTTTCTTATATATATAAATTTTAGTTTATTGTGTGTGGGATTTGGGTGGAATAGGGGCGTGGCAGAAGATTGACGAGCTGCAGAGCCTAGCAGGGGCCCTTGCCTTTTTTTGGTCCGGGGGCCCCGAGTGTTGTCAGTCCGCTCCTGGGGGGAGGGGAGGGAGGGGGTGTAATTAAGGGGGGGTGCGTGTGTGTGTGGGGGGGGTGCCAAGCAAAGGGTCCGCCCCGGGTGCCAAATGCTCTAGGTACGCCCTTGCCTGAACATTTGTAAATTTTGCAATTAAATGTAATTTTTAATGGGGGTTGAATCATCGTTTTGATTGTAACTCCATGTGCCCAGAAGAAAACAAACGCTCTACAGATATTTAAACCAATAAATGAGGTTCCATGTAAACACAGTTTTTTTTATTATTATTTACTTCAGGTACAGTATTGCACTGCCAAAATGTCTTATGTGTTTTAGTAGATTTAGCTTTTTTTTTTTTTTTAAACTAAAAGGAGTGCTGTGGTATCTCTACAAACTGTTCTGAATATGCATGGCCCAGGAAGGTCGGGTCAAACACCACAAGCTCTATGGGATGCCTGTTAGGCATTATTGCCTGCAAGTATCTCAGTACCTCTGGTGCTCCTATAGAAATAAATGAATGACATGGCGTCTGTAGCTACAAGACAAGTGGAGAGCCAGGGGCGTGTTCTGGAGATCAGACACTTAGGCCGGCATTTGTCATTGTAGGTGTAAGTGAAGCATTTATCATTGTAGGTGTAAGTGAAGCATTTTTCTACACCTTTTTATGTGTGCTGGTAATGTGTAAGAGCACCAAATTTATTAAATGGTCACATGGCATTTGATACATTTTGTGCAGGTCACATTCTGCAATTTCTCTCTTCAAATACGCCAAAAAGCTAAGCTAAGTCTAGGCTGGTGTAGTTTTAGAGACTTTTCAGTGGCTTTGTGCCTTTTTTGTGCCTTTTCACAAAAAGGCGCAGTTCATAAAACCCTTCCATATCATGTGTATTGCCAAAATCATTGGATTGTAACTGAAAATCAGCAGAAATGTGTAAACCAAAAGGCACAAAAAAGGTGCAAATAAACCCTGCTTACGCCTTTTTTCCACCTTTTCTAGACACAAAAAACTGTCTAAAGACAATGATAAATGTCGGCCATAACCTCTATCCTGTGCGTTGGGGATAATTTTGGGGGGGGCTGGACAACGCCTTAAATATGGACACAACAATGTGTATAATGTAGCATGCAAAATTGGCCATACTTAAATCAAAAAGTGTGTGCAAAGTAAATCTAAGGCTGGGTTTACATGTAGTGTTTTCATCAGTATGTGTTTTTATAAGCTGAAACTGTATCACTAAATACCAACAGCATGGGAATGGGACTAACCATTGCTGTCTCTCCTTAACAAATAAATAATAGTAGTTAGTTAGGTAATTCAGTTTAATACAAATCCTTCCCATTAACCTGTGCTACATAAAGATATATACCGGTAAGTATGTCATGGAATGCATTCAGATAAGGCAAGCCGACATGGTTTACATCCAGCATTTGTGGCAGTTTGTTTTTTAGCCAAAGCCAGAACTGGATCCAGCAGTAAGTATAAATATAAGGCCATGTTCAAACAAAAGACAAAAGACAAAAGACTTTGCTTAACGTACATTTTTTTTTCAGCCATAATCAACAGAAAAATTGGCCCAGAATTTCCTGGTAAGGTTGGGTTCACATATGTCCATCATCCGGTTCAGTGATCCCAGCCTAAAACTGACTGCAACTGACGCCACAACTGATAACAAAAGTACAACAGTTGTTTAGGATCAGGTGTTTTATTTATTAATTTTTTTGCTTTTTCTACATCACCGGAGGAAAGTGCAGCCGGAAGACACACATATGTGAAGGGTGCCTAAGTGTGGAGATTAAAATTATTACCCCAATGACATAGTCTATGCTGTTTCTGCCATTTTAGTGATAAGGACGCAATAATTTCAGTTCTGCGTCACCTACGTTAGTAGGATCAATTTGACAGAAGTAAATACAAGCCATTGTAGATATAATTATCTTATCACATTAAAAAAAAACATGATAAGGCATAATAACAAAGGTCACTACAGGAAAATAATATACAATTAATACCATAGTAATTAAACACAATAGAAAATGGTTAAAAAAAATAACCTTATCTACAAATAGTGAAATAAGTAGCATGAAATGTAACACTGTATAAGCTGTATAAGAATCAGAAATACCCAAGGTAAGCAGAATATAAACAAGTAAAATCTACCTGATCTGCATGGAGTACTGCAGTAAAAATCCCCATGCCTATCACTGCTAGCAAGTGCAGCTTCCTCAGGGATGAATAACAAAATGCTTACTAGTCTATAAATATACAAATTTACAAGATCCATTGAATTTAGACATCTGCACGGCAGAGAACCATGTAGTTGGCACATGCGACGGTGAAAATGTTTAGTTCACTGCTGTGTGTATTAGTCCAAGAAAATATGGTGCAAATTAACAGTTCATAAATAACCCACAGGAACCACAGGGGCTAAATTTTGCAGTCATTTTGGGCATAACCTGATTGTGGTGGACCTGTTGGAGTGTTTCAGCACCAAGGAAATAGTGTATGTCGCAGTTCTATTCTGCAACCACCAAGCATGTTGTGCTTTTAATGTGAAGAACATAACTATCATAACACAATGCCTATAGCAGTGTTATACTGCCCACGGTTTGGCAGCATAAAACTGATGATGCGTTCATTTTAAGTGTTTTCACTTTATTTTTTATTTGATATTGTAGCTGCAGCACATAATGTCACAAAGCAAGTTGTATTTATAACTTAGGAAACCTTTTAAGCTTAAAACAAGAAAATATCTCCCCGCCAGGTTTCACTGTGAAACCCTGAAGACAATAATTAATTGTGAAACATGTTAAGAGGCTATCAAGGGCTCCATAGCAGCTTGCAATATGAATAGCTTTGCATGCACACGCACCCTGCTGTAAGAGTTTGTCAGTTGTTAAAGAGTACCGCATAACCTCTTTCCCATAACATGTATCATAAGTTATTGTATAGAAAAGCCAAGCCAGCTCACCCTTTAATGTCCACCATGTAAAGGACTGATACAGACCGGCATCATGTGAATAGCCAAACAAAGAAAGAAAATATCCAGCACGGGTATCCTCTGATAAAAGCCTTTGTTCTTTTTTGAAGCGTGCAATGAGACACGTATTTCGTTGCAAGCTTCAATAAAGAACAAAAGCTTTTATACCCGTGCTGGATATTTTCTTTCTTTGATAAGTTATTATACTCATTTTTTAAATAAAAGTTGTCACGTAAGGCAGAGCTAAGCCAGCAGGCTCTGAATTCACCCACAGCCACTTTCCCAGACTACTTGAGTATCCGCCTTAAACAACAGATCCTCAACTGGATGCCAGTCCCTATTCTCAGTACAGGCAGAATATGAATGCAGCAAGGTCCAAAACAATAAACAAAACACTGTACAGATGTCAGGGAAGCAGGTCAGGATACAAAGGGTTAACAGGCAAAGCACAAAGTGGAAACACTGAGAATACACAGACAAACAGAGAAAGTGTAGTCAGAAAGGCCGAATCAAAATCAAGAGAGTTCGCAGCGCAAGAATGGAAGATGGAGGAATAGTCGGAAGAGTCAAAAGTATACAGAAATTATCAAGCAAGTAATATTATAGCTAGTGGAGATAGACTGTACACAGGCAACTTGATAAACAGACTGACTGGTATAGATGCACCTGAAAAGAGCGTGGATTTTAAGACCAGAAATTATAGGCTCCAAGCCCAAGCCTCCTAACTGGCCTGGGCATTGCCACAGCAACACAGAAAGCCTCGGCCAAACCAAGGATAACCTAACCCCTAGGTCAGAACCAGATCCATTCATTACTTATGTTGTGATAAGCTGGCAGGGGGTGCTACGTGTTGTATTCGTCTACTTAAAGAAGTGGCAACTATGAAGTCCTGCTCACTTCATCTGACAAAATAAAGAAAAAGTAATGCTTAATGAATGTGATATTTAGCCAGAATGCAATATCTTCAATGAATTTATGCCAGAAAACGAGTGTCGATACATTGTTGAATCTGCTTTGCATTGTCTGAAGTTCAGTATTTTAATACAGAAACGTTCATGTTTCTGTTTCATGTTGCAGCTCGAAAATATTTCCATTACACTGTTATGGAAAATGTACAAACGGTTTCTCAACAATACTAAGGCTAGGATTACATATGTCCGGTGTCTGGCATACATAAACCCATCCTAAATTTTGATGCAACTGATGGCACAACTAATGAGGTGCATCAGTTTTCATCAGTTGTTTAGCATCCATCGTTTCTGAACGCCGGACAGGGGAACACAGCAAAATGCGTTCCCCCCAAGTCCAACCATCCGGTGTTCAAACTGAGACCCCGAATGAATGTTAAATGGGCACTGTCACCAACTTTATTTTTTGATATGTTGTAGTACTTATGTACTACAACATATCTCTAATATACTTTTATTATTTTTTTTTTTTTCATTAAAAAGGTTTAATTTACATTTAAAAACCGGCTACTGAAAAAGGACTGATTTTGGAGTGGCAATCAGTCCTTTTTCAGTTAGGCTGCACTCGCTCCCTGCCTGTCAATCAGACAGGCGGGAGCGAGCGCATTGGCTCCCCGGCCATTGGCTGGGAGGCCACTCCTCCCGCACATCGCCGCCGCCGCTTCGTTGCCGCCGCTGTCCCTGCACGCCCGCTGCCGGACTCTGCAGTAACTGCAAGTGTAATGAGTGAACGGGGTATGCGCGGCGGGGGGGTTTAGGAGGGAACGGGCAAGTGCCGTAGCGGGGGGGGGACGGGCTAGCAAAAAAAATAAATAGGATGGTGGGAGCTACTCTTTAACTGTCCGACTCAGTGAATGAGTTCTAGCATCAGTTTCTCTCTGGAGCATTTTCTACAGCTGCTAGATGCCAGACAAATGTAAAAGAGGCCTCAGCAATTCAAAGACTACATTTGGGGTGTGCCTAAATTGTGAAAGAAAGATGGTATTGGCTTTCTTCATTTCAAACAAAAGAATGTGGCTAGTTACTAAACCTTTTTGTAGCATTTTAAAAGTATTTTTTTTATAATAGGCATGAAGGTGTAATACCACCAGAAACCCACCTATAACATGTAATGTTCATACATCTAACATATATAATTACATTAAAATAATGAATATATTCAATGCTCCAAAGTAAACACATATAAAGCTGTAGAAATTTCCTTCACAACAGTCTATTACATGCAAGCCCTGAGATGCTTTTTACCAGCCTGGTCAGTACCTATAAATAATTGTGATTAAAAGTTTCCATCAAATGATGTCACACAAATAACATTTCCATCTTGAGGGAGGTGAGGAGAAAACTCAAGGAAAGAACATTCAGATGCACACTTCTAAAATGTGTCATTTTTCTGTCAGCAAAAGTGGCACACATTTAGCCAGATATTCCCAAAATATAATAATGTACTTAGTGCAATTACTATAGGAATTACAACCTCTACCCAGCTGGGGCCACACTGGTAATGGAGCCCGAGGTGCACTAGAGCTGAGTGCAGAAATGTAGTATAGAGTAACTCATAGCACACCGCTAAATACTCTATTTATTGGAAATAAGCTGAACATTAAATATTTAATTAAATGTCAACTCATAGTTAGTATTAGAAGTAGAGCAGAAAAAAACCCTCAGGTATGGCGCTGCAGACTCTTGTAGACAGATGAGGCGGATGCCAAAGGTAATAGGAAAGTCCTCAGCAGGACATTTTATTAAAAAAACAATAAAATGGACAAGATAACGCATTTCGGGAGGATCCCTCCCTTCCTCAGATCTGAGGAAGGGAGGGATCCTCCCGAAACGCGTTATCTTGTCCATTTTATAGTTTTTTTAATAAAATGTCCTGCTGAGGACTTTCCTATTACCTTTGGCATCCGCCTCATCTGTCTACAAGAGTCTGCAGCGCCATACCTGAGGGTTTTTTCCTGCTCTACTTCTAATATTGACTCCCAGGACGACTTGTTTCCTCCTGCAACCCATTGGCATAGCAGCGACTCGTACTACAGTACCCAGATTATATCGTGGGTGATATGCTTTTTTGCATAGATCTCAAGGTGAGCGGCCATCTATAAGCCCCGTGGGGTTGCCTCCCCACCCACCACCCGATCTATTGAGGGTAAATACACGAGGCGCCGTCCGTCGGTCCTTTCTTTTCTTTTCTCTACAGAACTCATAGTTAGGGGATGCACAAGTAAGGCTTTGAAAGCTCCCAAGAGCACAGTGGCCTCCATAATTCTTAAATGTAAGAAGTTTGAAAAACCTAAAACTCCTCCTAGAGCTGGCAACCCCACCAAACTAAGCAATTGGGGGAGAATGGCCTTTCTAAGAAAGGTGACCAAGAACCCAATGGAAACAAAGATCTTGTGTGCAGATGGCAGAAACTTCCGGAAGGTCAACCATCACTGCAGCGCTCCCCAGTCTGAGCTAATATACATGAAATCCTACCTTGAGTTCACAAAAAAAAGGATCTAAAGGACTCAGTCTGTGAGAAACTGATTATCTGGTCTGATGAAACCAAGAAACCAGGCACTACTCATCACCTGCCCATAACCATCACCTGCCAAAAATATCAAGGGTTTTTTTTTTAGCGGCTGAAACAGTGAGACTGGTCAGGGTTGAGGGAAAGCTGAACTCAGCAAAGCTGAACTCTGCTGCTTAGCGCTTGGAACAAACTGTTCCGAACGCTGGAGCCGGCGCTGGGAGCTCGTAGCATCATAGCCCTGCCCCCTCATGATGTCACGCCCCACCCCTTCAATGCAAGTCTATGGGAGGGGACGTGATGCACGTCACCCCCCCCCCTCCCATAGACTTGGATTGAGGGGGGGCATGACATCATGAGGGGCGGGGCTATGATGTCACGAGCTCCCGGCGCCAGCTCCAGTGTTTGGAACAGTTTGTTCCAAATGCTGAGCCGCGGAGTACCCCTTTAAACTCTGTCAGGTTTGATGGGACTCTATCTCTAGAGATCTTTGATTGGGTTCAAGTCAGGGTTCTGTCTGGGCCACTCATGGACATTCAAAGAGTCGCCCCTAAACCGCTCCTGTGTTGTCTTAACTGTGTGCTTAGGGTCTTGTTAGAAGGTAAACCTTTAGGCCTGGTCTAAGGTCCAGAGCACTCTGGATCAGGTTTTCATTAAGAATACAGTACAGACCAAAAGTTTGGACACACCTTCTCATTCAGAGTTTTCTTTATTTTCATGACTATGAAAATTGGAGATTCACATTGAAGGCATGTACGTCACCCCCCCCTCCCATAGACTTGGATTGAGGGGAGGGCATGGCATCATGAGGGGCGGGGCTATGATGTCACGAGCTCCCGGCGCCAGCTCCAGTGTTTGGAACAGTTTGTTCCAAATGCTGAGCAGCGGAGTACCCCTTTAATAGGATTCAGAGAAGAATGACAAAAAAACACCCAAATTCAGGTGTTCAAAATCCCCAAGAAGAATGTAATAGCTGCCAACAGTGCTTCAACTATGTGCTGAGTGAAGGGTCTGAATATTTATGTCAATGTAATATTTCAGTTATTCCCTTTAAATAAAATAGCAAAGATCTGTAACATTCTGTTTTCACTTGGGAAATTTAGTGCAGAATGATAAGGGAAACAAAATGTAAAAAAGTGAAAGGGTCTGAAGACTTTCTGAATGCTCTATAGTTCATAAGGCATATTTTATGACAGGTTACTCTATTATGTAACTTGGGTACCGGCAGCCCAAATGTTTTTAAAACTCAGGATGTAATTTAGTTATTATAATAATAGTAATCTCTATTTATATAGTTCATTAATAATAAGTAAAATGACAATTAACCAATACTATAAAATAAATAAACAGTTACACAAAATGAGAGAGGTCCTGCCCATAAGAGCTTATAATCTTGATGAGAGGAGGGACTCATTGGGTACATGGGGTTAATTTTTATAGTGGACCAGGTCAGGTTACGTATGGCTATAAACTAGGAGTTTTTAAAGCATGCTTAAAAATGGGAAAGTTATAAGCATGTCTGTTGGGGCAAAAGGTTCCACAGAATGAGTAGTGTTGCTCGTGAATATTCGCAATGCAAATTTTATTCGCGAATATCGCATATTCGCGAATTCGTGAATATTCGCGAATATAGCACTATATATTCGTAATTACGAATATTCTTATTTTTTTCTTTTTTTTTTTTTTTTTTTACATTACACATCACAGTGATCATCCCTCTCTGCTTCCAGCTTGTGTGGTGTAAAGAAGGCTCTAATACTACTGTGTGAGACTGGCGTGCGCATTTTCGCATATATGCTAATTTTCGAATATGATAATTTTTGCATATGCGAAAATAAAACGCGAATATTACGAATATGCGAATTTAGCGAATATACGATGAATATTCGCGAAATATCGCGAATTCGAATATGGCCTATGCCGCTCAACACTAAGAATGAGTGCAACACAGGAGAAGTCCTGCATATGAGAGTGAAAGGATGTTTCAATGAAGGATGAGAGTTGTCGGTCATTGGCCCAGGCTAGCCATACACATGGGATTTCAATCTGTCACAACAAAGCTGATCAAAGTCCTATAAGATTGTTCATACAAACTATCATGCCAGCAACATGCCAGACTAAAATGGCAGATCACCTTTGTGTTTTATTAAAAAAAAATAATAAATCACAGTGAACTTGCGCAAAGTGGCAAATTAGGCTGGGTTCACATACATTAGGCGTCTGACATAGTTTCCCTCTGGTGCACGCCAGAGGGAAACTATGTCAGAACTGATGCCATTGCTGATGCCATATGCTAGAACTGATGCCATTCATTTGAATAGGACAGTTCTTGATCTACCAGCATCTCAATTTTGACGCCGGATGATTGGACATGTCGGACAGCACTGGACAGTGGAACACAGCTTGCTGCGTTCCCCTGTACGCCTTGCAGAAATAATGTACTCCGGATACCATACAACTGATGACAACCTGTCATCAGTTGTGGCATCAGCTGCATCGAGAGGACATATGTGAACCCAGACTTTGGATACAGTTTTTTAGCTGACCATGGCAAAAAAAATCCAACGCAACCAATCACATTATTGGCATACAGTATTTAGCCTTTGGTCAGTGCAAACGATCATTGATGTGCAATTTACAGACAATGGTCACCCAAAATCAGCCATTTCATCCAACATATGCCTTATGTGTATGGCCAGCACAAGTGGTAGAAGGAGATAATTATATACATCTCGAAAATGGATATCCTCCCAATTGTTTGCAGTTATGTAATATGTAATGGCTTAATATGTCTAAATAAGCTGCTGAATTTATGCCTAAGGCATGTTGGTTGATGGAATTATTTTCCATGTCTTCATTATTCATATAAGAAGTAGCTGATTTATAGAGCTGCCTGTTAGTTTATGTGATTTGATGCATTTTACCATTAAAAAATGACTGAACTAAACAGAATTCTAGAAAACAAAAACTGTAAGTAGTCTAAACAATGGAAATGTGCTTGAAGAAATGCGCTACATGACACTCTGCCCAACAAACTTCAACAGCTCCCATCTGTTCTCTTGCACTGTGACTATATTCTGCAATATGAATGTAAATATTGGCTGTACCAATTATTGCAGGGGAAGTGTTTCCATCCATACGGGAAAGGCAAAACAATGAAATAAGATGAAAAATGTAAGTGTGATTAGATCACAAGTCATTTACTATAATGTGCCAAACCCATTCATTAGCTGTGCACTGTGAAAGCTGCGGGGATTTAAATGCCTTCTATGTTTAGATATGCAGATAGGAACTAATCACCCTGAGCCCTCCTCTCCCTCCCCCTCCATCCTCATTCACTCACAAGTTGTTGGACGACTTTACACTTTCAGAGAGTAGGGTTGTGTAATAGCATGAGCAACCTAGAAACACAAACATAGACTTACACAGTCATCCACAAAACAACCAACTTGTGTGCCAAGAAGCTAAATATTGTACCGTAGGCCCAGGCAGATTGACCCTTGATGACTTTACACACACAGCACGTCAAAGAGGGATGTAGTGGAAGCAATGGAGAACAGCGTCAGCTACAACGCAACTTGCCATACACCATTCACAGTCCCTTCAGCAATATACCTGATCTATGGAAATATTCTAGAAAGAGTGTATTCACACGTACAGTATACTGCACATATTTGATGCACTGGATTTAAATGGGCACTGTCAGATTAAAAAAAAACTTTTGATAAGTTGTAAAGCATGTATAACCAATAGGTTTTGCAATTGCTTTCATTAGAAAATTTTCAGTATTTCATAATGAAAAAGCCAGTCAAACACCTGCCCCCCCAACCTGCTTGGACACACACTAGTCCTGTTGTGTCCATGCATCATGGACACACTTCCTTGATTGACAGCTGTGAGTGCAGGGCTCACAGCTGAAGGAAAAATCCTCCCACTGTCAGCTTGTGTCCCGCTACTGTCAGTGAGGACAAGCTGGGAGTTGTAGTTTTGCTAATGCTAGGGGAAATGTGAGCAGACAGCATACTGAGGGAGGGGGCGGAGACCTGCACAGTGAGGCCACACCCCCTCCCTTTGAGAGGAATTCAGACTAGTGAGCTAAATTAAAAGTGTAATAAAAAAATAAATAAAGGTGCTAGACACATAAAAATTACATCTACATTGTCAGGATTAGGTACTGAGTGGTATATTTAAAAAAAAAAAATTCTGTTGGATCTGACGGGTACACTTTAAAGCTGCAGATTTCAATGTAACCTAAATAACTGATCACAGCTTAAAATCATGTGCATCAAATATGCACAGGATACGGTATGTGTGAATACACCCTAAATTTACTTATTTACAGGTGAAGCAGAGCTGGGTTTTGGTTTACTGGTAGAAATCATTGTTGTTTGATACAAAATTCACAAATCTGTGGGTTTTTTGGACCACTAGAAAACTGATAACCCAGATTATCAGCTTCATAGGTCATATTCACACACGGTTTTTAGTTCTTTTTTTACTCCAAAAAATGCCTTTTTGTAACCATCGTATGCTGAAAAGACAGCGGTTTATTCTAAATGAACAGCTGTTGAATAATGCAGTGTATTAGCAACTGTTTTTCCATAGAGTTTCATTGATTTCTTTTTTATCCTTTGTGTCATAAGATGGACAGAGGCCATCGTATGTTGAAGGCAGCATCAACATACGATGCTTTTGTATGTCGGGGCCATCGCATAAATGGCTATCTGGCAGTGCTGACTGCTTCAGCTGCTGCCGGATAGCCGTTTACGGTGCCCCGTGTGCTCCGGCGATGGTCTCTTACCTGTCCTCGGGGCTCCTGAGAATTCTCTTCGGGATCCCCTGCATTGCCGGTGCTCTCCATAGTCATCATCACGTCGCTGCGCACGCCGTCTCGTCTTCCAATAGGAGCGGCGTGCGTAGTGACGTGATGACGGCATCGTGAGAGCGACGATCCTGGGCAGCAGAGACGTTCCAGAGCGGCGGGGACACCACGGGGACGCGGTGACAGCAATGCAGGGCGACATCGAGGGCAGCAGTGACGGGTCCGAAGCGGCGGGGACAGGTGAGTACAACTTCCTTTTCTTTCCATTGCACGGATCCCTCAACATACGATGGTTTCAACAAACGATGGTTTATTTGGAACGGATTACCATCGTATGTTGAGGGACCACTGTACAGTGGTCCCTCAACATATGATATTAATTGGTTCCAGGAGAACCATCATATGTTGAAACCATCATACGTCAAGTACATATGTCTATGTAAAAATAGTAATTGGTTCTGGGGCCTCGGAACCATTGTATGTTGAATACATATCTCTATGGGAAACTGCTAATTGGTTCTGGGATGACCATTGTATGTGGAGTGTATGGGGAGTGTTTAACAAACCAGGGTGCCTCCAGCTGTTGCACAACTACAACTCCCAGCATGAATGTACAGCCATTGACTGTCTGGGCATGCTGGGAGTTATAGTTTTGCAACAGCTGGAGGCACACTGATAGGGAAACATTGATGAATGGGGTGTATAGTGTCTATATGTATTGTATGTGATGTGTGACATCGCATACAGTACTGTACAGTTCTTTAAATACCTTCAGGGGGGACAGAATGTCCTCCATTACGATCCTGCCGGCTACAGCTCTATGGGAAAGGAAGGGGAGGGCAGCCAGCAGCTCATTGGATGCCTGCAGCAAGATGCTGCAGGCTATTGGCTATGGCTGCACTGGGGGGGGGGGCTTACACGGAGCTCACAGTGGAAGCCTGTATGAGTTAGCAGGACAGCATGTGAGTAACAGGAGGCAGAACGGGGCACACGGGGCACATTAAACAACTATCTGTCAGTTGCTGAAGTTGTCAGCGCTGTCAGATAGCTGTTTGTATGATGGCCCCGACACACAGCAGCATCATATGTCGAGGCTGCCTTCAACATACGATGGGCTCTGAGAGGCCATCATATGTTGAAATGATCATATGTCGGGGCCATCATAAGTCGAGGGGTCACTGTATAAGTATTAAGATGATGAGTCTAGCTTATCTTGTTTTGCATTAACAACTGGTATAGAGGAGTGTTGCATGTATAAGGCCTGCCATACACATAGGGCTTTGATGGTCTACAACATGACCAGTCAAAGTCTTATACAATCATTTGTATGAACCATGTCAAAACATGCCAGATCATTGTCTGTAAAAAAAAAAAAAAACGTAATTGGCAAGTGATCTGCCAAATTTGGCCAGTCATGACAAACATGGTTCTTTTTCCGCTGTGGGCCAGTTCTTTTTCAGACAAAAAGAAATCTAGTGTGTAATTTAAAGACGATGGTGGGTTGAATTGACCAGAATCGACCATTCCCAGCATTATCTTATGTGTGAGGCCAGCTTTAGGGTTCACACATGGTATTTTGGACAATATTTTCAGGTAAAACCAGGAATGGGTTCAGGGCAGGAAAAAATGAAAATCTTTCCATTAGGTTTTTCGAAAATATTGACTGAAATAATGATCAAAATACTCTGTGTACACTAAGCCTTAGTGGGGTTAGTGTGTAAAGAGTTGTGTATATAATCATTTCAATTATATGGCACTTTCTAACAATGGAGCGCCTTTATTTGCAACCTATTCATGTGGATGCTGTACTGGAGGAAAGTGTGTACAGTAACTCTAATCTGTAGTGCATGTGCTCCTTCATTATGTTAAAAAAAAATAAGTGCACTTGGCCAACACTTAGCCCTTATTAGAACATATTTCTAATGAACCATCTACCATATTTAGTGACATATTTGCTCAATTTTTGTCCACACAGCATTCACAGCATGTGTGCCCCTCCACAGGCACATGGTGGCATGTATCACCCATAGGGTCCCATTTAAAAAATAGTATACTGTGCAGCCTATATTATGAGGGGAAATTTACCAGAGGTCGCTGGACAATTATTTAGTGGTAACTGCACATTATTTATATTACGGTCACATTTATTATTGTTGTGTGCCAAAAAAATCTACTGTTTCTGACTGATTTTTATATTTTTTGTCCATATCTCAAAAGTGGATGTTCCCACCTTTTAGTTCTAGTTTTGGACACATATATTTATTTTGTGGGCAAAATTGTAAGGTATTTAATGGCGGGCAATACATTAAAAGAGAATTGGTCTGAAAATTAGCTGTGGACATAGTTGATTCGGACAATGGGGATTTTCCAATGACACATTCTCTCTAATATAGAGGGAATCACAAAAGACAGATGCTACACCAATGTCACCTGATAAATGAAATAAGGCCTATGCAGTATTCCATTGTGTGTTTCTGTTTGTTACTTAAGAAATAATGTAAGCTGCTTTAATTTCGGCCAATGCAAAGTAAGATATATATATAATTTTTATTTCATTTTTTTAAATAAATAAATAAATATATATATATATATATATATATATATATATATATATATATATATATACATATGTCATCAATAAGATGTATTGTTTGCAAATGACATACTGGTCCCTAAATGTGCCCCTTGACCACTTAGCATGTAGGGCTGACTTGGTGTTAGCAGCCCTGACACAGGGGATACCTTCTGTGTTCTGGATTAAAGTGCCTAGCACCGAATAACCCTGTCTCCAACACAGTATCTTATTCTCACTTCTGTGCCATACATAGGGGAATGGTATTAACCCATTATTTGCATAACCCATCCGACTCTTTTCTCATGTAGGTGGCTGAGCTCTTTAGCAGAGAATGGGTCACACTTAGGAAATGAATCACATTTAGGCATCATGCACAGGAAATGGGAAAAAGACAAAAGTAAAGGGTTAAAAAGACTCGATGTGGACATGCTTCTTGTCTATATCATTATGATGTCAGGTCTTTATATGAAAGTGAAACATGCATCTGTATAATGGATGTGCTGGTATCTATGCGGCATCTAATGGGGCATGCTGCATGTGAATTGTCACATTGAATTGTTGTGACTTCATATTTCTGATCTAAACAATAAATAGTACTTGTGAATAATGAAAAGGGGTGATAGTGATCCCATACAGCCTCCTGCAGAATGGATACATCCTCCAGTAGATACATCAGGAGAAAATGAAGTTTCTTCTGTCTCTTGTTCCTGAGAGATGATTTACTAAAGAAACACATTTTACTCCAGCTTGGCAGCACAGTTTTCACTTCCAAACTGAATCTATTCTAACCAGGTCTGAAGGCAGTTAGAAATATTCTGTACGTCAAGAAATATCTATCTACTTATCTACCTATCTATCTATCTATCTATCCATCTATCTATCTATCTATCTATCACCTGTCTATTTATTTATTTATCTATTACCTATCTATCTACTTATCTATCTATATCAGTTAATCACCTGTCTATCTGTCTGTCTATCTATCTATTTATCTATTACCTATCTGTCTATCTCTCTATCTACTTATATATCTATCTATCTATCTATATCAGTCAATCACCTGTCTATCTATCAGTCTATCTATCTATCCATATCTATTATCTATCTATCTATTTATCTATTACCTATCTGTCTATCTATCTACTTATCTATCTATCTATATCAGTCAATCACCTGTCTATCTATCAGTCTATCTATCTATCCATATCTATTATCTATCTATCTATCTATCTATCTATCTATTTATATATTACCTATCTGTCTATCTATCTACTTATCTATCTATCAATATCAGTAAATCACCTGTCTATCTATCAGTCTATCTATCCATATCTATTATCTATGCATCTCATCTATTTATCACCTATCTATTTATTTATATAACTATATATCTTTTATTTATTTATTTATATATCTATATCTCTTTCTATCACCCATCTATATCTATCACCTATCCATCTATCTATCACCTATCTATATCTATCAGCTTTCTATCTATTTATTTATTACCTATATTTATCTATAATATATCTCATATCTATCTATATCAATCAGTCACCTATCTATCAGTCTATCTATATATCCCTATCTATTATCTATCTATCTATTTATCTATTACCTATCTGTCTATATATCTACTTTTCTATCTATCTATATCAGTTAATCACCTGTCTATCTATCAGTCTATCTATCCATTCATATCCAGGGGCATAGCTATAGAGGTAGCAGTCCACCTGGTGCTTAAGGGGGCCCCAAAACACATCTGCCCCATAAGAGAAGAGTATTTTAAATGGCATATGGGGCCCTGTTGCAGATTTTGCATGGGGGCCCACAAGCTACAAGCTACGCTATCTATCTATCTATCTATCTCATCTATTTATCTATTTCTTACCTATCTATTTATTGATTTATTTATGTATCTATGTATCTTTTATTTATTTATTTATTTATTTATTTATATATCTAAATATCTTTCTATATCTATATCTATCACCTATCCATCTATTTATCTATCTATCACCTATCTATCTATCTTTCTCATATCTATTTATTAATCATCTATCTATGTAACATCTATCTATTTAACCTATTTAACATCTATCATCATCATATGTCCATGTATCTAGGCACTTCTCCAATGCTATGATACATTTACTGCTTTACAAATCATCTTTGCACAGATTGGGATCAGTTTGCCTCCTCTTCTGTAGTAATGGCAGTTCTAGAAGTTGCAATGTTCTGGGGAACATTGGTTGGGAAACACTCTTCTTTATTAATCTATCTCTATATACATGTTTATATGTGTCCATGCCCATATATATATATATATATATATATATATATATATAGATATAGATATAGATATAGATATAGATATAGATATATATATATATACTAATCTATTATCTATACATATATATCATCCCTCTTATTTTTTTTTATATCTATCACATATGAACTACTATTTTCTGTCTAATTTTTAATTTGTCTACCCAATATACTCATCTTAATTTGTCTACCCAATATACTCATCTTAATTTGTCTATCCAATATACTCATCTTAATTTGTCTACCTCTGTTTCTGTCTGTCTGTACATATCTGCCTAGAGATATAGTTCCCTATAGAGCTATTTTCTATATATTTATCTCCTGTCTAGATCTGTAATGGTTTATATCTATTCTTTCTTCTCTAGTGGTACAGGTACAGATGTATAGAGTAGAAATGGAGAATAGAGCAGAGGCGATTTACCTGCTCCTGTCTGCAATTTGCTGAGCATTCCTAATGCGGGGGCGGATTTAGGGATTATTGGTAATATATAAGAGACTGTGGTAAATATGTGTGTAGAGGCCAACCCAACCCATGTAAAGACTGCTGTGCCTGTATACTGGAGTACATGTGTGTTCATGAAATAACAACGAAGGCACAAGAATACTGCAATAAATCCTGGGTTTAATAAGAACAATTACATTCTAGAGGCAGACTACAGACTATACAGTGAGGTCGATCATCTAGAAGCCCGGGACAGTGAGGTCGATCATCTAGAAGCCCGGGACAGTGAGGTCGATCATCTAGAAGCCCGGGACAGTGAGGTCGATCATCTAGAAGCCCGGGACAGTGAGGTCGATCATCTAGAAGCCCGGGACAGTGAGGTCGATCATCTAGAAGCCCGGGACAGTGAGGTCGATCATCTAGAAGCCCGGGACGAATCTGGACGGAATCATAGAAACCAACACCTCCAGAGGTGACTTCAACATGGGCACTGGAAGGAAAGAACAAATACTGGAACATCCAACAATGAAAGCTGCTTCTGATGTGTTATGGAGCAACCATGATAGATAGATAGATAGATAGATAGATAGATAGATAGATGGATGGATGGATGGATGGATGGATGGATGGATGGATGGGTGGATGGATAGATAGATAGATAGATAATAGATAGATAGACAGATATGAGATAGATAGATAGATAATGGGTGAATGGATGAATAGATAGATATATAGATAGATAGATAATGGATGGATGGATGAATAGATAGATAAATAAACAGATAGATAATGGATAGATCGATAGATAGATAATGGATGGATGGATGAATAGATAGATAAATAAATAAATAAACAGATAGAAAATGGATGGATAGATAGATAGCTAGATAATGGATGGATAGATAGATAGATAAATGAAATATAGAAAGATAGATGATAGATAGATAGATAGATAGATAGATAGATAAATGAAATATAGAAAGATAGATAGATAAATTAAATATAGAAAGATATATAGATGATAGATAGATAAATAGATAGATAATGGATAAATGGATAGATAGATAGATAGATATGTGATAGATAATAGATGATAGATATATAGATAGATAGATAGATAGATATAGATAGATAGATAAATGAAATATAGGTAGATAGAAAGATAAATGAAATATAGGTAGATAGATAGATAGATAGATAGATAGATAAATGACATATAGGTAGATACATAGATAATGGATGGATAGATAGATAGATAGATAGATAGATAGATAGATAGATAATGGATAGATAGTTGAAGGATAGATAGATAGATAGATAGATAGATAGATCGCTAAAGGATAGATAGATAGATAATGGATAGATAGATAGATAGATAGATAGATAGATAGTTAAAGGATAGATAGATAGATAGATAGATAGATAGATAGATAAATACATTTTGATGTAGTGTGTAAAATACAAAACCCAGGACAATCAATATTATGCTCAAGTGGAAGCAGTGATCAATTCTATAGATTTATTCTATTTATATAATTAAAGAATATATTTTATTAGTAGTAGTAGTGGTAGTATTTTATTATCAAAATTGTTTTGATAAACATAGCATTTACATTAGAATTTTCTCGATACTAATAAGAACATACAGAGGTTTCTACCTTCACCAGTTTCTGTAAAAGTTCTGTTCGGAAAGTAACTTGTATGACCACGGAAAGGAGTCGTTCTGCCTCCATACATGAGGGACGTTTATGATTGTCCATATATCATATTTTATTGTCCATATCCCAGGCATTTACAAGTAGCTACAAATTGATGATCATAATTCTCCTTTGTGTCAAGCATTTGTCCTGATATTTTTATAATACAGTTTCATTGTGTGTTAAAGGACAGCATAAACAAATAAAACCAAAACTAATAATACATATTACTTAGAATAAAATATGATCTAGTATTTCCTCCTATATTCCACCAGGCACAAGGAATCTTTAATAATAGGAATGATTCCCCAGCTTACCTTATATTCCTCTGTAGTAGAAATAAAAGAACTATAGTAGGAGTATAGAACAATAGACATGAAAGCTGCGGTCAGTTAGGACAATGTTGTTGGGTCCTGTGCAGGGATGCCGTTCCTCCACATTATAGAGGGAGCCTTGACTGTTTCACAAATAAATGTTGGAAAAGCAAACACGACCCTGCATGTCTTATTTAATAGTAGTTGAGGGGTTAATCATAGGTAAATATGCCTGTAGGTTCAGGGCTAGCATATATATATATATATATATATATATATATATATATATATATATAATGGGGGGCATATCACTACCTCTACAATGTCCCCCTCACCACCCTCCTCCTAGGGATGTGGATTGGGAGTAGACACCTTTGTGTATTCAACTTGTCCAGGGCGGTTAATAGAGTCTTGTCATTATCTGCCCTTGTTATATAGACTTAGTACAATGGAACAAGCCCTCTCAGGATAATAACCAGGAGAGAATATTAACCAGAGAAGACCTTAATGTAAGGAGGCTGCTAGTATTATCAGCAATGTATATAGCTCGGTTTTACCACCCACCTTTATTTTTTTCTTTTAAGCCTACAGAAAATAACCAATATTATGGGATTTGTTCCCTGCTCATACTATCACCAATCTATAGGTATGTAGGATTATTCTAGAGAAATAGCCTTTATTATCAATGCAATATTGAGGTAGATGTTAGACAAAATGCTAATACTTATCCTGCCCCTTCCACCCGGAATAATATACTGGGGGCCTGTTATATTCTGACCTTTATATTGCAGTGCGTTTTAGTTTGTTTAGAGTTTATGTAAACCATAGCCTCACGTTGTACATGGGACAATGAGTGAAATATTATATTGGATATACAATTAGAATATTTATGGACCTGGATGTGGACATTGGGCTATGTGAACGTTATATGTTGCAGTCAAATACAATATAAAGGCAGACAAGTGTTTCCCAACAAGGTTACCTCCAGCTGTTGCAAAACTACAACTCCCAGCATGCCCGGACAGCCTTCGGCTGTCCGGGCATGCTGGGAGTTGTAGTTTTGAAACAGCTGGAGGCACCCCGGTTGGGAAACACTGGCCTAGGGTGCCAAAAATCCTTGCACCAGCCCTGCATGGTCCCAATTCAACACCCTACCTCAGTGTCTCCCAACCCCCTAAGCTGTTGCTAAACTTCCATTGTACAGCCATGCTGGGAGTTGTGGTTTTGCAACAGCAGGAGGCACCCTGGTTGGGAATCACTGTTTCAGACAATAGGCACACTCTATCTATGCGCTACAATAATACGGACTATTGGTTGGCCAAATACAAAAATGTTGTACCCTAAAATTTATTTTTATAATTGTTATTATTATCCTTATTAGAATTGCTATTATTGTAATCATTTAAACACGTTATATCCGTGTACAACTTAATTTTGGAATACAATATAAATGTAGGGCAGTGGGAGTAGATTACAGGCCCTCTGCATGCCCGCCTTTTCCTAACCCTGGACATTGTACTGAGGAAGTAATATAACATTATATATATATATATATATATATATATATATATATATATATATATTACATATACTTATATATATATATATATATATATATATATTTATATATTTATTTATATATAAATGTATATATATTTTATATATATATATATATACATATATATATATATATTTATATATATATATTTATATATATACTACATTACATATATATATATATATATATATATATATATATTACATATTTATATATAGATATATAGATATATATATATATATATATATATATATATACGGCTACTGAAATTTACTATATCTATCCATATATATATATTTATATATATATATATACTACATTACATATAGCTTAATAATAAAATGAAGTAGGCAGTGGCTCTGTCTGAAGGCTGCAGGTCTGTGCTGCCTATAAAATAAGAAACAACTAAAATAAGAGGTACCCCAATAGAAATCCATCCACCGGGACCCTGGATCCCTTCGTGGGGTCATGTAAGGGTATAAAAGACATATGGAGAGGAGATAAATCTTGAAGGAGAGATCAGATCATTTCACTCACCAGTAATATGTGTTGACACGTTGGAATAAATCGATTAGAACAGTGGAACGGGAGATCAGCAATAAGGAAGCCCCCTGAACAGAGAGAGGGGTCGGTCTCCCTAGCCTAAAGCCTCTTCACAACCCGTCCATGCATTCTGGTAGGAGTAGTACTCCCATGGACTCTCTCATTCCAGAACACTCTAATTCCATCCAAGAAGGAGTGCAGCCCGTCATTCATATCCACTTGTTATCTCCCCAAGGATCCTGAATGTGATCACCTTATATCCACCCCCCTCCTTCCTCAACACCAGGGACTGAGAAACTTCCAATACACTAGTCCCAATACACAAATCTGTCTGCCCGGCCTCCTCCACCCTGCACCCTGGCCAGATAAGAGGTAACATGGCACCATCACCTAGCAAAGTCCTATCACATGGTCAATGTACAGGCCTCAGAGGTTAGTGCTGGAGCATTGCAGCTGCAACTATATCTTCCACAATGGATACAAAGTGCTGGGAGGACTACAAGGGACCAGCCACATGTGACCCTGGTTTGTATGATGTAGATGCCCAATTCCTTACTATATATATATAGAGAGAGAGAGAGAGAGAGAGAGAGAGAGAGAGAGAGAGAGAGAGAGAGAGAGAGAGAGAGATGTATTTTACAATAGTAAAATCCGAATGTTATATATAGAGAGAGAGAGAGAGAGAGAGTGAGAAAGAGAGAGAGAGAGAGAAAGAGAGATGTATTTTACAATAGTAAAATCCTAATGTTATATATATATATAGAGAGAGAGAGAGAGAGAGAGATGTATTTTACAATAGTAAAATCCTAATGTTATATATATATAGAGAGAGAGAGAGAGAGAGAGAGATGTATTTTACAATAGTAAAATCCTAATGTTATATATAGAGAGAGTGAGTGAGAAAGAGAGAGAGAGAGAGAGAGAGAGATGTATTTTACAATAATAAAATCCTAATGTTATATATATATATATATATATATATATATATATATATGTATATATATATATATATATATATATATATATATATATACCAAAATCTAGACCTAAATGTTTTTACACTAATTATTAAAATATAAATATTATACATTTCTAAAAATCTAGACCTAAATGTTTTTACACTAATTATTAAAATATAAATATTATACATTTCTATTACCTGGGAAAAATAACAATTTGTCTTCTCAGGTACAGTACATGCAGGTTCTAAAATGTTATACATTATTTCACTCCAGACACTCGGACATTTCCCGAAGAGATACTTTTATTGTTAAAGTCGCATCATTTTCTTTTCTCTTTTTGCCAAATATTATTATAATTTTTTTTTTTTTTACAAGACAATAATTCGCTTACAACGGAAATGTTGCAATGCAATTCAAATAATAAATAATGACATTTCTAACGCTACAGTCCGGCGGGATTACTTTATAGGAAGAGAATTTCGCGTGGATTCTGTTTGGTTGGAGGGGGAAAAAAAAAATATTCTGTATTTTAAATAGTGAAAGAAACATTCCGTTTCCCTACGGTAGGTGGTTAAAAAAAACAAAACAAAAACAGCCTGTTCCTGACGTTGTCTTTGAGATATATATATTAATAATGGAACATAGTGCACATAAACTCTTCTGTAGTATTGTGTGCACCGTGGGGCTATTGTCTAGAGCAGTGTTTCCCAACCAGGGTGCCTCCAGCTGTTGCAAAACTACAACTCCCAGCATGCCCAGACAGCCGAAGGCTGTCTGGGCATGCTGGGAGTTGTAGTTTTGCAACAGCTGGAGGCACCCTGGTTGGGAAACACTTATCTAGAGGAGCACATAGTTAATACATTATATACAGTCACCTAGAGGCAGATTCTGGTTCTCTCCCGTTGCATGCTTTATTTTAAAGCCCGGTGCATATTATTAACACTGTAAAGATCATATGACCGACAACTGCTGCTTATAAAATTAATCTGACATTTCAGTATATGTACATCCGTTCAGTCCATTTTAACAATGCTAAACTTAAGAAGAAAAAAAAAATTAACAAGCTTTAGAGTAACATTAAAATTCCATATCCAGTCAAACGTGTCCATATACACATATATATATATATATATATATATATAATTCTCAGGGTCCACTGCAGTCGACCTCTTGTAGTCAAGAAGACACTTTTGAGTGTTGTTGCAGTTTATTATCTTATTTTCTCCTTTATTGTATAGAGTCCACATGTGATGAGTCTTTGAAGAAAGGATGGTTCCCATATAGTATACATACATGCAAATAGATATATATATATATACATCACACGGGCCTGTCCACCGCATACTGACACGCACTGAGATTGGATCCAGGGTTCTGAACACTGGCATATCCAAAACTAGAGTGCTGCTTAGCTTTGAGTCTAAGGCTAGCCAGGCTGGAGTTACATGTGTCCCTGTAGACATAGGGGGGTGTTGGAGGGGCATAAGGGCAAGCTGGCGTTGGCACACCAGAATTCAGGGAAGGGTTGCTCAAGTTGTTCAGGTTATTCAAGCTGTTGAGGCTGGAGCCTGGCACCCCTGTGACTGCAGAGGGCACCATGCTGGAGGACATGCTCATGGAGGAGATGGAGTTGGGTGAGGAGAACATACTTTGTGAGGATAAGGGATTGACATTCATAGAGTTGAAGAAAGGAAAGCTCTTGGTGGAAAGTGAAGCCGAGGTGAGGCCCTTGGCTGCCCAATTGTTGTAGGAGTACCCTGGGTACATGTCATCATAGGGTTGCATCAGCCCATTGAACTGAGGCCCGAAGCCATTTTTGCACAGTTCTGCTTGTTGGTTCCTTTCCCTCTTCCTCCATTTAGCTCTGCGGTTCTTGAACCAAACCTGGAAAGAAATGCAATAAATGGTTAATATAAGCTATAGACAACCAGATCTCCCTGTATATGGCAAATCGGTCTTATTTTATGCATAACAACCCAGGCAATGTAGTCTCTAGATAAGACCATAACATTATGTTTCTACAGAATATCAATATATATAATCTAGGTATAAATTCAATTCAAAAGAAATGTTATTGAAAACATTCCAAAAACAGTACACAAATTCTAGGGGGTGTCAACAACAAAGGACTTGTGCTTCTTATTTGATGGGTTCACAGGGGGGAGGGGGGGGTACAAATTACTTAAAACTTAACATTTAATTCAACTTAATTCAAGATTTCTAGATAAGACCATAACATTATTTTTCTACACAATAGCAATATATAATCTAGGTATAAATTCGAGGGGGTGTCAACAACAAAGAACTTGTGTTTCCTATTTGATGGGTTCACAGGGAGGGGGGGTACAAATTACTTAAAACTTAACATTTTATTAAATTCAAGTTAAATCAAGGTTTCTAGATAAGACCATAACATTATTTTTCTACACAATACCAATATAATCTAGTTATAAATTCGAGGGGGTGTCAAAAACAAAGGACTTGTATTTCCTATTTGGGTTCAGGGGGGGGGGTACAAATTACATAAAACATAACATTTAATTCAAGCTAATTCAAGATTTCTAGATAAGACCATAGCATTATTTTTCTACACAATACCAATTTATAATCTAGGTATAAATTCGAGGGGGTGTCAACAACAAAGGACTTGTGCTTCCTATTTGGGTTGGGGGGGGGTACAAATTATTTAAAACTTAACATTTAATTCAAGTTAATTCAAGATTTCTAGATAAGACCATAGCATTATTTTTCTACACAATACCAATTTATAATCTAGGTATAAATTCGAGGGGGTGTCAACAACAAAGGACTTGTGTTTCCTATCTGATCTGTGAACACAGGAGGGGGGGGGGGGTACAAATCACTAAAAACTTTACATTTCATTCAAGTTATTAAAATAAGGAAACCCCTTGTGGGTTTGGTATTGTGTAGAAAAATAATGCTATGGTCTTATCTAGAAATTTTGAATTAACTTGAATTAAATGTTAAGTTTTAAGTAATTTGTACCCCCCCCCCCCCCAACCCAAATAGGAATCACAAGTCCTTTGTTGTTGACACCCCCTCGAATTTATACCTAGATTATATATTGGTATTGTGTAGATAAATAATGTACTTTTGGCACAACTGCTTATGCAGGATTGTCTTTCTGTGACTGTTCCTATTTGCTGTGTCCACATTAAAGGGGGGGGGGGGTACAAATTACTTAAAACTTAACATTTAATTCAAGTTATTAAAATAAGGAAACCCCTTGTGGGGTTTCCTTATTTTAATAACTTAAATTAACTATTAAGTTTTAAGTAATTTGTACCCCCCTGTGAACATTGATTTTCTACTGGGTGCTTTTGGCACAACTGCTCATGCAGGATTGTCTTTCTGTGTCTGCTCCTATTTGCTGTGCATAAACCCTTCATTGTTTGAATACTATAATAAAATAAAAGTCTGGATGAAGTGAGCAGCCATGTCTGCTATGATCCTCCAGTGCTAATCTACCCTGAGTGCTAAAGAACCTCTGACCCAACTTGTCCTCTCTGCAGCTTTTTGGCAGGACTTGTCTTTTAACTAGGTGCTAAATGAGATCCCTGAGTCGCACAGACAATGGAAGATCAATGTGCAATACACATCCTGGGTGTGGGACTTGTCAGCCACCCTCCTGCTGGGTGCGTTTGTGTATTGGAGCAGTCCCTGAGTCTCCCCTGTTTACACTAATCATGTTGTACATTGCAGATCACTGTTAACTGTACCATTAATCCCTGGCACTCACTTGACAAGAACCACATTAGCCTGCACAAAATGGGCCTCACTTGAGCTGAAAAGATATCAAGGATAAAAAAATATATATATATATATATATATATATATATATATATATATATACCAGTGATTCCAAACCAGGGTGCCTCCAGCTGTTGCAAAACTACAACTCCCAGCATGCCCGGACAGCCGTAGGCTGTCCGGGCATGCTGGGAGTTGTAGTTTTGCAACAGCTGGAGGCACCCTGGTTTGGAAACACTGTTAGCACTCTGTACTCACAAAGGATTTGTGTATACACGTTCTCTATCTAGGGTCTCTATTATTGTAGGCCTTGAATAAGCTCCATAAAATGTTGTTTCCCAAAATCTACAATGACTGCTGGGTTAATATTTGCCCCTTCCAATGCCCCTGACATAAACTTTACAGATTGTCTTTCAAGGCTGTTTTCATAGATTTTAGGTGCTATAAATCTTATCTTTTCCAGCCCAGGGATTATTTGCACCCAGTTTGGATTTGCTTATGTCCCTTGAAATGACTCTAGCGCTGCTATAAAGTATCATTCGGCAGCTTCAAATTGATATTTCTCTTTGAACGTGTGTAAGATTACAAATATCAGTTCAGAAGCTGTAAAATTCCCAGATGCTGGAAAGCAATCCAAGCAGCCTGGCCCCAAGAGACAACTTATGTCCAAATACCACATCATTCTAAGAAGTTTATAAGCGAATTCATTATATCATAAAGCTATAGGAGATACAGACGAGGAAGTCATACTTCATTTATTCTTACCATTATTATTACTATTATGTATTATTATTGGTGTTGTTATTTATAATGTAATAGAATCTATCATGGTGTATTAAAAATGAATTCTAAACTTAACTACAATTGACAAGGACGAACAGCTACACACTCCACCGCTCCCATACCTGTGCAGTAATGCCCTGACTAAGAATCAGGGGATTCGAAACGTGTTGGAGATTTTAAGACTGTTTGTACCTATATGATCCAATAAAGAGTTTCTTTTTGTACCTACTCTCAGTGCTGGACACATAACTACAATTTACAGGTGAATGATATTAAATAAATAAAAAAAAAAGAAAAATGTTTATCTGTTCTATCTATCCACTGAATAAATAAATGTAGACGGAGGGGGGATGGGGTCCTTACCCTGACTCTGGCCTCTGTGAGGTTGGTCCACACAGCAATCTCCTCTCTGGTGGACATGTCAGGGTAGCGGTTCCTCTGAAAAGTGGCCTCCAGCTCTTGTAACTGCTGGCTGGTGAAATGAGTCCTCTGCCTGCGTTGTCTCTTCTTCTTGGAAGGGTCGTCGGTGCTATTATCCTCATTTTTACTTTGGTGGGTTTTATCTTTATCTGTTTTGTTGGAAAAAGACACCACAATTTAATTCCAATACAATTACATACCTATTAATTACATACCTATTACAGTCTTACAAAAAATAACAAAAAACCATAAACACATATATATATATATATATATGTTTATATATATATATGTGTGTGTGTATATGTATATATATATATACATATATATATGTATGTATATATATATATATATATATATATATATATATATATAACATTAAAATAGAAAATAGATAGAAACACAGATAGCTAAATAGCTAGACAAAAAGCATTAGTGACTTTACCCCTTTGGCCTGTGAGACCAGATAAGGGTTCGCCTACAAATCCAGTAAATCCCCAATAGCTCAGGGCTGTGGATTATAGTCCCCTGGCTGAGCAGAAATACTCCACACATTGGTTAAACACAAAAAGTTACTTTTTTTTTATTATTGAAATACAAGTATTGTTCATAACAAATACACGTTCTGTGCTCATCTCATCATTTTCAGTCACTTCTATCAGTCATTTCTATCGTTTTCTCATAAGGTGAAGATCACTTGATCCCCTGGAGCAACAATGCAGCAGATCACATGGGTCATTTCTGACAAGTTGTAGTCATTCCAGTTATTTACTAAAAACGTATCGCGCTGTGGTTGTGCAATTGGAGGAAAGACAATTTGATGGCGCTTTGTTCAGTCTGTCACACAATCAGTGCACACAGCAATACCGCATTGTATATTGTGTCACTGCTGTCATTAAACCTGCACTCATATACATAATGACAGTGTGAACACAGACAGATATCTACCTCCCTCCTCCTGCAAAAATAACCGCACAGCAACTAAAAACAATACAAAGTCATAATAGTAATCACAAAAGACATCATAGGCTAACAGGATAGTTAGAAGAGTAATTGCAATAATCCAAATCATGTTAGTACGGCAGCTATTATTATTATTTTTATTATTGTTATTATTATTACTGCTGTGTGCATTTGTTTTTTGTTTTTTTGTTTGTATTATAATAATGCCGATTATTATTATCATTGAGATTTTACTAATGCTAATGATAAATCTAAAATAATATATACATTCTAAATATTAATATTATTATTCATAATAATAATAATGACAGGCATCATTATAATAGAAATAAAAAAGACAAATGCTGGCAGTTAACTATAATGGTGGTCTTTCAGGTAAGGGAAGTGTATGATGGGGGGTGCATGGTGATGGTCCAGGTGAGTGTGTGCGGGTTTGGGCTGGTTCTTACCTACAGCTTCAGGACTGGAGGTGTCAGAGATGGTGTGCACCTCCAGCCTTTGCTTACACTCCACAGAGCGCTGTCCCAGCGAGGAGGCCATGGAGAGCAGGGTCACTGACTGGTGATGGGAAGATGCTGATGCCAGTTTACTCCCGGCTAAGTGCTCCAAGTGTAAGGGGTCTTTCATAGAGTTCATGGAAGAGGTGAATGTGTGCAGAAGGAAGCAGCCTTCCCAACAGATCCAGGGGGATTACAAAGGAACAATCCTCTATGGCAGCAGGGATTGAGGTTCAATTCCACTGTGCGTCCAACTGGTGGCACCAGATGTAGAAGATGTGACAGTGGGCAGCACAGGCTGGTGGAGGAGCTGTCACTGACAAGTGCTCGATGGCTTCTTGCTGCGTCCACTATACAGTCATATAGGCAGTTAGGACTGTATGTTCCTATAGGAGCCCTCCCTCTAGAGCAGCAGCAGGCAATGCATGGTAAATGAGGGCACTGTACCCAGTACACCTTCACTAGTGGCAGTGGACAATCAGCAATAGCTCAGCAGCTTCCCTGTATCACTAACATCTTAAACCAGAGATGTGTCCTACCCAGCTGGCTGACGTCATACACATCCCCCCCCCCCCTGTACTGCTGTGAGCACACCCAGCACACGCGTCCCGGCCAATCACAGCCTCCTCCTGATGGGCGGGGTTACCGTAATTATAGACACCAATCCGCACTCGGCCAGGGCGGGAATGCAGGCCGGCTTGTCAATGCACAATTGTCAGCATAGTACTCGTGTGCTGTATGGCCCAGCACCCCTGCCTGTGTGCACTGATTACTCTTCTAAATTAATCAGTCCATTCATAATAGGAAGAATATTTTTTTTTAAATAATCCTGTTAATAAATAAATTCACTAGTGATACGAAACAGTCTGATAAAAACGCCTAGAAGAGAATATAATAATGTCATAAATCTTCACAAGAACTCTTCCATGACTATATTAAGGCAGATTACAACCCTGTAATCCCTATGTGGAGCTGTGTATCCATGGCAGCTCCGGGCCCATAAATACGGACACTGAACAGTGGGGATGGCGGCTCTGACCTTCCTCACACCAGCTTTATGTGAAGAGCCGGCAGCATTCCAGCATAGGATACCTGGAGACAATGATGCTTAGATATTCCATCTATGTACATTCAGCTCCATACAAATGGCCACAATCCATATATTACCGGGGAAAGAAGACAGCAGTACTATCTGTGCCCTACACCCCTCCCAAATCCTTCACCTGACACTGACAGGATCTGCAGCACAGACAGCGATCAGGATCTTTATCAAGATATCTGTCACAATCCGCAAATCATAGACTTCCATTTGTCTATCTATCTATCTATCTATCTATCCATCCATTATCTAACTATCTATTATCTATCTATCCATTATCTAACTATCTATTATCTATCTCTCTATCTATCTATCTATCTATCTATCCATCATCTATCTATTATCTATCTATCTATCTATTATCTATCTATCTATCCATTATCTAACTATTATCTATCTATCTATCTATTTAACATCTATTGATTTATCTTCTATCCATCTACCACTATACATCTAATAAACAATCTACAACTATCCATCTCATCTGCAGTTTCATTTTTTAAATCTCTACTTATAGAGTAATAGAGTAATATCTATAAAGCAACTAACTACAACCCAACTGTCATTCTATCTATCTATCTATCTATCTATCTATCTATCTATCTATCTATCTATCTGCTTCCATGGTCTGCGATTAAGACTGTGTACCTTGCCTGCCTGCACATCACAAATAATTTTGGACTTTGGTTGTGCTGCCCCTACCTTGCTTAGTCTATCTATCTATCTATCTATCTATCTATCTATCTATCTTCTATTTATCTATCTATCTCATATCTATCTATCTATCTATCTATCTATCTTCTATTTATCTATCATCATATCTGTCTGTCTGTCTTTCTATCCATCTATCTACGTATCTCTGTATTATTTATGTTCTAATAATAAACATGTATAATAACATTCTTTATCATTATACATAAACATCCAAATTGAACTCAGCAAGTTCCCTAAACTACCCTGGGACTATTCTTCATTCAGATAAAGTTCTTAAGGCCTTTACCACGTCCTGGCAAGGCAATAAACATAATAATATCTGTCTATCTAGCTGTTTCTTTATTTACCCCTCCATCCATCATCTATCAATCTTCTTTTTATTTATTTATTCATTCATTAATAATATTAACATTTATGAACTATCATTCCATTTGTCTACTGTAGTATCTATACATTGATATGTTTGTTAAATCTTTATAGATATCTATCTATCTATCCTCTATATCTATCATCTATCTATCTATCTATCTGTCTGTCATTATTTGTATCTATAAACTATAACTGTAGTATCTATAAAACGATCTACGTTCTATTATATTATATTTTACATTGTATAATTTTTTCTATCTATACATATTTTTCATTTATCTATGTCTGTCTATCTATCTTTCTATCAATCAAATCTATCTATCTGTTTATCTATATCATATCTATCTATCTATCTCATATCTATCTATCTCATATCTATCTATCTGTCTATCTATTTATCCATTGTTTGTCTTTCTATTTATTAACTATCATAGCAATATTTATTAAACGATCTACATCTATCTGTCTATCTCATATCTATCTATCTATCTATCTATCTCTTTATATCTTATCTATCTATCTATCTATCTTTACATCTATCTATCTATCTCTTAATATCTATCTATCTCTTAATATCTATCTATCTATCTCTTTATATCTTATCTATCTATCTATCTATCTATCTCTTAATATCTATCTATCTCTTTATATCTTATCTATCTATCTCTCTTTATATCTATCTATCTATCTATCTATCTATCTATCTATCTCTTAATATCTATCTATCTATCTATCTATCTATCTATCTCTTTATATCTTATCTATCTATCTATCTATCTATCTCTTTATATCTTATCTATCTATCTATCTATCTATCTATCTATCTATCTATCTATCTTCTGTCTATACATCTGTCTTTTACAGTACGGCAAACATTAAATGGCTTGAAAAGCCTTAGTCTTGTGTTGATCTTTATTTGAGGCGTTGTATCCCTGAGATTTGGCGCAGGATCTCCCAGACCCCACAGCGTTTCAGCAGAGACAATGCTCTTATATTGTGTAGTGCCTTTTAATCTGATAAGACTCTAATTTGCTTAAGTCTTTTAAATGGGGTTTTAGACCAGCCCTAGCCGTTTTCTTATTGAATTCCCTGTAATTCCCAGCAGATCATAAAGTATATGTGTAAAGTAAATATTTCCATTTTCTGCACTGCAGCTGATGACCTGTAGCTGAGTCAATATGAATTTGGATCAATCTTGCACTGTTTGTGTGTTAAGTATACGTGTGCTGTGACAGGGGTGGGTGATGTGATCATTAGGGGTGGCCTCCAATTGGGAGACATGGTGAGACTTCTCACTATTCTATGCTGAGCTGATTCTATCCATAGAAATACATGATATGATGTGTATTGCACATGTATGTATATGTACAGATATATAGAAAATTACAATGGTTTCCTACA